>NW_022900917.1:24659401-24714791 GCF_012274545.1 Fukomys damarensis | reverse complement strand
ATATGATAGTATACATGTGCTAATAAAATGGAGACAATTAAAAAATAAAAAAATAATAGGACTAAATGTAATATTTTAGGAAAGTAACAATCTAGGTGAACATAATAAGTTGTTAAATAAATTATTCTACATTTGTACAACTCGAAGCAGCTGTTTTAATTGATATGTATTTAGAAATTCATATTTATTATATTAAAGATATAAAGATATCTACAGTGTGATGGGCTATAGACTAATACACAGAGCATAATAAGAAATTTGTTTCACTGAGAGAGTAGAAATAATGAGATTAGCAGAAGAAAGAATTAGCAAAATAGGACCAGGGATTTAGCTCAGTGTTTCTGGCGACTGCCTCACAAGCACAAGGACCTGAGTTCGATTCCTGGTACCCCCCAAAAAAAGAAGAATTAGCAAAATAGAAGTAAGCAATCTAAAAGCAGGTAGTGTTTCCTAAATATTCATATTCCCTTTTCTATGTGCTGTTACCCTCTGATCCTGTCTTTTCTCCTTAAACTTAGTGTTCTCTTTATCACTACTGCTATAATCTTTATTTAGATATATCATTTTTCATGTTTGTGTAAAATATGAAATATTTTTACACTTCCCAGACTTGCCTTTCTCAAGGGCATACTTGCCAAGGAAGATGGAGAAGGAATAATATTTTTTACTTTCCAATCTACATGCAACATCATGCTTTCCAGAAAAAGCATAAACTCTGTCGCATCACATATCGGACCATTATAGCTATGACATCTATCTACCTATCTCTGCAGCTCATTAATCATGCCCCGCCCCCATCTCCCTCCACAATCTGACTTCAAGCCAAGCTTAACAGTTTGCACATTTCCTAAGGTTACTATGTCCATTTTTCTGCATGTTTTCACTGGCTTCTTTATCTCTTGAAAGTTAACTTGTTTCCTCATCTGGTTGTGATTCATCTTTTACATAGATAAAATCACTGCTGTTTAATGTCAAAGCTGATATCAGCTCTCCTGTTAATGTGGCCATTCATTTCAATGACAAACTATAATTCCACATTTAGAAATAGATAAGGGACAGTGGAAAGCTGACATTTCAAGGTCTTTTTCAGCTTTTTCATGAAACTAAACAAGAATAAGAATTAACCAACCAAGTGGTGCTTGAGTTGACTGAGCACATTTGTGAGCCCTTGGTAGACAAAAAAATACCTCGTTTTAGAAGAAGTTTCGTATAGTATCAAAAGTAGAGTTAGCCGGGCGTGGTGGCACACACCTGTAATCCCAGCACTCGGGAGGCTGAGGCAGGAGGATCGCTGTGAGTTTGAGACCAGCCTGAGCTACATAGTAAGTTTCAGGTCAGTCTCAACTACATAGTGAGACCCTGTCTCAACCTCCCCCAAAAAAGTAGACTTGCTTTTCTTTTCCCTTCTTACCTTTCCCCTACCCCTCCCATTCCCCAACACCTTTAGAACTTTTCTTCCCATTACATAATATCAATTATTCATTTTGAAAAGAAAAAAATAAGAAAAAATGGAAACAAAGTATTTGTAAATAGAGAAAGGTGGAGGGGGGAAAGGAAGCTAGGAGAATAGGGAAAAAAATAAGAACCTAGATACATCCTGTAAAGGTACAAGATCTCAAAGGTGAATGTAACTATATTGTATACTTAAAATGTACCAATAAAAACATATTTTTTAAAAAGTAGGCTTGTATTTAGAAGTGGTAATTCTGCACAGAAAGTAGTGAAGAAAGGGGATTCTTAAGAGAAAAAGGAAGATGATAACATTAGGAGAAGACCAAGGCCTCTGTGGATTGACCATTACCAGCTAACGCCTGTCCCTTTGTTATAGTTTCCTATTAACAATAGGAGCCACTTGACCCAAAAACTCTTGAGAGCTTACACCTTTTTCCGGAGAGATAGACAATCACTGAATATAACACAGAGGTGAAAAAGGCTACTCCTTTGTCCCTTTCAAGGACAATACCTTGGTGCCATTTTCACGTTCAAGTTCAAATTGGGACCACTTGAACCCACGTTGCTGTCTCATGTTTCCCCTTCTCCCAGCCTGTTTTCTTCATCAACTTTCAGATTCCCCTCGAACCACTACCTCCATAAATCATTGACCAAGAATCCTCTTCTCAGAATTGTTCCCAAAATCCTAAGGAACCCAGCCTAGGATAAAAATGACAAACTTTTCAAGGGTGAGAATGTTCAACACTAAACTTTAAGGTATTTGTATTACAGAGTTGAAAACTCTCCCACTGGGCTTATCTTCTGAAGATTGTTCTGCACGCACTTCCATCAAAACACATATAAGATTTCAGGGGAAATCAAAAATAAGTGGCTTAAATTTCAGCATGTGTTTCAACACAAAGCTGAAGGAAGAAAACAACCACAATGAAATAAACCATTCACTGGAGTTAGGAACCCAGTACCAAAAAAATAATAATAATAAAATATAAGTGTTTGGGAATTCATGAAAATAATGAGAGTAGGACTTCTTACAGAAAATGGAAATTGTAACAGATGAAGTTGATGCCACCCCACATCGCTTGGCTCACGTCAGTTTACCTGCAATTAGTTCCCAGCACACTGACAGTCTATGCCTCTTTTATCCCCCATTACCTCCCTCCAGCGCCACAGAGAATATTCTCCTGCACACAGCCAAAAATTATAGAGGAGGTAAGACCCCAGGAACAACAAGCAACCATTCTGGAAGGGAGTAATGGATAAATTCAGTGGCTTCCTTGGCCGTTTAGCCAGCATAATTTCCTTGTAAATTATCCTTTTATTTGCTTTCTTGTATCATCTTCCCTATTCCCTCTCTTACACTCTCATATTTCCTGGGATTATGTCCCAAAGAAATAGCTTGTATCCATGTCCTGTATGCTGTACTGGATTTGAAGAAACCCCAATTTAATTAGGAATCAGACCAATTTTATTTAAATATATATTTCTGATGACTTAATTTGAATGCCATTTTTCTGGGAAGCCTTTTTCACCCTACTCTCGCCCCAGTATCAACAGCTGTGCCATTATTTTTCTTGAATATAGCAGTGAAAATTATTTCTGTTGTTAGTAAAAAGTCAAATTAAAAGAGTAGAGAGGAGGGTATGTTGTATCAAATAACTAGGCACTCAGGAGATGACACACAGCTTAGCTCCTCCAGGGCTTGAATCATGATATCAAAGATCATTCTCTTCACCTTTATTTCTTCACATTTGCTTTTTTGAAGTTGGCCCCATTTTTCAAAATGATTGCAAAATTACTGCAGTGGAAATAGTCACTAATCCTGTAAGGTTCATATCCAATAGGAAAAACAAAAGAAATTTATCCTAATACAGAAAGAAAAAGAAAAACAAAGGAAAGAAAGGAAGAAAGAAAGAAAAAGAAAGAGTATCCCTGCCTCTCAATTAGTCTTAAGGGATCACAAGAACTTAACTAAACCAATGATACTGATGTACTCATTGAGGTTTGGACCATTTCTGTCATTTTCAACCTACAGAAAGTGCCCCACTAATTCAAAGAGCTGAAAAAGGAGTATTTACTGCAGAGAAATCAGACAATCATTAGCAGGGAAAAAGTGACTGTGCTAGAAGGCAAATAAACAATTTGCTACAATAAATAAATAAACAGTAATGGTGTTCTGCTTTAAAACCATAGTATTTTACTATAATTCTTGGAAGCTAATGTATGTTTGTATTTGTATCCATTTTCATAAAAATATGTATAAATAAACAAACTGAAACATTCATTTTAATCTAAAATATCTCCCATCTTGATGGTTTGGGGCTTTTTTGATTCCTCACTCAGGCATGGTGCTTTTGTCTGCTTGAATGGGTAGGGACATTTGTTTTAATAAAAACTTGCTTAATATTTGGAACTACAGCAACATATTTATTTATAAGGCAAGGCTAGGTGCAGCCTCCAGGGAATAGATCTGCCCCATTAACTAGAACTCTCATTGGTTTCACATATGGAGAGAGTTGATGTTCTGAGAATGAGTGTTAATAGATCCTAGAGAATCAAGCACAGTTTAATGTTTATAACAAGTACAAAAGACCATCATGTAAAAATGTGTCCAGGGAAATCCAAGACTTCCTCCATGGTGTGTATTTACCAGGCTACAATTAGAGCATTAAAACAATTAACACAGTAGTTAAATTAGAAAATAAAATCTCATTTCATTTTCACTCCCTTATTTTACTTCTTGAAATTGAATGAGAAGTTTTCATTTAATTTAGTATAACTCAACTATATTCCAATTGCATAAAATTCTCATAGGTATAGAGGGAAAATTACTTTTTTAAAAATTGAGAATGATGCATATTTAAGTTTTTTAAAGGGGCTTACAAAAAAGATTCAGAAAAATAAAAAGTATTCCTTTAAGAAGAAAAATGTCATGTACACTTAAATAATATATTTTTCCATAAATATATCCCTTACAGAAATATATCCTAAAATTCCCAAAAGTGAGGGTAATGAAAGAAAACTTAGACTGTCTTATGAGTTTTACTCATGTCTCCTTTTTCTTCACCCTGTAAATGCTGGTAAGCCCTCCTACACATTCCTGGAGTGCAAAGCTGGGTCTGGCACTTTTTGGTTCCATATGCTTCTATGCAATAAAAATCAGCAAGCATGGGCTTTATCATATTCTGCATAAATTAGGAGTGTGATTTGCCAATATGACTGGGCAACAGTCCAGCTGTCTTGAAAAATTAAGAAAAGGAATAGAAAGAAGTGTTTTTTCCTGTCTCTTCACATGAAAGCGGAGGGCACAAGTTCAAACTAAATGGAATAAACTTAGCATCTCACACCCAAAGTACTGAGGTATCTGCACTTTTACAAGGTGAAGAAACAGGAGTCATATGGCTTAAATGACAGAAAATTTTAAGGGTCATAACAATGCACTGATCCTGATTTTTTCATGTATATTGATCAATTTTAAGCTCATATTTATGATTGAGCATATAGGGTGCAAAAGATGATGGGGAATCTTGAAGATATAATTTCATCTTTTGTTAGCTAATGTATCCACCAACACCAAACCCCGATAGATGCAAATAAGATTCATGCACTATCTCAAATAAAAAGTCAAATACACCTGGTATAATGGAAGGGAAGCTGGATATGGAGCAGGAGATAACTCAAAACAAAGAAATCTAAAAGTTGTAGGGGCAGAAGCAGAGACTTCAATATTGAAATTTTTAGTATAATATCAAAAAATTCCAATTTTCAATTCTTTATTCATGGACCTTGGAATGCCTTGGGAGAAATATCATCATACACTGATCACAGATTTAGAGCATATGCTATATCCTGAATAAAATAATCCCAGCTCACAAAGTGCTACCACCCAGCTGGTGCTACAGCAGAGTATTCAAAAAACCGTCTAATCCACCCATTGGGCCAGCTGTCTCAGCATGATGAGGAACATAAGATCAGTAATTTCCATAACATGGGCCAATGCTAGATTTTATTAGCTGCAAAATTAGTTTCCTTATCACAAACTTGATGTGTGAACTACTATGAACTACCAATGAATAAGGTTTCTGAAAGTTCACAGATATTGGTTTTGGAAATATTTTGTACAGAGAAAACAAAATTCATATTCAGAAACCCTAATTTAGAAAAAAACTGCCCTTCCATTATGGTACAATGGAACTTATTCAGTGAGATCAATCTGCCTATAGGTTGATCACTGGTCACCCTTGGGGAATAATGCCTTGCCAGAACTAAGCTCTGGCTTCTGATCTTGAAAGTAGGAAATTTAGCAACAGCTCTAATCAGACTTTCCTTAGTAAGCAAAAGTTCAGTTTTCTAAAACAGTCACCGTTTTATCAGGTACTTGTTGTATAAGAATGAGATGACCATTACTGATGTTCACAGGACAAGTGATCATAATTACCTAATTATTTAAAAACACAAATATATTCATATTCTTCCCAATTAGAGGTACATACACCATTTCTAAAGATCATCTTGATACCAGTATTCAAACTGTGTTCCTTCTAAACTAAACCATTAGTCATTTTAGGCAATGCCTGCATATCATGCAGAACCATATGACAGTCCAAAGATCTTATTCCTCAGTAGATGAAGCCATAAATATGGGTTAATGATAGGGAGTAGGCAGCATGAGAATCTGAACCATTGTAGATGAAATTCACTTGTGCCTAAGGACATGCTCAAGCTCAGGATCTTATATATACACCACTGCCATTTATTGGTGGAATAAAGCTCTACATGCTCAAATTTAAGGCTCAGTAGGACAAGTCAACAACCAATCCTCAATGGACATAACAGGTTATGTGATAACTTGATGACCTAGAGTGATATAGTTCAGGCTCTTCTGGGATCCAGTAACAAAGCAGAAGTCTTTTGAAAGAGGCTTTTTTCATTTGAAGAAGTCATATTGATATTTCTCCAAAATCCTAATCATTTGAACTGTAATTTACTGATAAGGTCCTGATAAAAATTCTATAAAACATTTCTATCTTTCACAGACATGTCACACATCGCAAATTTGGTAGTCAAGTGGCTCAAAATTGAGCCTTCCTCTAAACCTGCACAGAATTGCAACCTTCCAAGTTAATCAATAATAAAATAAATGTTATCTTTATAGCCCAAAAGGGTCCATGAGACCCTGAGGTTTTTCTCTTTATAGCAGGAGGGGCCAACTTGTTCTTCACCTTGGGAGGACATTATCTTAACATTCTCTGGACCATTGATAACATATACAATTTTCCTCAGGTAGAGTCATTTTTAATTTTTGTGTTTATCTTAACATTCTCTGGACCATTGATAACATATACAATTTTCCTCAGGTAGAGTCATTTTTAATTTTTGTGCAACATATATTTTGCATATATATATATATATATATGCAGTGAAATATATATATGCAGTGAGAATAGAGAGTTGAATATTATTGAATATTAGAAAAGTTGTATATTCTTGAATTGTAAAGATGGTCAAGGACCCTAGAGACTAGATTATACAAACAGCTAGAAATTTGCTTTAGGTCTGAAGAGAAAGATATATTCTTGGCTATGCCAAATGAAAGTTATCTGCTTTTCATTGTCTCTAGTAACAGAAAGAAAATAATTCAACAAATTAATTGCATAACAGGGAATATTTTGATCTGCTCTAGTGGAAAAAAAAACACATCTGAAAGAGCTGCTGCAACTGAATTTACCATCTGACTAAGTCATTTTCTAACATTATCTTCTGCACAGACAAAATAGGAAAGTTAGATGTGAAAGTGATATGTGTTACAGGTAATGATTTCTACTTTCTTAAGTTTTTGATGGTGACACTAATCTTAAAACCCATACAGGAAGAAGTGTTACCTTTAGTTCACTATTTTTATAGGCAGAAGTTATTCCAAATGCTTTTCTCTTAGGTATTTCCACCATAGAAATTCTCAATCCATGGATCTAGAAATCAGTATGAGTGCTCTGTGAGTTTCTTATACACGTATGACTATTCCAGTTAGACATTCTGGCACTGAGGGAAAAAAAGAAACACAGGGTGGGCTTGTGTTCCCAGTGGAACAAACTCAAGCAAAACATCATTAACATCCTGACCATCTAATTCCCCTTTCCTGACTGGAGAATGATCCTGGAATTTTATGTCTCTGGAAATTTTGGCTCATCAGAGATAGTGTCGAGTTTACAATAGTAATTCTCCCTTTCTCAACACACCCTTGTAAATGGGCACATATTCTTTAGGGGAAGATTAGAGGAAAATACATTGTGTAAGTTTTTGGCAGTGCAAAGCCCTTCCTGAAAGAAATCTGGCACCCTTTCATTCAAGATGCCCTAGAAATGTGAACTAGCTCACAAAATGGAAATTGCTTATCTATTTCAGTGATTCAAGTTAGACTTCTGTTCAATAGACTCAGTTTTTCCATTTCTACAAATAAAGTAAGAATTTAGCAAATCACATATGCATTCAGTCCTTGGGACACCATGACAGACTGCCTAATGACAAAATGTGGAAAATAATCATTCTGATTACTGCTCTACCTATTACATAAATTTTGCCCACATTGTCTCTAACAGTTAAGTGCTATTGCTTGGCCCCTGCCACTTTGGGATCCTATCATCTCTATTAAGTTAGGAATTCTATTTTGATAGTAAGGCTTCCTACTTTTATTCCTATCCTGGAGCAAAGACTCACCGCTGAGCTCCTGTAGGGTGATGATTCTACTTTCATCAATGTATTTCTCAAAGCCTTAAAAAAGTATCTTTCAAACTTTTATATGGGTCAAGCATATAAGGAAGATGAAGTGAACAGGTCTTTCAATATTTGTAACCCTTTTGATAATTCCTCCAAACTATACCAAGGAAGTTCTAGTAGCTTGATTTTAGCCAACTTATCAAGCCTATAGTTAGTGCCAATTACTAGTCATTTACACTGAGGACAGAAACTGTTCTCTGAACTGATTTCAATAAATTCAACCTGTCCCATCATTAAATTCTCCCACTCTTTCCAATACAGGTTTAATCCCTTTCCACACATAAACCCCAGGTTTCTGTTTATGTAAGTATAAAGTATGTAAAAGAATTATTTTAGTGTGTACCATATGTTCCTGTATTTAGGACATAATTTTTATCTGACCTACAACACCTCAATTTATAAGCGGAAAGAAACGGTGGGGTAGATATGTAGATGGGGATCAGGAAGTAAAGTTCAGGACAACTGAGTTCTCCAGGCAAAGAGAGACTGAATTCCTCAAACTTGGGAGGAAAGTCTGTTCCTGCGGCAAATGAGGCTTAATATAATTAAAAACTTCAAGTTTTTGCATTGTTAGAACCATATATTCCCATCACATTTTTGTGGCCCTACTGCTTCTCAATCAATACTTTATCTTAATTTAAGAAATACTGAAAGGCTAGGTTGAACTACAGTCCAGCCACCCTTTAGAGTAGGTTTTGGGTTTGGTTCTATGAAATTTTGTAGATAGTATGAGTTTCTCTCACTCAGAGAAAAAAAAAAATAAAGGCTTTCTAATCCATTTCCAAGACATTAATCTTGAAACCTAAACCTTAAGTTCATTTCTTTCTTCATATTTTCTAGTGTAATCAGTCAACAGTGTTATATTAACTTTCATTAAAGTATTCTACCACAGCATCTACTTAATGACCCAAAACTTTGTCATTAAATCCAAACTTTTGGATGTTACCATTAACACAGGTAATGACCTGTTTTTTTAAAAATGCTATAAGATGATAATTTTTGTTTTTAGAGTTTTACCATTGCATATCATAGATTACCAGTGTCCCTTTTATTACTCCCAGTAACAACATCCATGTTTTTCAATGTAATCAGCAGTGAATCTATTATTCATTGCTATCTGTAATATTCTGCTCTTGTGGAACCAATTTTGGCAACAAAAACTGAAACAATCAGGGTGTAATAATAGAAATAGAACCTCTAAAAGTATTAAGAAATGAAAAATTTTATTATAAGAATAAAATCTTGCACAATTGTTATAGAAGTTAGAAAAATAGACCAAAAATGGAAATTAAAGAATCAGGGCAAAGTGCCTTTCTGAAGCACTGCACTAAGTGACAATGCGGGGTTTTCCAAGGAAGCTAAAGACCAGGTACACTGGGGCACTAGAATGACACCCCAAAGAAAGGGGACAGAATAATAAAATATGGGAGCTTCTTGATATTGTACTTACTTGAAGGCCAGAATTCTCTGTTCTTCAGAGAAAGCACTTGCAAAGATGTGGTCACACCAAAGGGAGGGGACACGTAAGCAGTTGTCTCACACTATGAGTAACCATGACCTTCAGCTTGTAACGGCTCCTGCTTTACTTCTGCCCAAAATTCCATAATATTTCACTTCTTAGCAAAGTTCAGCTTGGAACCATATGGGGAAGAGGATTGTGGGAAAGATAGTTCCAGTTTAGCCAAGTTGACATACTAAAACACCACAGAGTATTTTCCATATTTAAATCCAATTAGATTTAAATCATGTGCCATTGTTATTATTTTGCTTGTAAGCCACAGAAATGTACTCTGACTAATGTTTGAAAAAAACATGTCACTGGAATAATATTTTGGGGAAGCTCGTAGAATAGATGCTAAAGAAAATGCTTAGAAATGAAAAAGAAATCCAGAATAGAAAGTAACCCTTCACAATTTCATCACAATTTCTGCCCTGTAGTAAAATTTTTGTTGTTGTTGTTGTGATTGCTTGTAAGCCACAGAAATGTACTCTGACTAATGTTTGAAAAAAACATGTCACTGGAATAATATTTTGGGGAAGCTCGTAGAATAGATGCTAAAGAAAATGCTTAGAAATGAAAAAGAAATCCAGAATAGAAAGTAACCCTTCACAATTTCATCACAATTTCTGCCCTGTAGTAAAATTTTTGTTGTTGTTGTTGTGATATATATGTATATCTTTTCTTATGATTCTAACTCTTTGAAAAGAAAATTTCTCTTAGGTTAAGCTTAGGTAAGCACACTTTCCAGTTGCTCCTACTAAGACAGTGGGATTTGGTAGAAATAACTTGTTAAAGCATCTAAGAAACCCTTCATCTTCCACAGAGATTAATTTTCTTTGCTTTAAAGTTTTACCTAGCTTATTGAAAAGATAGTGTAATTTAATTTTCCATCAACAAATTTGAGTGATGCGAGAAAGAACAAATGAATTAGCCAAAAATGTGTAATGAATATTCACCCTTCAATTAGAGATTTGAAGATCTATACAGAGCTAGTCAAAATGTTTTCCTCAACACTGAGCTTCTACCTCACCCCAGAAAGAATGGCTGCTATCAAGAAATCAACCAATAACAAATGTTGGCAGGATTGTAGGGAGAAAGGAACCCTTCTCCATTGTTGGTGGGAGTACAGACTAGTACAACCACTGTGGAAATCAACATGGAGATACCTCAGAAAACTAGGATTAGAAGTTCCATTTGACCCAGCCATCCTCTGCTGGGTATCTTTCCAAAAGAATTAAGAGAATCATACCACAAGGATATATGCACACCCATGTTTCTAGTGTCACAGTTTGTAATAGCTAAAACTTGGATACAGCTCAGTTGCTAATTAGTTGGATACTGGGTAAAGAAAATGTGGTTTTTCTATAAAACTGAGTACTACTCAGCCATAAAAAATGAGAAACTAGATTCATTTATAGGAAAACGGGTGAATATTGAGGTCATACTCAAGTGAAATCAATAGGACACACATGTAAACACTGGTTTCTCTAGTGTGAAAAACTAAAAGTGTAAATAAGATTCAAATTGTGTAACTGATAATGTGAAATAGGAAGAAAAGGGTTAAAGCTGTAGAAGAAGTGGGAAGGGTAGAGGAAAGGAAATAAGGGAAAGGAAAAAATGGAAACAAAGTCTTTGTAAGTGGGGAAGGGTGGAGGGGGTGAAGGGAGGACAGGGGTATGGGGAAAAAATGAGAACCAAGACCTGTCATGTAAAGGTACAAGATCCCAATGATGAATGTAACTGTGCTGTATACCTAAAATGTACCAACAGTCTGGATAAAGAGGATGTGGTTTTTGTATAAATTTGAATACTACTCAGCCATAAAGAATGAGAAATTAGATTCATTCATAGAAAAATTGATACATATTAAGTATATACTCCTAAGTGAAATAAATGTCACACATGTGTAAATACTGAATAGATTCTCTGGTGTGAAAAATATTATGTACATAAGATTCTAATAATATAATTGACAATGTGAAATAGGAAGAAAAGGGCTAAAGGTCTAAGGAAAGTGGGAAGGGTAGGGGAAAGCTAATAAATGAAAAAAATATATGAGAAAATGAAAAAATGGAAATAAAGTGTTTGTAAATGGGGATAGGAGGAGGGGGTGAAGGGAGGGCAGGGACAAGGGGAAAAAATGAGAACCAAGACCTGTCATGTAAAGGTATAAGATCCCAGTAATGTAACTGTAGTGTATACCTAAAATGTACCAAAAAACTCAATGAGAGGAACAATAAATATATAAATAAATCCATTCCATTGGACAAGAAAAAACAATGTACAAATAAACTCAATGAAGAAAAAAATAATGTTTTCCTGTTAACATAGCTTACCTCTGAGCACAGAAAAGGTTCATAGCAGCAAGCTTGCTGTGTGCTTCTGCCCATCCTGGATTTTGATGCACCATCAATTTAACCATGTAGATAGTGAAAGAATGTGTGATTACTTAATAGAAAATATTCAAATACCTCCTCAGCTAGACTTTGAAGATCTAGCATAATCATGTTTCAGAGCCACTGCCACTGTTTTGATCTCACAGCTTTTCACATGGGGTGCATCAGCTCACTGTGGAAAAAGAAATCCTTCAGTGTCAAGTAGAACTGAATTTAAATCCTATTTTTACCATATGAACTTTCTGTAAACTTTATAAATTTATTTGAATCTCTTGACTCTCACTGCCTTTAGCTATGATATTCATGGAGTCAGTAAATAATATATTTTTAAAATTTAAAATTAAAAAATTAAATATAAAATGTTACACAAATACAATAATCTCAGGATCAACTTGGTGCATACCACACTGGGGTCATGCCATATATATCAGTTCCTTGTGTATGTGTTGTTAGTCTCCCCTCCCTAAAAAGCCTTGGTTACTTTTTACCTAATCAAATCTCATACCATAAACATGCAGTTCAAATTTTTAAAATTTAAAATTAAAAAATTAAATATAAAATGTTACACAAATACAATAATCTCAGGATCAACTTGGTGCATACCACACTGGGGTCATGCCATATATATCAGTTCCTTGTGTATGTGTTGTTAGTCTCCCCTCCCTAAAAAGCCTTGGTTACTTTTTACCTAATCAAATCTCATACCATAAACATGCAGTTCAATTGTTATCATTTCTGTGAAATTTTCTAAACAACATAAAATTTCTAACTACTATACAGCTTCTTACCCATAGCACTCATTTAGGTACTTCATTAACTTTTGTTAAGTAATCATTAATTATTTTATGTATTATGTCATCTCTACATTGCGATATTATCTAAATTTTATACTAGTCAACATTTGAGTGCCAACTACTACTTGGCAGGAACTAGCCTGGAATTTGGTAATACAGAGATGAATGGTGCACTCGTGGTAACTTGAACATATTTGCAGTCTCTTGGGGAGGATAATATACTGGAAAATATGATATGATGGAATCATATATACTCAGGAAATGAAGAGAACAAACAGGACACCTTGTATTTAAAAAAAGATTAAATTGAAACTGAAATTTAAAGAATACAATGGATTTAGTGACTCAAATGGTTGGAGTCAACTACTGTTAAAGACTATACAAAAAAAAGTAAAAGGAAAAGACAGACTACTGTTGGGAAATCTGTAAATAATTCACTCTCACTGGAAAAAGAGTGAAAAGGGAAATAACAGTGAAAAAGGAAAGTAGCAGGAAATGAAGCTGAAGAAGCCAAATAAGGCACCGTCATAAAATGCTTCATTATCACTCCAAGGGTTAAGATCTTAAACATGATAGAGAAGAATTGAAGGAACTGAGCCAGAAAAAGCTACAATGAGTATCAATAATATCAATAAGAATCATGATAATAGCAATAATCATATGTTGAGCAATATATACACGGCACTGTGCCAAATAGATTATTTATTTAATCCTCAAAATAAAACTCTAAAATACTAATAGTAATCCCAATTTCCCAATGAGGAAATTGAGGCTTAGCGAGGTTAAACAACTTGCTTAAGATTACAGCTACTAAGTGTCGGAACTGGTTATAAATCAATCCAGCTCTATCTCATTCAAAAGACCACAGTCTTAACCACCGTATTCAGATTTATGTTTTCAAAAGATCACTTTGGCAGCAGTGTGGAGATTGGATTGAAGGCGACTAAGTCTACAGGCAAAGACTTCATTTAAAACAGTGCAAAAATATCATACTAAAAGGTTGAAAGCCCAACCCAGCTAGAGAGCCAAGGAAAACTAATTGGTAACTGGCTGGTTGAGGAAGATGAACCAGGGAAATCAAAGGTGATTTCATGTAACTGGGTTGTTAATGGTGTCAACATAGGATGTCACAGGCAGGGAAACTAGGAGATAATAAAATCCATTTGGGAGAGTATGGAGATTATGGTGCTTGCAGAAAATTTTCATGAAACATGGTATCTAGAGAAATCTGGCAGGCCTTGGGATACAGGGCATAGATATAGCTAGCGGGGCAGGGGGGCTCACTCAGACAATCTATAGAATACATGAAAGAGATAGGGATGAGAAGCTGAGATAAGGATGTAAAGCCGGAAACATCAATATCCGAGTGCACCTTCTGTATTAGATAAGAGTGTACAAGAAAGACAGAAAAGCAGCTTCCATAGGATTATAAATACCATCAGAATAATTGTAAAACAGAAAGGAGGAGTTATGATTCATCCATAGAGATGTAATAATGACAAAAGCCATGGTTAACAACTTGTTACGAAGAATTGGTGGTGATTTTCTGTTCTTTTTAAGTTACTATAGTTTAAGTATATAAAAAAAATTTAAATTATAAATAAAAGCCTGGCATGGTGGCACATGCCTGTAATCACAGCACTCAAGAGGCTGAGGTAGGAGGATCACTATGAGTTTGAGACCAGCCTGGGCTATATAGTGAGTTCCAGGTCAGTCTCGACTACCTAGTGAGATCCTGTCTCAAAAAACAAAACAAACAAACAAACTAATAAATAAAAGTTAAACATTTCCCATAAAGTTAGCTTTAAAGTGACTATTGATGATCATACAAAAGTAAGTGCATTAGAGTGCATTAAAAAGACAAAGACACCTGTGATTCATGGAGAAAGAGAAGAGAGAAAAGATATTTATTTCTACTGAAAAAAATAGCAAGAAAAAGACAAACAGGGTAAGAAATGCTTCCGTATAGGAAAAATGGGTTTTGTGGTTATGATGAGAAAAACTTAAATATGTTTATATTGTTGAAGACTAAATCAAAATGGTAATTTTTGCAAATCAGCTGAGTCTCTCAGCCAGCCAAAGGTAAATAGTGTCCCTCAAGAAATGTACTTCAATGAGAGTTCCTAGATAAAAGTAGAAGGACTCTGTGAAAGGATAGAAAGTTTATTCCACACGAAGGAGAATTCAAAGGATAAGGAAAACATTATAAAACCTCCTGTGTGTTAGATCATATTCAGTAACACGGTACAAAATTGTGGGCATGGGAAAAGGGTTCTAACAGTGTCAGAGTCAGGGACACTTTCCTATGGCCATGCTTGGACTTGGTAATGTTAAAGTGGGATGGGAAAGAGTTATTAGATATTAAGAGATAAAGGACATGGCAGAAAAAGAATATCTGTAATGAAGCTTTGTCCCTGTCCTGATATTTTTTTAATGAGTTGGAAAAGAAGCTGAATTTTTTTCAACCTGATAACCTTTATTTTTCTCTGCAAAGTATGGAATTATACCTGGAACTATACACAACATTCTGAAGCTGCAGTCAGAGCTCTAAGAAAGTTTACATCCCTAGAGACAGCCCACTCCCAAATTAAAAAAAAAAAAAAAAAAAGTCAGAGCCATCCCTGCACTTAACTGGAAATCAATATTTTTTTCTCCCTAATTCTTTTCTTCTACCATAGGTTTTCATTTTCTCATACATAACTGATCAACACTATTTTTAGTTTTGCTCTTTGAGTAGAAAGAATGGAGACTAATTCAATCTTCTCCAAAAAGATAGGGATTTATATTAGGAATATTTGTGGACCAGACAGAATCAAATAACACTGAAAATTAAATCTAAAGCAGCTCTGGGACCATACAGGATTGCTCTTCAAGGCCTTCCCTCACTAGGGAAGAAGGGAAGAGATGAAGGACTACATAATGTAAAATATAACTGCCTGGAGACATAGCCTAGAAATAGGCAACCGTATTAGAGGGATAGTGGATAGAGGGGTAAATAGGCATTTCTAATGTAAATTCTTACATTGGTCTTTGATAAGTATTTTTTGTACACGAGAAAAATGAATCATGTCACCCCACCCCATACTTTCATATATACTTAAAGATTGAATCCCATTTATGTCTTTCACCTAAATCTTCAGATTCAATTCCAGTCACTAGCATTACTCCTACCAGAACAGTAAGAGCTCTCTTTACAAGCCCTTAAAAATTTTCCCACTCAAGAGATAGACAAGCAATTCAAACTTAATCTGAGTGCCTGAAGCATCCTCCCAAGTAGACTGCTAAGTACAAAGAAGCCCCTCTACCATTTTCCCTAAGCACATGCTGACAGGCCCTAAAAGTTTGGAACACATAAAGACATGCTCAGTTGGTATTTGAAATGATAAAGGAGGCCCAAAAAAATGAACTGATCTATTGATTAACTGTGAAGGATAAATATAAAACATATTTACTTCCCATGATCATCCTACTCCAAATTATCTCTATCTGAAAAATTATTTGTGCAAAACTTTCAACTTATAGAACCATAAATCATATAATATTTCCACATTAAAGAATAAACATACTTAAAAATGTGTTGTTTTATCCACACACCCTGAAATGTAACTAAAAATAAATTGCTTTGTTTTTCCTGTTAATAAACTGAAAACATACAAGCAAGCAATTGTAAATTGTTTATAGATTAATGCATGGATTAATTCACTGGTTTATTCTTTGAAGATTTCCCTTTCAACTGCAATTGTTGGAATCTGTTTCTACACTGATTCTTTTCCCTGTAATATCCTCAGAATAAAACAAATATTACAACACATTATCTGGGTCTAGGAGTAAGAGATGACAAAGATGAATATGAAGTGTGACCTCAAGGAATTACTGTTGAGAAACAAACACATAATAGGTAATTACACTATATTGTAGGACAATGCAGAGTACCCGCTGCTATTATGCAGGAACTTGAAAGAGGACACTTGCCCACACCTACAGATGTCAGAGAAAGCTCTCAAAGTTATGTGATGGGGAGCTAAATTCTCATGACTCTGTGTTCAGTCCCCAACCTGTTTTAACAGCCTCATATTTCTGTGGCCCAAAGCAAATCCTAGCAAATACGTCTTGGCTCCATAAATTTCTATCTCATCTGAAAGCATCCCAGTCTAAACCACTATCTTTTCTCACCTAAACTATGACAACAGACTCCTGCTAGTTTCCTCGCTTCTGTTCTTTATTTATATACAATAAGTTTTCATTTGGTAAACAGCGTAAAAATAATTAGATCATATGACATTTCTGTTTCATTCTCTCATGTCTTCCCATCACATTTTAAGTAACAAGCAGACATCTAGTTCCCTGTAGCTAAAGCTCCTGCACCGCCTGCCCTTCCTGTCTCTGCTCATTCCACTTTCCTCCATTGCTTTTCTCCAGCCCCATCAACTTTGAGTTTCTCAAACACAAGTTCTACACCTATTCAGAGCTTTTGTGCATTTTGCTATTTCTCTGATTAGAATGCCCTTCCTACTCTTCTTTTTCCTTGGTTGGCTACTTTTCTTTTTAATCTTTCGGGTCCACAATTAAATGTCTCTTTAGAGATTTTCAATGATCTGAAATATATCTCCTATTGTTTATTTGTTATCTTTCTCCAGTGTCTAGATCTTACCTCCCTTGTCTAGAATTTGAAATATTATCTTAACAGCTCATTTACTTTTTACTGCCTGTCTCTTCACTGGGTTATAACTTTTTCTATAATGTCCCATCTATCTTATTCTGCTGGTAGAATATGGCTTCAGGACTAGACATTCATTAAGTATTTATTGCTTAAGTAAATGAATACATGCACTCTGTGACTTAACAAATGGAAAACACTCATTGTTATTTAATTGACCTCATTTAGGTTCTCACAACTCTCAAGGTCTCTAATGTGGCCATTTCAAAATTCCTTTTCCTTCTTGAATTCTTTCCTAATTTTTCCCTCGCTTGATTCATCATTCTTTCCTGCCATCATTAGCATTTCATTGGTGGAACAATGTACCTAACACACACAAATAAAAGAGGGGAGGGTTTATCTTGGCTCATGGTTTCAGAGGTTTCAATCCGTGGTTGACTGGTTCCTAGGCAGAAACCCTCAAAGGAGGGCCATAGCAGAGGACAGCTGCTCAGATCGTAGCCTCTGGAAGCAGAGGAACAGAGAAAGAAGCAGGGAGGAAGGGGCTAGCAACCAGATACAGTTTCCAAAGTCACACACCACCCAGACACACCCAGTATTGTGTTTTATTAATCTCCTAGGCATCTCTCAAGCCCACCAAGCTGATGATCAAGATTAATCACTATACTTCCTATGAATGCACATAAGATTTTTGCTTCTCTTAGGCTTACTGTTTGCATAATAGGTCTCTGTGTTCTTCTCTGTCTTATTAGACTGCAAGTTCCTTAAAGCCAGGAACTATGCCTACTTACCTTGTATTACGCTATAGAACCAGCCTACCTTCACTGAAATGATTTCTCTGAAAGTAATTAAGAGAGGCAATTAATAAAATAATTTTTGAACAAAAGGATACTAGGTAGTAGAATTTAAAGATGGAACCTACATAAAGCTCTGTAATCTTTTATTTTGTGTCTTAACTGAGCTCTTTGTCATTTCTCATTTTCTGTATTCATTTTTAATGTTGTTATCTCTATCACACCGTGTCCTTTCTTAGAGAAGCTGTCAAAGCCCAGCTGGGATAGTCAGCAAGATATTGGTGTTGCTGTGACATCTTGTCAACAGTGACACTCCCTGAACCTGCCATAAAAATAGAGTTGAAAGAACTATAGCAAGAATAATATGAAGCAGTTATTCCTAAGAGTAGCTTTCGCAACATTTGGGAAGAGCCTGAGACAGATAAGGTTGTTTAGATTTCTCTGGCCACTTCTATATGGATTTTTAATGTTCTAAACACTAAACTCGAACCAAGACTTCAGTAACTAGAGACACTAAGAGATACTAGCTTTAGCTTTAGTAGAAACTGCTCCCCCAGAAGGATAATAATTAGAGAGATCTATGACAATACGCTGTGTACAAGTTTTCAAACTAATATACCTAACACACACCCTACATCTTAAAATCCAATTTGTATAACTTAGGTTTCATGAAATAAAAATGCTACCCACAGTTATTTATAGCACAATGAAAGCTGTTAAAAGTCTAAAACATGACGATGACCTTTACATTTTCTTGTAGTACTACCTAGAAAAGGCAATTTCTTTCATAGCCTATTGAATATAGAAGCCATTTTCAGGTACATCTAGTTTAAGTGATAAAATTGCAGAAAATTACACATACAGCATGATAGCTTTTTTTTCCTACTCTAAGAAAACCACCTAAGCACCTTCAAGTTCTATAAAATCACTATTCTTTTAGAAGTGATGGTTTCCTAAATTATCACAAGGCTGTCAAATTTTGTAATCATTTGTGGTTATTTTATGATTAATGTATAAAATGGGGGTGACTAAATTTAACACAAACTATAAGAGGAGTCACACTAGAGCTGAAGACCATACAGCATAGTTCTATGGACAGAGGGGAAAAAGGAGTAAGGAAGTGAGTGAAAATGTTCCTCCTGAAGCTATCATTAAAGAACCCTAGAGGAAGACCTGACCCAGCAATAGCTCCCGGATCTTTGTGGGTCTTTCATCTCTAGATTTATCTATATTCTTTAATTTTATAAATTATGCTGTGTTGCATACTTTCCCTCATAATTCTTTTGGGTTGTGATTTGTGAACTTGATAGGAGTCCCATAATATTAATAGAGTTTAAAATCTTTCATGTTAATCCTTTACAACTTTCTGTGATTGTCTGAGCTTTGATCCTTCTCACTTAGCAACATTTGGATTTTCAGACTGGAGTTCAACATACCTAGTATATCTTCAAAGTTAAAGAATCTAAATCTCCTTGATCATTTAAATTGCTCCTTCTTTGAACTTTCTTAGCTCTTTTAATGTGCTAGTTCCCATTCTATTTAACTCTATCTAAATCAGGTGATTGCTACTACTTGGGCTTGAAGATTATTAACACGCTGAAACTTGAAGATTTACACTTTTTTAGAGGTACAGAAATCAGTGAAAAAGCATATCAGATCTTTAAAATTATAAATTAAATGTAAGCCAAGTTTCACTCTGTAGCTGTCAAATGCTAATTTCTACTGAATAGTCTAATCTCATTTTAGAGTGTCAAAACACTTGTCTACCTGAATAACATCTCTACTTACCAAATACTGTGTCTGGAATTCTCAATGTTATACCCATCCCTTAACTGCAAACAGTTTTTTATCGGATAAAGAAAGCTTGACAGCACATCATGAGCCCCTTAAAGAACAACACATACTTCAACCTGGAGAGTTTGGTGTGCCACATAGGCATAACTGGATGGATGTGTATTTAGAAGTATATGGGTTTAAGGAAATAGAAGCAAAGGCAGGATTTCTCAGGAAATAATGGATAGTCAGTCATAAGCATTCTGGAAAGGACATGAAGATAAACACCTATAAAAGGGAAACAGGATTATAGTGGCAGATACTACTAAGTTTAAAATTGCTACCCTCAAATTAAAAATTTGCATTTAATTCAAATGGCTTAGCTGTAGCACAGAAAAACCATAATTTGTAAAGTAAGACATTAATTAGAAATAGCTGCATATATACAAGTGATAGCTTATTTTGATCTTAATGGTTAAATGGTATATATGAATAACATTACAATACTGACAAGGTATGGCTTCACTTAAAAAGACATCCAAATGGTTTCTTATCAAAATGAAGTGTTAAGTAGCCCTCTTAGTGCAGTGGGCAGTGCGTCAGTCTCATAATCAAAAATAAGTGTTAGGGCTGGGGATTTGGCTCAGTGGTTCTGTCACATCCCTCACCAAGCACAAGGGCCCGAATTTGATCCCCGGTATAAAACAAACAAAAAATAAGTGTTAAATGCATTATTAAACAATATATGCAAATTAAGAAAAGAATATATGGCATTTTCTCCTATCAAAATGGTAAATATTTTTTAAATGTTATCCTTAATTCTGCAGAAATATAACTGGTAGAAATACAAATTGGCACAAACACTCTAGGAAATATTTTGGCAATATACACTAAGATCCTAAGAAATATTTTACCTTCAGAAAAGAATCTGTTTTCAGAAATTTCTTCTTGGAAAAATAAACAAAGATGCAAAAAGAATTTGTTACTGGCATTATTCATAACAAGGTAAACTTGAAAATATAAATATATCTACATGGTAAGGAAACTATAGTTGAAATATAAAATAATGTATATATATATATATGTATATATATGTATGTATGTGTATATATATATGTATATATATATATTAGGAATCATCTTTATAAATGTACAATGATATGAGAAAATAGCTATGACTCTTAAGAAAAATGGAAATTTAAATTTTATATGAGGTTTTTTTCTGGAGGATAGACATACATGATTTTCATTTTCTCTTTTACGCTTTTCTGCATTTGCTACAAAGTTATTTCTTATTTATTTGAGAAAGAAGGTAACATATTTTTAAAATAAGTACAACCCTAACAACTACAAAATGCTTGTAAAGAAGTAGAAACAGACAGAAATCTAAAAACAGCCCATAAGGCAGTGTCAGTGAAAAACTTTTCGCCAGTCTCTAAGTCACCTAAGGCACAATTATCTAAGTGTCTAAATTATACTATCTTACAATTTTGAATGTTGGATGTGTAGATTCTGAAAAACAATGTCTTTTTTGGAGAATAAAAATTAATAGTGTCAACATTTATAGAAAACTAAATATTTTACCTGAATGAATTAATCCTCAGTATTCTGTAAAATTGAAACTGTTAAGATTGAGAGACCTTGGAAATAAAAAGGTTTATTGAGTCTTTACAAATACTAGCAAGAAAAAGGACCAGGTCCCGATACAAGTTTCTACAAAATATTACTACAAGGTTAGTTAGCAGTGGAAAAAATGTTCACCATCCAAGAACCAATAGCATTTTATAGGTAAAAAGTCTTGGTGAAGGAAATCATAAATTATTTACACTGACTATAGATTTGCTATAGACAATGGGAGCAGGACTATTGGGAGAAAGTGAGAAAGCTTTGGGATAATGCATGAGAGGTAATTGTTTCTTCGTTGATTGGAATTAACAGTCCAAAAAGTTTATGCATAAACAGGGAAAATCCATCCTGGTGCTTAAATGGAATTTAAATCAAGGCTTCCACACAGACCTATATTTCCTTCCTTTGTTGATTTCGCCTGCAGGTATTAACTGATCCATTTTGGTTACTTCTTCCCAGCCCTGCAGCCTCCAGCCTTTGTAATTAAATATAGGGCATCTCAGAATTTTTAATTTATCAATACTATTTTTACAGATGAGGATACAGAACCAGGAGACTAAATGACACTGTTGATTAAAAAATAAATAAATAGTACGTATCTGTCAAGTGATAGAGTCAAAACTGAAATTCGTGCATTTGTTGCTATTAGTGCTATTCAAGAATTTTCACATCATACCCTTTGAAACTTCTAATTCATCAGTCTTTAATTTTGAATGTATTAGTTGCAATAGGAAGTATTTAGTTTTTAATCTATGTATTTCCCTGTGACCAGATTCTCAGTGCTGCAGGTTGGACATCCCTGACATTCCAGACAGTCTGTCATACAATCATATTGCATCAGAAGTTTACAAGCAAGGGAGTGTATTTTAGGGTAGGGCAAGTAGACGAGGGAAAAATATTTTTTGATTATTAACTAAGCTTTGAATTAATTTTAGGTGACTCTAGCAGTCATTTCTTTAGTTTTGAAAAATACAGGTGACTGACCACTCTGTGTGCAAATCATCACTTTCCCACCATCCCTAGTCTATGAGGAAGAGTCGAGGACTCAGAATGTAGTTAAAATTTCAACAAAACACATACTTTTGTGCATTTCAATGGCGTTTTTTTTATTTTAAAACTACTTCCAGCTATACAAAAGGCCATATAAATTTTTGTTCTTTGTTTAAATTTAAGTGAAAGGAGAGAATGTTGTTACATGTAAAAGTAAGGTAAAATAAAGGATATAGCACAAATGGCTACTCAATTACTTAAGAAAAAAGATAATAAGGTCTTTTCCTCAATCCTCACAAAACAAACTCTAAAAGAAACAGGAGAAGAGGTGAATAAAAAGAACAAATAAAACTCTACCAGGATTAATAATATGAAATAAAAAATGTATAAAAAGAAACTTGAATCCATTGTTTTATAATCTTGAGATAGAAACTGTTAATATTTTTACTGCAAAAATAAAAATTGTATGGAACAACAAAGTCAAAATTCTAAGAACTAAGGAATATATTTTCAATATCTGTGAAATATATGGCCTCATCTACAGTCTCTAAGACCACTTCACAGTAGAATTGGAAAAAGTCAGATAGAGGTTAACTTTCACATTTTTAAAATTACTTCTAAAATAAATAGAATTTTTACCACAAGCCTGTGTCTTTCTTAGAATTCACAAGAAAGGAGTAGAAGGGGTAGTAGGGAGAAAGCAAGAACAGTAAAAGAAAAATTTAGTACTACATTGTTAATAAATATCAAACCTTTCATAGTCTGATACCCTTAGCCACCTAATAAGTGATTTCCAGGTGCAACTACAACTGAATTCAACCAAGCAGTACCAAATTTGTTACTACTGATACTCAGAAGTTATCAGAATCATGTTGCTTTTACATTTTTAAACTGGGAACCAAACATTTAAATTCCTCCAACTAGTTAAAGTGTAGATGCACTACCATAAACTATACAATTAGGGTGCATGCAGAGTAGGTAATCATATCTCAATTCGTAAACTGTAGTTTTCCCACAACATTTGTCTTTACTTTTTTATTTCGCTAGAAATTAATATTAAATCACATTTCTGTGGAAAAAAAATCAATTTGATTCTAAACCTCAGAATTAATAATGAAAAGGCCAAAAATACCTGCAAAGATTAAAATTCACACAGATTACAGGATTTGGAATCTCAGATCACATCACAAATGTTGTAGAGGATGTCAGTCATAAAGCGAACACTATGAGGCAGCACAAAGTAGAAGACTGATAACAAAGGTCATTCTTTTAAAACTGAGTTACTCTCCTTGTCTGCTGCTTTTCCTACAAACATCCAATTCTTGTGTTTTCAAATCAAATAACAAAAAAATGAACACAAATGGTTTCTCAAGCTTTTAAAATTTATTTTAACTCTTATAAAAGAAACAAAAACAAATTCACATTCTATGCATATGTAATTCATTATTTTTTTATAAAGCATGACTATATAAAATTTAAAGCAAAGCTAAGCCTATGATTTATGGAGTGATCTTTATTTCTTCTTGAACTCAGTATTGTTATTTAGTACTTTTATGAGACGCATTTCTTTTTTTGTTTGTTGGTTGATTGCTTGGTTTTGGGGTGGGATAAGAGGGATCAAACTCAGGTCCTTGCACTTGCAAGGCAGGTGGCAGAACCACTGAGCTAAATCCCTGGCAAGGCACATTTCTCGAATGAGGTAAATACAAGATGGCCTAAAAAGAAAGTCTGAGGTTCATTTTTTCATATGAGGCAACCTGAAAGAGCTAATTTTAGATTACTACTACTACAGTGTAAACACTGAAACAGATTCCAAACTCAAGTGACTTTAATGTCTTAAAATATAGACTAATGGCAAGTAGCTAGAATCAGCAATTCTTTTCTGGAAGGAAAGATATAGACTTTTCGTTGACAAACTCTTTACAACACACTTTTAGAAGCTTATGTATTCAATTTACCTCTCAAAAGTATGCTTTCTTATGGAGTAAAAGCCTATTTTTCTAAGTTTCACCCTTTGAGTAATTTATATATTTTATTCCCACTAATATCCAAATAGCAGCTAAAAGTCTTTTGGTCAGTAAGAAAATTTAGATTAAATGCTGAAATAGTCCACTCTTGATATGGCAACTAATCAAATGCAAGGTTGTGGTAAGAAAGAATTTTTTTCCACTCTATTGGAAAGTGTGTAATATTGCAACAGACACTTTTTTTGAACTCTTGCCCAGAATCGGGTTGCTAAGAAAATTGATGTTGAAGTACCACTGACTGAATGCTTTTCCTTTGAGACTATATAAAATGTTGAGATTTTTTTTTTCCTGAGCAAACCTCTTTGTTTGGACTAGGATGTGTTGATCACCTTACTAACAAAAGTGTGGACACCAGACCAAAGCCATAAATGATGTAAACCCTCCAACACTAATAATCCTGAAGACACATCTAAAGTGACTAATTAAATATGGCAAGCGCTTTTGACATACTAAAAGGAAAGCTGTGACAAAAATTTTTAATTACATACAAAACTGGTTAATGACTTCTGGGACAATAAATTGTGAGCTCTATTTTAAACTTTGCTACACAGAAAAAAATTTGCATTTCTACTGGGAAAATTCACTTGCATAATTGTTTACTGGACAAAGATAAACTGCATCATTTTGCCTTTCATAAGTTAAGGATTAATTTTCCACAGGTATAAAATGCCTTAAGCAACAGTAAATAGTAAGTAAATAAACATACACATTCCTGAAAAAGTTGATAACCCTTAGGTAAGTCTCTTAGATAATGTTCCTGTAGAACATTCAAAAGATATGTAATTATCCTTTGACCTGTTTGAAAATATTGAATATTTTATTTCTTTCCTTGATATTCCTCTTTGTGCTAAAAATATGATATCCAAAGATTAATGTGGATCATAATAATGATGGCCTTATTTACCAGCTTGCTTTATGGACAAAGTATTGAAAATTTTGTTAACATGATTAAGCATCCTTATAAAATGTTCAGTGAATCTAGAGCTATATGGTGATAAGAAATCACTAACTGCAGGAAATGATTTTCTGTCTAGAGATTTCATAGGGAATTTAAAATGCTACTTACAATACCATGATAGTTTCCATCACTCTAGAGGGCACACACTCACGCACTCTCTTTTCTTTTTCAAGCACAGAAAACAAAACTTAAGAAATTAATATCCACCACTTTTGTTGGTAGTATCTGTAAAGGTGAATGTATTTTTCTAATCTCTAGTCTCAATCCTCGGATAATGTTTTGGCTTTCTAAGAAGTGGTTTCTCTCACCATCTCTAAGACTGAGTCCCTGTAAACCATACATCTATACCAGACAAGTTTCTTGGGAGGACTTTGTAAACAAAGCTTCCACATACTAAGTACAACTCTTAGTCCCCAGTGGTACCAAGGCTTCAATGAAATTAATGAATTTTGCTCTTAAATGTTATATACATCTGATATGGTTTTGTATGTAAGGGAAAGAATTGATTTGTCCATTTATTCCTTGATAAAAAGAAGACAAATTATTAATGTATGCAAATAACCACATTGCCATAAAAAGTAAAATGTTTCAGGAAAAGTGCTTGATCCAAAATTCTGATTTAGAAAAATAAATCTTAATGAGAGAGAGAGAGAGAGAGAGAGAGAGAGAGAGAGATCTTAGATTGAAAAAGTAAAATTGTTTCAGGCAACATGGTCATGATGATCATGTTAATAAAAATCCTATGAAATCTACCAAAAAGTTACTAAAACTAATAGTGAACATAGGGTCACAGATGAAAAGTAAGCCTTAAAAAATTAATTGCACTTCTTTGTAAAAGTAACAATTATAAAATGGAATTGCAAAATTACCATTCATACTAGCATCAGAACCATAAAACGTTTAAGAGATAAATTTGATAGACATGGTGTTTTAGTCTCTTCAAGCTGCTGTAATATGCACATCATATACTGGATAGCTTATAAACAACATTTATTTCTCACAGTGCTGGAGAAAGGGAAAGTCGAGATCAAAGTGTCAGCAGATTGAGTGTCTGGTCATGGCTGGTCCTCATAGTGTTTACATCCTCAATCGTAGAAGGGTCTAACTAGCTCTCTGAGATCCTTTCTGTGAGGGCAGTAGTCCCATTCCTAAAGGCATTTTTTAATCACTCCCCATAAAGCTCTATCTCTTAATGCTATCACACTAGGAACTAGGTTTAAACATCTAAATTTTGAACACAGGACACAGACTTTCTGACTATAAGATATGTCTCTATTAAACATTGCTAAGGGAAATTCTATAAGACATAATAAATTAGAGATACAACTATCATCCACTAAAAGAGTCAGTATTGTTTAGATGTCCATTATCCCCGGCAGATCTGTACATTTTGAAACAGTCTCCATATTTAGCAAGATTGCCAAGCTAATTCTAAAATTCAGGAAAATGCAGTAGACCTAGAAAAGCCAAAACAATTTTGAATATCAAAACTGAAAATTAAAGAATGTAAATTACTTATGTTCAAGGTTTACTCTGGTAATTGTCAATGAAACAGAACTCCAGCTTTCCTATATATAGCAAATATGTGTGCAAGATATATATGTTAGTGTTATATACTTAATTTACAACATATATTCACATATTTAATTTGTGTTATTTTATAGTCAATTTGACTTTTTAACAAATAGTGCAGAGAAAATCCAAGTGCTATTTAAATATTTTAAACAAATAGTATTAGCAGAACTGTTCCACATTAAAAAAGATTATTTTGACCTCCTACTTCTTACCATACACACAATTTCAAACTGGTTCTTAAACTACAAAGTTTAATAATTGTTATAAAATTATAAATATTTTAGAAGATACATAGATTCTTTCAATGACCTTATAGTAAGCAAAGATTTCTTTGATACAAAACAGAAGCCTCAGTAAAAACAATTGAAAAACTGCCATAAAAAATGAACTTCAACTTTAAAAATTAATAAATAAAACTTCAGTAAAATTAGTAACTTCTTTGCTTTAAAAAATAATACAAACATGCAAGTAAACCTAGAGGATATAAACAAAGATACCTAGACAATCCTCACCTAACCCCAAATGCTCAATAGCCATGCCCAAATCAGCCAAGCTCAGGTGAAATCAGCCAAACCCCATAGCTCATCAACTAAATAATTGTGAACAGCTGTATCATACAGGTTTTGTGATTGTTTAGTACATGGTGGTATTATGACAGTGGACAGTTGGCACATGAAGATAAGCAATATTCAATGAAATAAATGTGACACCACGATGGATTCAGAAATTTCAAGGTGTTCAGTAGTCTGGATTATTGGTAGGATGCCTCGATGCATTTCAAGAGATGTGAACCGAAATAGCCCTTGTAGAATTTTTTTGAGGGAAAAGAGAAACATTATAAAGTCAAATTGCCCTAGTCTTACACTCCAAAAGACCATGAGGGCATTTTTACCTTTCACCCATGCACTATTTTCCTAGGGCTACTATACCGAAGCACTCCAAGATGGATGCCTAAACACTGTGGCAGTTTATTGTTTTACAGTTCTGAAGACTGAGTAGTCTGGTAGGCTAAGCTCCCTCTGAAATACATACGGATGAATTTTTCCTTGCCTCTATCAGCTTCTGGTACCTTCCCAGAAATATTTGGCATTCCTTGGCTTTGAATTGTAACATTTCAGGCTTTACCTTCATCATCTCTACTCACTTTGCATCTCTTCTAATATACCAGACATACTAGAGTCAAACCCACTGTAATTGAATATGACATCACCTTGAGTTACTTGTATTTACAAAGGCCCAATTGCCAAGTATGGTTATGTTCCCAGAAACCAGGGCTTAGACTTCAACCTATCTTTGGAGGGAATGCAATTCAACCCATAAGAAAATATACTTCTAAAACTCATAAAATACATCTATAGTTCATCGTGGTTTTTATCTTTCATCCACAATTTTAATATGCACAGAAATCATTTTGATATTCTGAATGTCAAATACATGTTCCCTAGAATTCCATTAAGTATATTAATACTAATAATATTCTGGGTTTAGAATCAAAATTTATATATCTTCATTCACGATTATTAATCAACTAGTAGAAGTTATATTATTCTAACTAAAGTAGTAAAGTATCAAAAATACATGGGATATAGTAATTTTCAGTATATGACTGGATTCTCAAATTAGTTTGAGGATAAATCAGTCTGGAGTATAGTTATTTATAGAACTACAATATGAAAAAAAACAATATTTTCAAAAGAAAAACTTTAAAACTGAAAATCAGTTTTTCCTTTTACCATATGCTAGCCAATTTATGTATGTATTTTAAGGCTCATGTAAAAAATTTGATAGAATTTCTAGCAAAATTCATGACATGTAGTCAGCCCATAGTATATGTTAAATATTGTCTTTCATTTTTTTGCACACTTAAAAATTTTTTAGAAGATCTTTGTTGTGGTCATGACAGAGAAAGAGTTTTAAAACTGAATTATGCTGGAAGTGATTCATTCCTTTTAGTCTTAATCTTTCATCTGAACTTTTATAGCTACTTATATTCAGAATACATAGTGTGTGTTAAGTTGTCCTCTTTCTTGGAAAAATAAATATATAGAAAATGCAGAGTTCACATTCTTGCTAATGAATTTCTAGCTCGTTGAGAAAAAAACTGTTAAAATTTTTGAAATAAAGACATACATAACAATGCAATAACTTCCAAGTTCCTACACTGTGTAAGATGGATGATTGCCATGTCAGTCCCAACAGACATTCATTTGACAGACACCAACATCAACTATTTTAAAGATGCTTCCTAAAGTGCTCCATAATGCTAAAGCTCTATTGCAAAGTGGTACTATTAAAATATAGAGGTTTGAGGGAAATAAACCTAAGCATTCCTCCAAAGCCATTAGAAAGCCATTCTAGAAACACTTACATGATATCACTAAGAGCTCTGTCCTTGGGGAAAATTGCAGATGAATAACAAGCAGATTTTAAAAAGACTGACAGATCTTACTGCCACGCAGAGACATTGCCAGCTAAAGATGATTAATTGATAAATAATTGTATTGGTAAACAATATTTTAAAGATCAGTACCCAAGGGATCTAGATGGCATTGTCATTTCTTTTAAATTAGCACATATTGCCCATAGTATCCAAATACACAAGTCAATAGCAGAATTTCAAATGAGCTGATCTTTATGCACTGTAGGATCAAATTATTCACTAAATTATTATAGCTTTCCAGGTAGGAAACAACCAAAACGAACAAAAAATAATGCTTTTTGGGTCAAGTGAGACCATGCATGGTATGCTGATTGCTAATAATTTCCTGAAGCACTGAAGAGTGTCGCTGAATTTCCCACTCTCAAAAGCTAGTCAGCACTCCATTTTCTGAGCTCTGCTTTCCTATTAGGTAGCATCAGATAAGAGTTTACATTATGGTAAACAGTTTGGAGGCTGACCATTTCCCAGAAACTCTATGAAGTTGTAATTAACCTACAACTTTATTCATAGATGCTATTGAGGGGACAGAACAGCTTTGAGAGTGCCAAATAAACAGAAAATAACAAGCTGCAAAGGAAATTTTCTCATTCTGGGTTTCATGATATATTTTATGGTATTTATCTAATTCTTACCACCTAGTTTTTTGGATCAATGAATATCTTTTGAACACATATGATGAGCCAGTAACTATGCTAGGTACTACAGGTTATATTCAGTAAAACCCACATATACTCCCCACTTCCAGTGAAAGTTAAAGTTAGGTACTGACATGTATAAAGTTATTTCAGATAATATAAAACTGCATCTCTGAGAAGAGGAAAAAAAAAAGAAAGGTACATAGAGATAAGAGTATGAATAATAACAGGATCTGGCTTTATCAGAAAAGGCTAAGGACATTTTCCAGAGGAAGTGACAATGAAAGATTTAAGGATGTTAACCAGACAAATAAGGAAATAAGCTTCCAGGTAGAGAGAATCTAGAAGTTCATAAAGTAAAGAGAGAGTAGGTGTTAATGCATAGGACAAAACTAGGAAAACTTCCCTGGGAAAGTCTTAGAGATAGGTAAGACATATGGAAATTAGTCAAAAATAAGAGAAAAGAGTCAATTCCAACAATTAAAGGTTTCTGCTAAATAGGTGACCAGAGACATGGCAAAGTTCTGGCTTCTCCTTGCACTAATATCTTTATTTATAAATAGCTTAGTCACTTGCTTGTCACTGAGACAAAATAACTGACACCCTCAACTTAAAGGAGATGTTTATTTTACCTTAAGAGTTTTTAGAGGATTTAGTGTGCTAGCTCCAACACAGTAAGACATGGTGGAAGGATCTAGCAGAGAAATGCTGCTAGTGTCATGGTAGCCAAGAAGCCAAGAGAAAAGGGAGGAGTCAGGACAAGAATGCATTTTACGGGATCGCGTCCAGTGACTCAGGCCAGCAGGCCTCACCTCTGAAGAGCACATTTAGCTAAAGAATTTGTTCATGGATGAATCCACTGATGAGGATAAAGCCCCCAATCAAGCACCGTATGTCCTTTGTTATTCTAGATCTAGACTTTACTGTGTAAGGAAAACACACACATAAGTGAGAAATAACTGAATTTTTTGTTTACTTTAGTTTTGTTTTTTTTTTTTTGAAACAATCTCAAAACATGGTCCAGGCTGGCCTCCTGGCCTTGGAACTCTCAATCCTCTCTCAGCCTCCCAAGTACTAGGATAACAGCCATATGCCACCACTCCCAACTCTGAACAAACTTTAGGTCATACACCCACACCATACCTGCAAATATTATTTCAAATATGTTAAATCTATACCAATTGACTTGGAAGGTTTTCAACTATATATTAAGCAAGAAAAGCAAACTGTAAAGAAGCTTACATAACTTACTGTATGGAGAAAGCATAAGAAGAATTCTCACCAAAACATTAATGTGCTTATCGCAGTATGATAGGATTTCTAGTGATTCTTTTTTCTTCATATTTCTGAAGAAAAGTACTGAAACATATTCAAAGTATAATCTGTCACAAAAATATATATTATGTATATACATATTATTAATTATTCATAGTGGACCCTAGTTTTCATGTCAATCCAATCGAATATACTTTGATCAAATAAGTATTGCACCCCACAATGCATACTGAATCCTTCATTATTTGAAATATTCTTTTTTTCTCATTAAGTTTATTGGTACATTTTAGGTATATAATACAGTTACATTGATTTTTCTGATCTTGTACCTCTACATGACAGGTCTTGGTTCTCATTTTTTTTGCCTTCTCCATGCCCTCCCTTCACCCACTCCTCCCCTCCCCATCTACAAACACTTTATTTCCATTTTTTCATTTTGTCATGTTTTTCTTTTCCCTTATTATACCTTTCCCCAACTTTCCCATTTTCCCTACACCTTTAGCCCTTCTCTTCCTATTTCACATGGCCAATTATCTAATTAGGATCTTATGTACTATTATAGTTTTTCACACCAGAGAAACTACTCAGTATTTACACATGTTGTGACTTATCTATTTCACTTAGGAGTGTATACTCAATATGTGTCCATTTTCCTATGAACGAATCTAATTTATTATTTTTATGGATGAGTAGTATTCCATTTTATAGAAAAACCATATCTTCTTTATCCAGTTTCCAACTGATGGGCAAATGGGCTGTTTCCAAGTTTTAGCTATTACAAACTGTGCCGCTATAAACATTGGTGCACATATATCTCTGTGGTATGATTCTTTTAATTCTTTTGGAAAGATACCCAGCAGAGGGATGGCTGGGTCAAATGGAACCTCTATTCCCAGCTCTTTGAGGTATCTCCATATTGATTTCTGTAGTGGTTGCACCAGTCTGCACTCCCACCAACAATGGAGAAGGGTTCCTTTCTCCCCACAACCCAGCCAACACTTGTTATTGGTTGATTTCTTGATAGCAGCCATTCTTTGTGGGGTGAGGTGGAATCTCAGTGTTGTTTTCATGTGCATCTCTCAAATGACCAGTGATGTGGAACATTTTTTCATATATTTACTTGATGCTTCTACTTCTTTGTCTGTGAAATGTCTGTTCATTTCAGAGGCCCATTTTGGAATTGGGTCTTTCTATTTGGGGGGGTAACTGTTTTGAGTTCTTTATATATTCTAGAAAATAGTCCCTTGTCTGAAAAACAGCTGGCAAAATTTTTTTCCCACACTGTAGGTTGTCTCTTAGTTCTGTTGATGATTTCTTTTGCAGTAAAGAATCTTTTTAATAAGATGAGATCCCAGTTGTTGATTCTTTCTGCTAGTTCCCATGCTACTGAGGATTTATTCATAAAATCTTTTCCTATGCCAATGTCTTCAAGAGTTCTGCTTAACTTATATTACAGCAAGTTTAGTGTTTCTGTTTTAATATTTAGATCTTTAATCCACTTGGATTTTAATTCAGTGAATGGTGAAAGATAAGGGTTTAGTTTTAATCTTTGGCAGATTGAAATCCAGTTTTTCCAACACCATTTATTAAAGAGGCTATCTTTCCTCCAGTGGGAATAGTCAGCTCCTTTGCCAAAGATGAGGTAGCTGAGTACATCTGGAGCTGTTTCTGTATCTTCCAATCTTTTCCACTGATCCTCAGGCCTGTTTCTTTGCCAGTACCATGCTGATTTTATCACAGTGGCTTTGTAGTATAGTTTCAAATTGGGAATTGTTATACCCACTGCCATGTCTCTGTTGTCTAGGATGGCTTTTGCTATTCCAGGTCTCTTCTGGGCTCCAAATGAATTTTTGGATTATTTTTTCTAGTTCTGTAAAATATAGTGTTGGAATTTCAATTGGCATTGCATTGAATCTGTTTTGGTAGTATGACCATTTTCATTATGTTGATTCTTCCTACTCAGGAGCAGGGGATATCTTTCCATTTTTTTATATCCTCTTTGATCTCTTTTTTCAGAGTGCTGTAGTTTTCAGTGTAGATGTCTTTTGCTTCTTTCATTAGATTGATTCCTAGATACTTCATTTTTTTTGGATGCTATTGTGAAAGGAATTGTTTCCCTAATTTCTCTCTCAGTGAGTCTGTCATTTGTGTACAAGAAGGCTATTGATTTTTGTGTGTTGAACTTGAATTTAGCTACTCTACTAAAAGTGTCAATGAAGTCTAGAATTCTTTTGGTGGAGTTTTTCAGGTCTTCAATGTAGAGTATCATGTCATCAGCAAATAATGACAGTTTAACTTCTTCCTTTCCTATCTTTAATCCTTTAAATTATTTCTCTTGTCTAATTGCTATGATTTATGCTTCCAGAACTATAACAAAGAGGAGTGGTGATAGTGGGCATCTTGTCTTGTTCCTGATTTTTAACTTGAAGGTTTTTAGTTTTTGGCCATTTAATATGATGTTGTCTGTTGGTTTTCATACATAGCCTTTATTAAGTTGAGATATAGACCACCTATTCCAGTTTTTTGCAGGGTTTTTATCATGAATGGGTGTTGAATTTTGTCAAATGCTTTTTCTGCATCTATTGAGAGGATCATATGCTTTTTTGTCCTTGACTTTGTTTATATAGTGTATTACATTTATTGACTTATGTATGTTGAACCATCCTTGCATCCCTGGAATAAATCTGACTTGGTTAGGATGTATGATCTTCTTGATGATCCTCTGTATTCTGTTTACTAGTATCTTATTAGGGATTTTTGCATCTGTATTCATTAAGGAGATTGGCCTGTAGTTCTCTTGTTTAGTTGTGCCTTTCCCTGGTTTGGGAATTAAAGTGATACTTGCTTCTGGGAATGATATTGAAAGTATAGCTTCCCTTTCAATTTCATTGAAAACTTTGAAGAGTAATGGCAGTAGTTCTTCTCTACATGTCTTGTAAAATTCAGCAGTGAATCCATCAGGACCTGGGCTTTTCTTTGTTGGTAAATTTTTAATTACATTTTCAAGTTCACTGACTGTAATTGGGGTGTTTAAAATATTTTTATCTTCTTTGTTCAACTTTGGTAATTCATAAGTATCTAGAAATCTGTCCATTTCTTCTTTGTTTTCCATTTTATTTTAGTACAAGTTCTCAAAGTAGGTATTAATGATCCTCTGGATTTCAGTTGGATCTGTTGTGACTTTGCCTTTTTCATTCCTGATGGCATGGATCTAAGCCTTTTATTCCCTTTTTTTGATAAGGTTAGCTAAGGGTTTATCAATTTTATTTATTCTTTAAAAAAAACAACTCTTTGATTCATTTATTTTTTAAGTTTCCATTACACTGATTTCTGCTCTAATATTTATAATTTCCTCTCTTGTTTTGCTTTGGCTTCTTCTTGCTCATGTTTTTATAGGCGTCTATGGTTCATCCTTAGGTTATTTGAGCTTGCTCTGTTTTACTAGTGTGAGCATTCCATGATATGAATTTTCCATGTAGAACTGCTTTCATTGTGTCCTATAGATTCCTGCATGTTGTATTGGCATTTTCATTTATTTGTAAAAACTGTCTACTTTCTTTTTTAATTTCCTCTGTGATCCATTGATTGTTCAGGAGAGTATTGTTCAATTTCCATGTGCTTGTGAAGTTCCTATGGTTTCTTATGCTATAGACCTCCAACTTGATTGCACTATGATCTGATAATATACAGGGAATAACTTCGATTCTTTTCATTTGTTCAAACCTGTTCTGTGAACTAGTATGTGGTCTATCTTGGAGAATGACCCATCTGCAGCCGAAAAGAATGTGTATTCTGATTTTGTGGGGTGGAACACACTATAGACGTCTAAAAAGTCCTTGCATTCAAAAGCTTTGTTCAGTTCTAGTATTTTGTTGTTGATTTTTTTGCCTAGATGATCTATCTATTTGTGATAGTGGGGTATTTAGATCCCCAACTACAATTGTATTAGTGGTTTTTTGGATTTTCATGTTACTTAATATTTGTTTTATATAGTTGAGGGTGCATATATGTTTATAATTGTCATCTTTTCCTCTTGAATTGTTCCCTTTAAAAGGATGTAGTGACCTTCTTTGTCTCTTTCAATCAGTTTTGGTTTGAAATTTACTTTGTCTGCAAATAAGATTGCTACTCCTGCTGTTTTCTGGGCTCCTTTGGCATGGAAAATTTTTTTTTCATCTTTCACTTTCAGTCTATGGGCTTCTTTTTGCACTAGGTGTGTTTCTTGTATACAAAACATTGTTGGATTTTGCTTCTTAATCCATTCTGCCAGTCTATTTCTCTTGATTGGTGAATTGAGGCCATTGATATTGATGGTTATAACTGATATGTACTGACTTATTATTGTCCTGTTGTTGGCCTTTTGTTGACTCTTTTTAATTTTTCTCCCCTCTCCTTTTAGTTTCTTGCTTTATCTATTTGATTTGCTCTGTTGGGCCTCATGGTGTTGTGATCTTCATTGTCTTTTTCTAGGATCTTGTTTAGAATTCCTTGTAGTGCTGGTTTGGTATTCATGAAGTTTCTCAGATGTTCTTTGTCATGGAAGTATCTTATTTCCCCATCCATTTTGACAGAGAGTTTTTCAGGATACGTCAGTCTAGGTTGGAGGTCATTTTCTATTAGGACTTGAAATACCTCCCTCCAGGCTCTCCTTGACCTTAGGGTTTGAGTTGAAAAGTCTGCTGTGATTCTGATGGGCTTTCCTTTGCATGTGATTTGTTTCTTTTCTCTTACTGCTTGTAGTGTTTTGTTCTTATGTTGGGTTCTGGGATCTTGATTATTATATGTCTACATGTAGATTTTTTTTTGATCATGGCTAGTTGGTGTCCTATATTCCTCACTTATCTGTATGCAAAATTCTTCCCCTCTGTCTGGGAAGTTTTCTGTCATTAATTCTGTGAATAGCTTTTTTAAGTCATTTGTATTTTCTCCTGTTACTTCATGGATTCCTATCAGTTTTATGTTATTCTTCTTGGCATCATCTAGGAGTTGTTGGATCGATTTCTCATGTTCCCCTACTGTTTTTAAAAGACCTCTCTTTTCAAAGTCACTGACTACAACCCTATCTTCTCTATCTGAGATTCTATCTTCGCATTCTTTTATTCTGTTTCATACACTTTCAATAGAGCTTTTAATCTCCTGGATATCTGTTTGAATCTGTTTTATGGATTCCATTTCTTTCCTATGTTGGGCATTCATTGTTTCCATTTCTTTCTTATGCTGGGCCTTCATGGCTTCAAAGTATCATGGTCCTGAGCTCATCTGTTTTTTTTGTTTTGTTTTGTTTTTGTCAGTTTCTGTTGTTGAGTCTAAAATTATGACTTTCATTTTGCTCACCATCTCTGTGGTTATCTGGGAAATTATTTCTATTTTGAATTTTTCTAGATCCTGATTGATCTGTTTTGTTACATCTGTGCTATGAATTCAGGGTGTCCTGGCGTTTCGCTTTCAGATTTTTCATCCTCATTTGCCCTACTTTTTGCCATTGGTGAACTAGAAATCTGTCTTTGTGTCTTGCTTACACATTTTCTCATTTTTATTTTGGTTGTTCGGTTGTCCTTGGTTTAATTTTTTGATTATTACTTAAATCTTCTTAATATAGTTGTGCTTTAGCTTTTGAGTGTCTACTGACTCATAGACATTCTCATTTTCACAATATTAGAGAAAATAACTCATTAAATCAATCACAATCTTTTATCCCAATTGATACACTCAGCAACACAATAGGATCAACTTGCAAATTGACCATTTGTGGTAGTCATTAGTCTATCACCTTAAACTATGTGAATTAAATTAAAATCAAGAAGCAGCCCAAAATATGTTTGTAGTGAATAAACTTTTCATTACAGCATCTTTTACCATTTAGGATAGGGGCTTAGACAGAGTTAGGACAAGAGAAGTACATAAGTAAAAGAATCGGAGATGGTTTCTAGTGAAGCCGGAGGACATAGAAGGACCACACAATCTTTATGAAACTGTTAAATTCAAAAGGGATAGACAGAGTGAATGTTTAAGGACAAGACTATATCCCCTTAACAATAATAGGGGCTCACTTTCCCTTGAAACCACTGACACCTGTGTGAGGTAGAATGACAGAAGAAAAGAACATAAAGAAAAGAGAAAAAAATGATAAAAGAAGAAATACAAGTTAGGGCAGGAGCAGGAACAGAAAGGGAGATGAGGGATAATATGGTGGAGCAAGAGACTGAGTTGGAGAAAGAGGACAGAAAAAAAGAAAGAATTTGCAGAGTGGAATGAGGAAAAAAAGAAAAAAAAAGGATTTGAAGGGCCTCTTTCAGACTATATCTCTGCTGTCATAATATACAACATACACAGCCATGTGCAGAACCAAGTCCCCTGATCTCAGTGCCGATGATTGACCCCTGTGACTCAGACTGACCTCAGGCCCCAAGGCCCAGATTGAGTTCCCCAACCTCCTGCAGGGTTGAACTCCACACAATTCTATCACTGGTTTCCCCTTCCCTTTCTTTAAAGATGTTCAAAGTTGGGAACTCAGAAAAATACCCTTTATGACCACTGATGCCTCTGCAGAGTAGGTCCAAAGACTGTCAGAATCAGGAGGTCGGAGAGTGGGGGGGTTTCAGGGACTCCCGTGCAGCTACCTTTCTTGCACTGGAGCAATGGCAGCAGCTCACCAGGTGAGGGTATGGCTACCCAGTTCCGTGGATTGGGCCCAAGCAGGCTGGAGGGAGAGCAGATATCAGAACAGCCTTCCCAAATCTCACCTTCCTTGTGATCTATTTGAAATATTCTTTTACATATGTCACTTAATTGAATGTTCAAAATAAAAAGCTGACAAGCTGAGGCCATATAACTGTTCTCACTTCAAACATAAGGTAAATTAGACCAGGAAGGATCATAAGTATTAAATGATTTGTACTATAGGTGGTCAAGATTATTGATTCCTAAACTAAGAATTTTCAACTGACTTTACATGCCTGATTGAAGTTACTAGATAGATTACAAAGTATAACAAAGGCTTGTCATCTAATCTTCTCAAGTCTTATCAAACAACTTTAATCTTACACTGATTAGATTGTGATGCAAATAAATAATTTATTTTCAATCATTGGTTAAAGAACAAAAGTATATCCCCTTTATAAAATGCTTTGCTTCAAAGTAGTGAACCAGCAAGCTTGAACACTAACCTTCATTTTTCCCCCTGGAAGTATTCTCAAGAACATTGTTCATGACCAAGCCTTGACTTTCCCTCTATTGTCCCTGGGAAAGGAAAAATGATTCATCAAATTAGTCATGCAGGTCTCAGGCACTTTTGGGCTCCTTGTTGTCAGTCTTCATTTATGGAAAATGTTATCTACAGTCTCTTCTTGGTCTTACAGGCAATGGCCCCTGCCCGCATGATGTCTAATTTGATAGTGATGTATCAGGATCACAAAGAACTAAAGCCAGTCATCTAACTGAATTCTTTGTAGTAATAAAGTTGATGTTCTCACATCTTTTAACTATATTCAAAGCATGGGAATGAAAAAGTAAAGACTATTATTAATCGGTCTCCTAAAACTTGAATATCTGATTTTGAGAACCAGGAAATTTGCTAATCCTGTATAAGCACTGGTATATATAAAACAAAATAACATCTGTGGAAATTGATTTATGTGGCAAGGATGCATGCCTTTAGGCTATGGACTTTAGCAAACAAGACTATAAAAGTTCTAAAACACAGTTGTTAGCATACTGCACGATATTTCACAGTTGGCTTACACTCTAGGGCACATGGCTTTCATCTGGTATATTTGACTGAGCAACTTTAGTTTTTTGCTTTGTGAGCAAGAGAAACACAAGAATTTTATATTGTTGGGTGAATGTCATCCAAACATGAGTGACTAATTCAAATGGGAAGGTCTGACTTAAATACTATATTGACAAATAAGAGTTCAGGTCCCAATATGTAAGATCAGCTGAGACAAAATTGTCTAAGAGGAAAATGAACTCTTTCAGTATGGAAAACTCTTAGACATTAAAGCAAAATAATATTTTGCTGTTTTTATTCTGCTTCTCAGCTAAGTTTGCAAACAAGAAAGCAATACCTTAAACTTCATATATAAAATGAATTCTGTACATAGTCCAGAAACTAGTGAGCCTCTAGATTTAAGGTTTAGCCCAAACGATGGCAGGACATACTAGGAAACCTGTGTTGGGTTTATATACTGAGCCACTATTCTTATCATTAGATCTTTTCTTGTAATCACAGTACAAAAATTAGGTGAACCATTGTTGCAAGAAAAAAAGAGACAGGAGAGACCAATGGGAATCAGAAGGATTGATTAGGTGCACTTTGACTCAGTTGAACTCTTGTCCAAAAGACTGAGTGCTGTGCAAGGAAATGTTTTAGTTTTTTACATTTAGTTGAAAGGGGTGGTCTTTTTAGTGATGTGGCAAGAAGTTCACAGAAACAGGACAAAGACAGTTTTATAATTTAGCCTTGAAAGAAGACAGCAATTTCCCAGAATATTTAATAAAAGCTATCTGGTTACATAATTTACAAGATGACCATGATCTCTGTATTTTCTATTCTACATATTGCCTGGGCTAGTGTTTTCCTTTCCACACCATCCCAATGTACCAAGAAGAGAGGAGAGTCGTAGTAATGAGGGTGCTCTTAAAAGCCAACCCACTTGCCAGCAGAGATCCTAGTTGCCATTTGATGGATATTGCCATTCTGGGAGGATAATCTGTAGCATAACTCCCAATTAAACTATCTTAATTTGGGTTACCCCAAAGTCTACACTGAGACAAGGGTCTTCTCATTAGATCATTAGGTCCTTATTATATTTCCCTCTCTGGAATATCTAGTATGACATGTTGAATGTAACACTCAATAAATCATTTATCAACGTGCATTGAATGAACAAAACACAAAACATTTTCAATGAGGAAATGAATAAGAGAAAGACCTGGTACCTGTGGTCAATTTAACCTGCTGTAGACATTTGTATCTTTGTTTCTGTCATTAGACAAAAGTCAATAAGATATGTGATATGAGAAAAAGAAGCAATATTCACGTCTATTTGGGGGGAGGGGCAGAGATAAGATTTACTGATGAACTTGTTATGGGGTGGGGTCGGCACAGTGGAAGCCAAAGTGCAAGGCCTGCTACTTGTCCAGATGACTGTGATTCGGGGTGTATTTCACCCCGCAGCAATCAGGGATGAGGCACCTCTCAGCCACAATGTCTTCATATTCATCTGCACTGAAGTTGGTGATATCCCACTTCTTGAAGAAGTGGATCTTCTGGTGGCCAGGGAACTTGAACTTGGCCCTGGGTAGGGCCTCTATCATATGTTTCTTCTTCTGCAGCTTGGCTCAGGTGGACACGATAACCTGGCCAATGTGAACCATCCCCACCAAGCTCTGGGGCTTTCCAAAGGTGCCCCACATGCTTGTTTGGAGCCTAGGCTAGGGACAGCAGGAGGTCAAATACACAAACATTCACCAGGAAGCAGTATCACTAAGGTCCCTTAGGGCAGCCTGTATGAGCAACAGGCCACATACACTAGAGGAAGTTGCTGTTCATAGCTATTGCACACTGGGCATCCACCAGCAAAGGAGCCCAGCTCTTACATCTATTTTTTTGATCAGACAGAATAGTTTTGATGAATGAAAGACTTTACTTATTAATTAAGTGGTAAGAACGTGTCCAAATCTTCATTCACTACAGATGTTAGGGAGGAACAAGCGTAAGGGATAATAATAATCAAGTGGAGAAGCAGAATACTGTGCAAGCTAAAAACTGCAAATGGAAAGTAAGTAGGTAGGATTTTGCATTTTCTCATAAACATTTGGAAAAAACAACAGAGAATCTAAGATCTTTATATTATGTTTGAGAGAAAGAAAATACTGTGAAACACAAGAAATAGAATTAAAAGAAAAATTGAATTTCATCAAAATTTAGCCAATATAAGATTTATTAGAGGCAATTACTGTGTATGTGAAAACACCCAACACAAAGAAAGTTCTCAAAATATGTTAGTTTTTAGTTTTTTAATTTAAAAATTATTTAATTTGTTTAATAAAGTCTAGTCGGCAAAAAAGATTATTGTGTTAACATTAAAATATATTGTTTCACCAACACATAAATATAGCTAAGTTAATGCAGAGCTGGATCCTCCATTAAGATTCATGTATTCAATATAGGTAAAGTCATGACAGCCCACATTTATATCACAATTACCAGCTTTTTACATGAAGAATCCAGCTGCTTTCAAAACTAAAAGAAACTAAGTTTTCCAAAATGCTAGATCAGTAAATACCATCCTCCAAAACCATTAAAAAAGAAAAATAGCACCGGATTTCAAAGAGCACATCAAGTATGTTAATTGTGATAGAACTGTCAAGACCACAAGAAAAGAGATAAAAGATACTCAGATTCCAACTTAACTATAGATATTAATTCTGCGTGGTGTCTGTGTGTATGTCTGTGTGTGTGCGTGTGTGTGTGTGTGTGTGGCTTGTTTTGAGGCTGGGTCTCACTAAGTTGCTAAGGCTAACCTTAAACTCACTGTCCTTTCTCAGCCTTGAGAGTGTTGAGAGAGATGTGAGACAAGAAGGGCAGTATTTTAATTTTTGAAGGGTCCCTTGCCTATGCAATTCAACCAGAACAACGGAAACTAGTTTTTCAGTGCTCACTTGGGCAGCACAGATACTTAAACTAGTTTTTCAGTCTTCTAACATTCCCCTAAAGTCCACTGTTATCTATTTCAGAGTCCTAATCAATTTTTTGAAAAGGATAGAGGGAAATATTGTCAGTTGCTATTAATCACTCCAACTTAGAATCTGACATGATAGTATGATAACAAAAAATAATGATAATACAAAATGTTTACTTTGAATAACTTTCTTTATGTGATCATTTATATAAAGTTTTTTTCTCTCAAATGGAAATAGAAAGTTGAAAATTTGCCATAAATCAAATGGCCATCCTTATTCTCTAATATTAAACAATTTACTGATAGAAAAGTATTAAAACTATGACTGAGTTCTGTGCAGAATATGTAATAGGGTTTATTTTATTCACTTGCAAAAATTACCTGCAGGTAAATTATTAGAGCTCCACATATCCACAGAATGCATTTTCCACCTATTATATTTAAAAATAGGTATTCAGAGAATAATTTAGCTATGTGTTTTAAAGGATAAACCCAGGATAACAAACCAGTTCTCAGCATTGCTGTAGTCCCTAGCTGCTTCTACTGATCAAAAGATTTCTAAGAAACAGAAAATACTCCTAGCCAATGTCCTCAGTATATCTTGAGATGCCAATTTCAAATTAAATAATTGTCTATTCAAATTACCTATGGGAATAGTAAACTACAATAGTGAAGCTGAAGAATGAAGTTAGCAGAGGCCTGACTCTGGGAGCAACAACAGACCAGATTTGCCTACCCACTGCCTCAAAAAAATAAAAGAAGCTGACAGGGGGAAAAAAAAGCTGGGATAAAGAAGCATGTATAGTCTAGCAGTTGTGGTCAAACTGTGGCCTGACAATCATATCTCAGGAAGGCCATAAGGAACTTTGTCTTCAATTTTTAAAATAGTTGCTGCTGCCTGGGGGTAGTTTTGAATCCTGTCACAAGCTCTTGATCAACTAGACCTGTTGCTCCTGGAATCCAAAGTGACAGAATGACTCAGAGAATCAAGGAGTCAGACATTATGAAACAGGGAGGAAGAGGACCATGAGATGGAGGTAGAAGGAAGTACAGGGAGGGGAAGGGGACAAAAAAGATGTGTTATGTACATGTGCCAAATTCCCACAATGAATGTAATCATTACATACTGCAAATATGTACTAATAAAAATAATTTTTCTTTAAACATTTTTTAAAACTCAAGATGTACTGAGAATTGTGCTCTCCTTCAGAGTCAGGGTAATGATAGGAGATTTCTAGGCTCTGCTTCCAGGGTCTGGAACAGTACACTGTAAGAGGAGCCAGTTGACAGTTTGTTGATTATGATGTTACTAAAAAATCTTGGATGTATCTAACTCTTACGGTGTCTTCAGCCTTGAGAGGGAGAATTATCAGTTTTAAATGGATATTCCCAGTTGAGCAGGAGTCTGAAGATTAAGGTAGCAAAGAAGTCAGATCAATCTAAAGCCAGAGAGGCCATGGTTTACCCTGCTTTCAGGTCTCACTTGCCATCTTTAGACTCAAGTGAAGAGTGTGTACTTTCGGCAAGAGCAGCCTTTAAGTCATTTCTACTGTGACATTTTATTTTGCTTCTTTCACATCTCCACTACCAATATTCCCCATACTTCCCATTTTACACTCTTCACCAGAGAAATCTTTTCATAGCCTTTACCACTAGCTATTACCCTCCTTCTAGATATTAACCATCCATGGCTTCATTGATTTTTGTTAATAAGGCTGTTTACATGTCATGCAAAAGTTCAAAACAAAAGCCACTAAAACCTAAATAATTCATTCTGAAATCTTTTTATCATGACAGTCTATGAACGAATATACAGTGGTATGATCGAAATATACAGTGAAATTTTTTTTTTTTTTGTACTGGGGATTGAACTTGGATCTCTGCACTTGCCAGGCAGACAGTGAAACCACTGAACTATATCCCCAGCACCAGTGAATGTTTGAATTAAAATTTATAATAAGTTTTTACCGTAAAGACATTATCATTAATGACCCTTAAAATACTACAGCTTGCTTCTAAAATACCCATAACTCTTGTCAATTACTGAAATAATTCTGGAGGTCCTCTTTAATATCTTCTCATGGCTACCTTGATATCCTAAATTGACTCAAACTGTTTATGGCAGCTTCTGTCAAATAAAACATAAGAATCTACAGTAACCTATGAGATCGTCCTTCATCTCTCGTCATTAAGATAAATTTTAATTCATAGGGTGAGAAAGAATTAACTTCTTCAGAATGTAAAAATCCTCTTATTCAAGAATAAAAAATGATTCTACATGTACTCATTACCTTTACTCAGAACAATTTATAAAACATTTTAATACAGGTTCTACACATTTCTGATTAAATTCTTGCTTATTAATTTGTGGATCAATGGCACTGGAATTGCCTAGGCTAGCTTCAAAATTGTGGCATTTCTGCCTCAGACTCCCAAGAGGCTGGAATTACAAGTTTGCACTCCCCTATCAAGCTTATGCTGTCATATTTTCTAACAGTTGGTTTTAGTTGGAAAAAGTGTCAATTTCCATTTGTTATCGCCCTCCTGGATTTGCTTCTGAATTTTCTATTAGTTTGCAAATGAATTTTGTTCAATTTGCTAGGACAAATATGTACAATAGTCTGAAAACCATGATACTTTTGGTATTTAAAATATCCTAGAAAAATCTTTTTCATTTAGCTTATCAACTATGTGTGAAAGGTCAAATAAGTATTTATCTCTTAATTCATTTTGTTTCATTGGTATATGAAGTCTTTAGAACTTCTTATTTCTAGTTTTAAAAATAACAATTTTTGTATATTTGGAGTTTTATTTTCAAATAAGGAAGTGATTTTTTGGTGTGATCCTTCATTTTAAATTTATAGACACCAATTCTTTTTTTTTTTCTTTTTCTAAATCATTTATTTTTGCTTCACCAATTTTAAATGTTTCTTTTGTTTTCCTGTTATTGGTTATGCCTTTTTAATTTTGAGTATAATGGCAATTCAATTATTTCCACTTTCTGTCTGTTAGTAATATGCAAGCTGAAAGCTTTTTCTCTGAGAAAATTTAGCTATATACAATAACCAAAGATAACAGTGTTTTCATTATCCTTGGTTTCTAGACATTTCTAAGTCTGTTTTGAATTGCTACACTGACAAAAGTTGTTTAGCAGAGAACTTTTTCATTTCTTAATTTCTAGCAATTGAGGCTTTATGTTCCTATGTTTTATGTTTATTTCTATTTTTATTCAATTATAGCCTCTAAAAGTTTTACTATTGGAATTTATTGAGATTATTTTGAGAACTAAGATGTAGTCAAATTTTTCAAATGTGATTTCCAGGATGCTTTACTCTGTGGATTCAGAATATAAACTGTGGTGTATTTATTAGAGCTACCTTATTTACCACATGTTTGCATTCTATATTCATAAGTCCTTTTCAATTACATTTTTATATTGTTATATTTTTTTCACATTTCCTGCAGCTTTTGCCTTATTGATTTTATGCTATGCTGTGATACATTAAGATTCATGATAGAGCCTCCTTGTGATCCCTCTTTATCTTGCTGAATAAGTTTTGTCTGGAAGTCAGCCTTGTCTGATATTTGTATTTGTGTTTGTCTGGCATATTTTCCTTTTAGTACTCAACTTTTCCCTTGCTTGACCTTTTCTTCACATTACTATATTCTATTTACTTTGTTGAACTTTAATTTATTTCACATCCATGAGATTGAGTACATAGTTTTCCTCATGTATGACCTCACAGTGTAGTAACTTAGTGGCAATCACTCTTGAAGACTCTGGAGGCACACCTATTTTTAGATACAATTCTGTTTAACACATGTAATTGAATTAATTTAAGTCTGATCTTAGAATTCCTTTTTCTCATTATCAGTGAGACTTGCCATTGATTACTGATATATGTGTTTGATTTATGTTTTGCCACTTTTGTTACTTTATCCATGGCTCCTTTGCATTACAGCTTTTATTGAATGGTCCCTTTTATTTGAATGTACTGGGAAAATTTTTCCTTAGTTAATTTAAAGCCCATAGTCAGTATTTCAGAGGCAATTTTTAATTTTTTAATTTCATTTCTTTAAATATTTATAACTACCTATTTTTCTCCACCAAGAAAGATAATGAAATTCACATATTATGTTTCGGTACATCTCCCTTTTCTCTTCTTTGTTTGTAATATATAAATATATCAATTTTCAGAATACAACTTTTGTAGTATATTCTTTGTGTAGTACATTCTAAATATGAATATCTACAATTATTTAGTTCTATATTCACAAGAATTCAGTGTTTGTTTCTGATCCTGTCACATTACTACTACTTTCTTGAAACTCTTTGTTTTCCCAAATTTCTTGCTCTGAAAAATTTTAAGCCTATGGAAAATTTAAAAATATACCAATGAACAGCTAAGAATGCTTCTATTTAGATTTATAAATATTGTTGGCACATTTGTTTTATATATATATATATATATATATATATATATATATTAGTTTGCAATACACAAACTAATAGAATACTTTATGCTAAATATGTTAGTGTTATCTCCTGATAAGCAGTCTCTAACATAGCAATAACACCATATATTATTCATGTTTCATATCCATTTCACAGTCAAATTTTTCTAAAACGGATCAAATATGTACATGATAGATTTATTATTGTTGCTGTTCCAGAGTCCAATCCAGATTAGTTTGCAATACACAAACTAATAGAATACTTTATGCTAAATATGTTAGTGTTATCTCCTGATAAGCAGTCTCTAACATAGCAATAACACCATATATTATTCATGTTTCATATCCATTTCACAGTCAAATTTTTCTAAAACGGATCAAATATGTACATGATAGATTTATTATTGTTGCTGTTCCAGAGTCCAATCCAGCTTCATGACTTGCTTGCTGTATCTCTTAGGTCCCTTTTATTCTAAAACAAAATTACACTTTATTTTAATAACATGGACTTTAAAAATCCAGGTCAGTTGTCAGATAGAATTTCTCAGTTTCTGAACTTAGGTGATTGTTTCTAATGACTGTCATTTGAATTGTTATCCTATCTGCTGAACTGCAATAATTCTAAATAGTTCATGTGATCCATATTAAATATTTTATAAGAATGTTTTATACATGACCTTTGGTTCTTTATATTCTACCACAAAAGGCATGTGATATTGTACTACCCACTCTCTATTTTGATCCACCCTTTGATGAGATAGGTTTAAATAATCAAATCACTTTTTAAATTTTTTTCTTTCATAAGTACGATGGATTTGAGAATACATATCTATTCACAAAATATATATTCTTGAAATATATAAATATTTAGTCAAACTATTTTATTTAGATATTTTCCAACACCACTCTATAATTCCTGGTTTTACAATGTTTCTGTGATATAGGTAGAGCCAACTTTAATTTTTCCCCTTCAAGTCAACCTACTTTGCTTACCCAGAAGCCCAGTACATAGCTAGAACTAACCTAATATTTAACAGTTATTATCCACTGTTCTTGTGATTGTTTTGCCTTTGTTTCTCACTTTTGAGTCTGCAATATTTTTTAAAGGACTGCATGCTTGTTTTTATTTCCATGTTGGATTTAATTTAACTGGATGAAAGTTTATATGTTTTATCAGAAAAAGTTAGCAATCATAGCTAAATGAATTGCCAGGTTATAGGAGTTTAGTCTCCTCTGAGTGACTTTGAGACCTGTCTCTTCCATCAAAGCCTCAGAGGCCAGAAGTTCTTCTTTCTTATTAACTTCCTGAAACCTTTCTAATCGACCAATACATTCACCAGGCACTTTTAGAAACTTCCTAAGTACATTACACCTTTCAAGGATAAATTCAAATACATTGTTCACACATAGTCTTAAGATAACCATAAATGGTGATAGATTATTAATAACATATACTCTCACAAATGTTCAGTTGATGTAGCAGAGAGAGGATGTAATAAAAAGATATGGAAGTAGAAACTGTATAGTAATTGTATGCTAAACAAATTAGAATCACTGTCACTCTGTACAAAAGTTATTTTATAGCAATTTTTATCATTTTTTACAGAATGACGAGATTTTCAATTTTTCTATAACCAATACAATATAGTTTGCAGATTTTTTTCATTATTAGTTTGGCAGACCAGTTGAAAGATTCATATCAACTAAATTGTGAAAATCTTTTATGATATTTGAAAGTCTTTTTAAATGTTAAAACACTTTACCATATCAAAATATAACAGTAATGGAAACAGTAAAAATTTCAGAAATTATTAGCTAATTTAATAGATACAAGTGAAATCCACCTACCAAGAAAATATTAAATATATATATATATTGAATTCTGACTATGTAGTTTCCTATATGTATTATAATTGTTAACTTCACAGTTAAGGAACAATTTCTTTGGGCTTGGTTTGTTTTGGTGCTGGGGATTGAACTCACAACCTTGCATAGGCTAGGCAAGTGCTGTGCCACTGAGCCACATTCCAGCTGCTAAGAAAAATTTTCTTTTATCATATCTTTTGATATATATATTGAATTCTGACTATGTAGTTTCCTATATGTATTATAATTGTTAACTTCACAGTTAAGGAACAATTTCTTTGGGCTTGGTTTGTTTTGGTGCTGGGGATTGAACTCACAACCTTGCATAGGCTAGGCAAGTGCTGTGCCACTGAGCCACATTCCAGCTGCTAAGAAAAATTTTCTTTTATCATATCTTTTGATATTTTTTCTGACTTCTTTATTATCCCCTCTCAGAAATAATATTAACTTATAGCTTTTATAATCAGTATTTAACATTTTCTGACTTCTGAGCAACAGTACTCTGAGGATATCTTATATTTCTGCAGGTATTCTGAGCAGAAGCATTAGTTTTTCCTTTTGTTCCAGATAATTTTGAAGTTTACTCATACAGGAAACAGCTCTCAGTGATGGTCTCTGGAGAACAAGTAAATATTTGTCACTAGTCTAGTAAGAAATATCTCTCTCTGGCGCAAGAATCAGGCAGGTATGTTTTTTCATTAAAGTTTTTAATCTATTTCAAAATTTATGGATAGTTACATTCAGGATTTCTCAGATGTGATGCAAACTCCAACTATGCACAATATCCACTTGGGTCACTTCTCAAATTTTATGCACATAGGAATACTCCCAAAATACTTCTCTGTGGCATAGGGCTTATTTTAAGCTGAAAACAATTAAGAAAGAAAATGCAGGAAAAAGAGAACCAAAGTCACCTGATTATAAAAGAATTTTATATTAATTGTAGAAACTTAAATGTATAAAGGTGGCTCCTTCTTCTAAACCAGGAAGGTGGAGGACAAACCTTAACTCTTAATTATAAGACTTACCCCATAACAAGCTTTATTAAAACAATTTTGTTTAGTGTGCATTCCCTCATGTCACCTTCTGTAAATTATTCCCTCTCTCTTTTTTTCCTTTGCCTCACCTAACATCATATGTAAACTTTCAGTTTCTGACCATTTGTTTCAGTTTCATTTCTTTGTGGGTTCTCAAGCGCATGTACATAATTAAATTTGCTGTTATTTTTCAATTTCATTAATTTGCCTTTTATCAATTTGATTCATGGAACCCAGACATAGAAACTTGGAAAGTAGAAGGAAAAGCTTATTTTTTTCCTACAAAAGTCATGATAAGATAAATATGAAACCATACTGATGGCAAGGCTGGACGTAATTAATTTCTTTGCATCTGAGCCACACATTTTGTGTCTTCATGCAGCATTCTCAAAACTAAAACAGACAGATGAAAGAAGAGTAAAATTTCAGACATCTAACGAGTTTAAATTCATATCAACCACTTTAATCTTTTTGTTATCTTACATTTGTTTATTTTTTTAAATTGACCCTGTTTGTTCTTTGTTTACACTAGATTACATAATCTCTGCACCTCATTTTTCTCATTTTTATAACGACAATAATAACAGCATTTAATTGATAAGGTCAATACAAAGATTAATTCAGCTACTATGTGTCACTTAGAATACAACCACATTGTTAACAGTAAGAAATAATTATGTCTATTTTATTTACATTATTTCCACTTATGTTTTTGTATCTTTTGTCTCATTGGTACTTTTTAGGTATACAGTACAGTTACATTCATTATTGGGATCTTGTACCTTTATGGTTTATTTTTCTCTTTCATACTTTCTGTTCCCATCCAGCTCAATTTTATTGTCTGAGCATTTTGTCATTTGGAACTTTTGCATCTGTTTTTTTGAGTTATATCGCTTTAGGTACCAGGCTTCTCATAACCAACTCAAATATATTTTCCAACATTATTTCCTAATGCCAGTATCTCGCTAATTTTAATATATAGTCAGAAATATAGAGAATATTCAAAGCAAAGAAGAAATGGAGAAAGTCTGTGGGGAAAAGGAGTAGATCAAGGGAGCTGAATCAAGGCATACTTAGAGGAGAAATGGAAAATAATGTTAGAATACTTTTGCACTGGCCAGGAGAAGCCTTGGATTTAAAACAATTCTGAATTTCATCCTGTTAGCAATGGGGAGTCAATATAAGATTTTAAAATGTACACAGGAGAAATGTAATCAAATAATTAACTTGGTGTTGTTTTACAGCAAAGCTTCCCAGGCAGTACATAGCAGTACACTGTTTTGCTAGAAGAAGTGTTTCAAAACATGCACTTCTCTCACTCCAGAGTGGAAAAGGCTCCTGAGCCACTTGCCTACAGATTTGAACAGCTTTCTCTATTTATCCCAGTATGCTTTAGAAATTTATTTTCTACATGTGCCATGAAATAAAAATAATTGGGAAGCACAAGCTTGAATGAATGTTGAGGAGAAAAAGATTAAACATGGGGGAAATGTTCAATAAATTAATACATATGAGAATGACACTGACAGGAGAAAGTCGGTCACAGGCTCTGGGGATGAAAAGAGGACTCCTTCAAAAGAATGGTCAATGTTGAAATCAACTGAATTTGGTATTTGATTGAGGGAGAAAATGAGAGAAAATTCAAATAACACCTTGGATTTCCTATTTGGGTAATTGGTTGGATAACAATGCGCAGCAGCATGTCAGAGATTGAATGAAGAATCCAAGCAGAATGACTAAAAACAATGAGAAATACAAATATTCTGAAAATCTAATAACATAAAGATATGCAATGAAGAAAACTATATACATGTGTACAAGGATCTATCAGACGTATATACACCTTAATGTAGAATTTTGACTCTTTAGAGATATATTTCTAATAGCAATGACCAGACAGTTCTGTTCAAATACAACTTGCCAATCAAACCCAAGTGCAGTATCAACACAATTTGAAAGTAATTTATTGCCAATGCAAATGTCAAGCTACCTCTGATTTTCCCAAAAGCAGGATAAACAAAATAAATGTGCCATTAGGCAGCACAGGTAAGACATTTGGGCTTTAAGAACCCTGGTTTGATTACATTGAAAGGCAGAAAAAGGCAGCATAACAAGTTTTCACTTGAGCAATGTGTTTATTCAGCTTGAAGCAAGTCAGAAGAAATAGCCCTAATAGTTTTGTATTGCTGTAAAAGTTTGAATGTACGTCAGATTTATACATTTAGGCCAAAAAAGCAAAAGAGTCTTTCAGAGGCATTTTCTTAATTAAGCAATTCAGATATAAATTCCAGGATAGAGAGGAAATACAAGTTTCACATACTCCACAGTGTGTGTGCAAAATGACCTTTTTCTCACTTTCCACCCTAAAATTTCCTTCTCAGTTTTCATAATTAGCTCAAAGCTTTCAGTCAGCGAAGCACTCCTGAGCCCCTCTGGATCATCACTTCTGCTAGTTATTACCTTCCACCAACTTGTACATACCTCTGCTGGACACTTTGTTTTGTAATTATTGACCTATATTTTCCCCTGTTGTGTGATATTTTCAAAAACAAAGATTATATATTATCTGTGCTCTGAATCTTGGAAGCATCCACAAAAAAGATTTGAACCATGTCTGTGCACAGCCGAAATCAAGGAAAAAAAAATAAAATTTCCTAATTATATAAAATTTGCTCAATTTCTATCAAGTTCAAAGAGATTTTTATAAAACTACAAAATATGTTAAAGGAAACTTTTACAAAAGGGATGAAATTATGGCTCTCAGAGGTATATTTTTTAAACTAATTATTAAGGAGGGAATCAGGCAGATGTTATAATTAATTGAAAGGAGAAGTTAAGCAAAAACATCCACAGTATAAGCTTACTTTATAAAATGTAGAAGCCAGGTGTGTTGTTGCACACCTGTAATCCCAGTATGTGGGGGTAGGGTGAGGCAAAACATCTCAAATTCAATGGCAAGTTCTAGGCCAGGCTTAACTATAAAACAAGACTTTGTCAAAAAAAAGAACTTAACTTGAAATTAATTTACAGATGGATGCAAAACCAACTTTTTCCATGGGGGAAGAAAGTTAGGTAAATCTATGAAAACTCCACCAGACAGAATTTATTTGCATGTCTAAGAACAAGAATTATTTTGCATTACTATCAATTACCTACAATTTGCAGAATTGTTAAAACAACTCAAAGGTAAGGAAAGATTGTACTCAGATAACCTAGAAAGGTAGTGCAATAAATGGACTGAATGTTTGTGTTCATTCTCATTATGTACTTAAACGGATACTAATAAATTTTTTTAAATGCATATGTTGAAAGTGTCGCATTATGATGGTATTTAGATACAGAGCTTTAAAAGGTAAATAATGAAGGTGGAGCTCCAATAAAAGAGATCAGTGCTCTTAAAACAAAGACCCTGGTGAGATCTCTTTCTCCTGTATGAAAAATACAAAGATAACAACAAGAAACCAAACATACACATGTTGGCAATCTGATCTCAGACTTCCATCCTTTAGACCATGAAAAATAGGCTTTTGTTGTTTGTAAGACACTCTGTGGATGTTATTTTGTTATAAAAGCTGAACATGGCGAAGACAGGTTTACTCTAACCTAAGCAATTTATGGTTTTCCACTAGAAAAATCCCATAATCTTTTTCTTTTATTCCAAATTTCCTTATAAAGTCATAATATCAGTTTAAAAGTTGAACCTGAGGTCACCTTTGATCAAAAATTGGCTTATTTGTAAGAAAGTATTTCTGACTTCACAATACCTTCACAATACCTTCAGCCCTTTCTTAGTGATACAATAACAATATAAACTAATATTTATTATGAGCTTACTAATTGTACAATAGGATGAGTGCATTACCTACACAATTTGTTTAATCTTCATGCTAAAGTGATGAACTAAATACGTTATAATTTTCATTTTATCAAGGAGCAAAATGAACACTAGCAAAACATCTAAATTATGTAGCTAACATTGTAACAGCACTGAGTTTTGTTTTTTGTTTGTTTTTCTTCATTAAGTATGTTGGTACATTTTAGGTATACAATACGATGACATTCATCATTAGGAACTTCTATCTTTACATGAAATATCTTGGTTCTTATTTTCCCCCATGCCCCTGAACTCCCTTCAACCCCTCCAACTCTCCCTATTAACAAAGATTTTGCTTCCGTTTTTTTCCTTTTCTCATATTGTTTTAAGCAGAAAGCTCTGGAGGTGCTAACATAACAGAAAATAGGCTCATATCACTGTTGAGATTTAATGTGTCCAGTTTGACTTGAGATATTATGTAAGTATAAACTACGCAATGGGTTTTTAATTTAGTATCAAGAAAAATGCTTTGAAATATTAGTTTGGATAATTGAGTTACACAAAATTCATTAACATTACCATCTGTCACATTTACCTTTCTAAATGTAGCTACTAGAAAATTTAGGCACCTGTACGGCTACCAGTATATTTTTACTGAATAGCCTATGCAGTGAAAGCGAACCTTTTAGAGCTTTTAATGCTAACAGCCCACTGCAGCACACATACCATAGGTTTGCCACCACTGGATGGCAGACTTGAGTTGACAGAAGACGTCAACAAAAATTATATGAGCTGTCTTTAAAAGCAATTAAATGATATGATTAAAAGTATCTACTGTATCCAAATACCCAATACCATTACTGTGGCCTCTTGTAAATAGCAGAGAATTTTCTGAATTACAGCACATTTTAGGATTCACTATCACAAAAATGAAACATCTGTAAATGCCAGTGTGTTTATAGCACCAAAGAGGATGGCATGATGTCTGGGGTTCCCTGGGGGCAGGAAATAATCAGTATCAATACATGTGGTAAGGAGGCCTGGCTTCCAGCCCCAGTTCCCCACTTACTGTGGTGAATAATTGTGAGCTGCAACTTCCTTGTCTATAAAAGGAAGGTACATGAAATCCTTCCAAGCTGCATATGTTCATTAGCTCTGTACTCATTCTGGACCTTCACCTGTTACATTCTTCAGTATGACTTAGCATACCTGTTCTCAAACGTGAGCAGGTGTCAGAGTTATGTGAAAGGTTGTTAAGCTGCAAATTTCTGGGTCCCACTTCTAGTTTCTGACTCTGGCTCTGAGGCACGTTTGCAAATCTGCATTTCTAAGAAGTCTGTGGGGATGCTGTCACTGCTGGTCTTCCGACCACACCTGGAGGACTACAGAGGAGCCCTACATCACCAGGCCTCTCTCAGCCAGAAACACAGAAGCTGCTACTTTCAGGGCAGAGTGAATTAACCCCTATTCAAGAGGTGATTTGAAAGTTCAGGGTTTTTCAAAGCTTTTTATCCAGTGATTCTAATTTGCATGTTCCCCTCCAAAAAGTTTAGACCAATAATGGCATTGATGGATTCTTTTTCCTACATTTCACCTTCCTTTCAAAGAATTATTATCCACTCTCAAAGGAAATATCAAGTCGAGTTCTGAAAGGTTTTTTTTTTTTTAAATTGGTTCGGTTTTTAAATGTAAAACCTTGTGGTAATTTTAAATATTGGCAGGGGCAAAATCTCCATTAACAATATTTCATAATAGACACACCAACCTGTATTTCTATTGATAATGTAATGTTGAATATTTTATTTTCAAAGGAATGTCAATAATAAAAAGAGTGTATTTACCTTTTTTTTTTTTTTTTTTTTTTTTTTT
>NW_022900917.1:24654201-24659364 GCF_012274545.1 Fukomys damarensis | reverse complement strand
TTTTTTTTTTTTTTTTTTTTTTTTTTTTTTTTTTTGGTACAAGGGATCAAACTTGGGACCTTAGGCTTGCAAAGTAGGTGGCAGAACCACTGACCACTGATCTATATCCCCAGCTCCATTATACCTTTTTTTTCCATTGACAGTTTTTACTTATTTTTATATTACTACAATGTCTAATCTGTACTTGGGGGAGGGTAAAATCTTCTTATTCTAATTACTTTTATAAATATAAAACCTTCACCCATTTTCTTAATATTTCAACATTTTTATTGCTTCTTATCTGGATGTTTTAGGAACCTATCCTGTAACTTCATTGTTCTATAAGAATACCAACTGACTGTGCAGATATGCACTAAAACTGGGAATTCGGGTTACCTTGTCCAACAGTGCTGACAGAAGCACAATACAAGCGAGGCAATAAGTATGATTTTAAAACAATAGCAATGACAAAGACATTTATAGAGTTGGGAAAATAAAATGGATTGTTTTAATTCTGTTTATTGCTCTGCTTTGTTTTAATTAGTTCACCTAGATATTAGTAAAAGTGTTATGGTCAAGAAATCATAGACCCTCTAGGGCCGGGGATTTATTTCAGCGGTTTGGTGGCCTGCCTTGCAAGTGCAAGGTCCCGAGTTCAATCCCTGGTACCAAAAAAATAGAAAAAAAGAAGTCATAGACCCTCTGCCTTAATTTCTTTTTTCAAGAAAACCTTCAACTTAAATTATCTGTTAAAAAACTTTGTATTCTTATGTTAATTTTCTCTTAACCACTGCAATTAAGCTTTATCTCTCTGAAAAGAAATGAAATTAACAGTCATGTTTTTTACAAAAAAAAAAATTATAAATTGGTAGTGGTAGGAATTCTTAAATTAAATTCACTGATATACAATTTTCAGGAAAATAACAAAGTCAATTACCCATATGGCATGATGTGGCAAAACAATAACTAAAGAAGAGTTTTGTTAATTGCTTTTTATCTGGTGTTTGGTATGTGGATATAATCTATGTCTCTAAAATGATTAATACTACAGCCACTTTAATACGTATTTTTAAGCTTCAGAGTGTTCACGATTATTGTCCCCTATCCTCATCACTAATAATGGCCATCTGCACTTCCTTTCTTTTAATGAGTGGAGTGATTTTACTTTATCATCAGTATGTTCTGGGAATAGTACTGTTAATGTTATACTCAGACAGAGAAGTGCCTGAGGTAATTATGAGACCCATCTGAAATTTCAAAATTATTTCCCAAAGCCTTGTAATATTCATTCCAGGCACAACCTCATCATTATTTTTAACTAACAAATGCCCAATAAAGTCTTTTACCAAATCAATTATTTTTTTAATATGAAATAAATAAAATCAGTAAAAAACAAAAACTAGTTCTTTGTTGTTCCAACACTATTATGCTAGCCAGTTACCCAATTGAGATTAAACTTCACTATTTTTTAAGATATCCTCTGCTTTTCTGTTAAAATATAAAGTAAGCCTGGAAGTAATGAAAGAAACGAGCTCTGCTTTGCTGGATAATAATACCCACTATCAGGAATAATGTGTAGTCATTTTGTCTATGTCTTCAGAGTCCTCTAAAGGTCAGCTCTATCTTAATAACCTGAATTCACTGAGAGCTAAATCTGTGTTCTACAGTACCAAATAATTACTTTTACTTTGTATTTTCCATTTTCTCAATTTTTTTTATTTTATCATTAAGTATAACAATTAAGACATAGAGTGAAAATTCCAAATTATTAATGAAAACTGCCAAATATCTTTCAAAACTACACTTTGAGGAACAGCTACATTGAGCCTTTTAAAGTCAATTCTCTTACGTTCACCCATTTTGTCCTAACAGTTAAAGTGGTTATAATGTAATTAATTTGTTGTCATGTCACGTGACACATTAAACTCATTAAATATGTTTAGTACTTTTATTATTATTACTTTAAATATCACCTTAATAGATACTGTGTGTCCTTACATATATAATGGGCATATGATAGGTATAAATTGCTGGGGATGAAGACTCCCAAGTTCCCAAGAACAAACTCACACCGAAATATGAAGTCTCGCAAAATTTACTTCTGCAGAAGCATGGGCAGGATCTCTAAGGTGATGTAGTAGGCACACCAGGCAAGCAGTCCTCCTGATCCTTTATTCCTAACCCAGAGATCTACTCTGTCCCTTTGCTTCACTGTCTGAGGTGCAGGCTAACAACCTTGTTCTCGATTGAGTAATGGAAGTGGAACAAGGGGTGAGCAAACAACTGTGGAATGGGGAAGTTACAAAGTACCTAAACTATTTTGAGATCTTGTGGAGACTTCTGGAGTCAGATCTAATGTCTAAAATCGAGGGCACTTACAAAATAGAGGCCCTTTGGCTTGATAGAAAAGACTGTCTCTTACAAAGGCTACAGGCAGATTCTCATTTCAAGCTAGGCGCAATAGGATTAAATGAGAATCGAAGGAAAGAATTTGGAGGTACTTCCAGATAATCTAGAGGACTTTGGAAAATTGGCATTAATTTTAGCATTTTACAGATAGAACCTATGTCTCTGACTATGACTGGAACTGCAGCGTTTTCATTTTAAATGTTCCTATCTTCCATTATTTTCTATGATTGTGATGGATAGGTCTGGGATGGGGCCCAGCAATTTATAGTTTAGAAAGCTCTTCAGATAGTTTTTCAGTATAGTTATTTGTGAGCCTTTGCATCTCACAGGTAGGGAGATGTAAAAGCCAGAAGGTGAAGTAACCTACCCTGATAATGTGCCTTATACCACTGTGGCGACTTACTTCCTCAAAACTTTTCAGATTTCAATATCGAAATAGAAATCTTCTCATGACAAGTTGTTGATAATTGAAGACAATAAAACCAAGGGCTACAACATAGGTTGTATAATTAGAGAAAAGTTAGGATTTTTAGGAGAACTAGGACCAAAATGAGATTGATTTTTACTTTCATTATTACACTGGAAAATACTAATGACTCATAAGGTAAGTTGAACAGCCTTGGCCTTCTTATAAGAATATAAATATAAGAATAGAGATAATATAATCAAAGCTGAAAATTTCACTGACTTCCACCAAATTATACAACTTTGTGCAACCCCAAATCAGGACTGAAAACCCCACACTATCTCTACTATTTATGCTATAAGATTACCTAATTTCCAGTTTTACTTTGGACTGTCTTCTGTAGGAGGAATAAATCCATAAGGGAAAATAAACATTTTTTAAAAATTTAAATAGATCAATTAGTGCCTAGCACAAAGTCTAACATAAATATGTTCAAAAATATTTACTAAAATATATGATCCATAATAGTCAAATTTTCCTATAAATGTCATCAGTTCAATTTCTTTTATCATATATTCTTTAATCAATGCTATTTTAAAATTGTAACCCTATCTTTTAACAACTTTATTTACATGTTGGAGTTATTTTGTTTAGGAAACTAAAAACAGTTAAACATAAAAATAAAGGAATAAAACATTATTTCTTGTGTTTGATTTTATTTTACGTATTAGCAGAATCACCCAGTATCAGTAATAGCAGACAGAATTTCTGAAAGAGTTCACAGAACTTAGTCAGGATGCATAGACTGACAGTAAAGCCTTTCACAATCTTGCCCAATAATTTTACTTTTTCAAATTTCTTTCTCACTGCTCTCCTCTCACCTAAAATATTCTCTTCACCAAGCAAGTCACTGTTCCCATCTAGTTCTTGATCTTTACTACAATAATTTTTTGCACATTCTATTTGCTTGCAGTATTCAAATGAATTTATTTTTCTCAAAGAAAACTGCAAACATCATTCCTTCTTCCCTTCAGTGAGAACTATTCCACTGAGCTTTTCATTTGTATGGCATGCACAATGTCCACCTTAAACCTTACAGTAGTTATTTCTCGACATTGTCTCCCATAATCACAATGTTTTTCCTGGTAGTGAATTACTCTGTGAATAAATAATTGAATGGATGAGTGAATTATTGACAAAATTTTTTGAAATATAGGATTCACTTCTAAGTGATTTCATTATTACTGAACACATCAGCATGAGTCCCACTTCCCATACAAAAAAAAAAAAATAGATTGCAAAACCAAGTTATTTCTAACCAACTTTTGATGTGATTGGCATGAAGTTCACAAGTAGTAGTTATTCAATGCTATAAAGAAAAAATTAGGTAATTCTGTTATGTATCTTCAGTCAATATTCTCCAGCTACTATTTTCCTTACATTCTAAATTTGAGGATATCCTTTAGTTAGTCATGTTCTGTAACTTTTTAAAATAAGAAGCCACCATCTTAAGAATTACTGGAATACAATAATCATTCCCTTCTTATAGTTTTGTATTATTTAAATATGACAGTAGAAGCAGTAAACTTTATTAGAAAAATTGAAAATATTTATTTTAGGAAAATTACAAGAAAATCCAAGCCCCTTTTCAATATTATTTAATTACATTTTTTCTAGCTTAATATGCAGTTAAGTGAGAAATAATTGTTAGAAGAAAGGTATAAATATTCAAGGTGTACAATACGATGTTTTGATATGCACATACATCATGAAATGGTTACCAAGATCAAGTTAACACACGTATCACCACACACTTCTGTGTGTGTGTGTGTGTGTGTGTGTGTGTGTGTGTGTGTATACTGAGAACACTTCAGATCTACTCAATTAGCAACTTTCAAGTATATAACTCTACAGTATGGACTACAGTCACCATGCCACAGATTAGATACCAATAACTTATTATCTCAGAGCTAAAATGTACTACCTTTGACTAACATATCCCATTTCGCCATCCCCAAGGCTACTGGAACCACTGTTCTACTCTTTGCTTGAGTTTGACTTTTTTGACTCTACATATAAGTGAGATACAATATTAGCCTTTCTGCACTGTACTTGTCATAAGGACCTGTAGTTTCATCCACATTGTTGCCATTGGCAGGGTTTCTTTTTGTTTTATGGTTGAATAATACTTGATTTTATATATCCTCTATCATAAGATGTCTGTCATATATAAATCTGATGTGTATATATACATATGTGTGTGTCTCAGTGGACACAGGTTGATTCCACATTTTCACTATTGTGGATAAAACTACATTAAACATAGGGGGTATATAATATCTCTAAGATATTTATTTTACTTTATATAT
>NW_022900917.1:24641438-24654161 GCF_012274545.1 Fukomys damarensis | reverse complement strand
ATGAAAAAATATAATATATATACTATAATTATATAATATATATATATCCAAATGATAATTTTCTAAATTTAACACATTGCAGCAAATTTTTTTATAATATTTTGCAATTAATCAAAAGAGAAAATAAATTTATAAGTATGTTTATGTTTCTGATTCAGAAGTATTATTGACTGGCAGAAAAATAGTATATTTATAACAAACCATGATAAAAGAGAATTTTAACTTTAAAAATAAAATACTAAAGAAAATCAGGTAATATTAACACAGGATAATGTAGCATTTAGGACAAAAAAGTTCCTTTCTAAGAAAAGATGAGGTGGTTGAGTAGATATCGACACTATTATGATGTATAGTTGTGATTCTTGAGTCAGTATTCAGTAAAATTCAAATCCATTGATGGACTGAGTGAACATGTCAGTATACATCAGAACAGGTCTACTTGCTGATATGGGATGAAACTACCAGCTAGCTATGTAATATATTTTTCAATAATATCAATGTATAATGAAAAAAATAGATGATAGGGCTGAAATAAATCAAAATGCCCATTTTGCCTCTACATATATTTCATAACAAATAATCACAAATGTGAACAATGATTTAGCAACTCAGCAATATTTATAAACTCAACAACTTTTACCCAAAAGAAAAAAGTGGAGACATCCTAAGAATCTAACAAAAAAAAAAAAAAAACCCTTTAAACTAGGGCCAAGCCAAATGATAAATGGGAGTCATATACAAAATGATATAAAACATTATAGTGGTACAAAAAACTGTATGTCACCAATTTAGAACCAGATTCTAAAGTAAAATTATGATCTTATCTAATTTTTTTGCATTCTCTATTATTCAAACCAAACCACCATAACAAAGAAACCCCCAAAAACAGTGATTTAAACAAGAAGATTGGTTTTTCACTCACATAGCACCTGTGTGGACTAGCACACATAGGCAATTGGTCCCGGGAAGCTCTTCAAGAACACAAGTATTTCTTCTATCTTGATACTTCAGTATCCTTTAGAGCACAGATTTTAATTTTTACTTTTTGTGGGGAAGAATAAGAGTTCAGAGATCTTTTGAAAGTTAAAAATCCTCACCTCAGAAAAATGCACACATACATATATCTCCTACACTGTGTCACGGTGGACTCAGAAATTCATAGATTCTAGTTGTAGGTACTACACAGGCACTAGCTACATCCACATGGCTAAAACAAGCTAGTGCATACCATTTAAACCACAAGAAAGCTGTGAAAGGAGCTGGAAACCATGTGTTTGTCATATTCAAAAAGGGAATGGAATGGTGGTCTCTGACTAATTGGTGTCTATCACCAAGAAGATAGGGAAGAGGAGAATGCATTCTGTGAACATTTAGCAATCTGTGCCATGAAAATACAAACATTTACATAGCAGATAATAATGTTTACATTTGGATAATAAGATAAATTATTTTAAAATTTTCTTTGGAATCACTTTATATCTAAATTTATTTTATGATTTTGAGTATTTCTTTATACAGTCTTCTGAATTCCTTGACATCCATATGGTCTAGAGTATGTGATAAATTTTTGTAATGGTTGATATGTATTATTATGCTATGATTTGAACTTAAATATTCAGTTCCTGTATTAATGTTTGCATGATGAAAGGAGTATATAACAAACTTCAACAATTATATTTTTGAAATTTTTCCTGCAATAAGTATCTGTTTTCTATATTTGAGACTATGCTGTAATTGCATATAAGTGTACAATTGTTTTGTACTTTTCATGAAATTTTCCTTTTTTCATCCAGTACTGACACTATCCCTACTAATTAGTTTGCATTTAATTCTAGTTTCTCTAGTAGTAATATTACTATAGTAGCTTTCTTTGGTTTAGTGCTGTTCTACCAAATTTTTAATTTCTATATGTTAATATTTCTAGGTTACATTTCTTTATACATGTATCTTTTATATACTATATAATTTAATTTTCTTTTTATGTAAACTAATTTCTGATTAATTTATTTTATTTTTCTGTCATTAATTTATATCTTCTACTAACTATTTATACCTTTTGTTTTCTCTTTCTGCTCTCTGTTGACTGATTTTCTTTTTTAATCCTTCTAACCACTTACTTCTTTATAAATTATATACTCTTTCTATTAATAGCTAACTTTAAATTTTTAACATGGCTATTTAACAAGATTTAAAATTAATCAAAATCTGTATTCTCCTCACAAATAACTAAAAGATCTTGACTACTTTAACTCTGAATTCTTCCCCACTCTACTTCTGTGCCATTGTAGCCTAATGATCAACATGATCCAAGTGTTTTAAATACAAAGAAAGTTGTTCTGGCTCAATGTGCCATGTTGACATGGTGTCTATTTTAGAAATTTTCTCCCATAAAATTTTATGCTTCTGCAATGTGTGCCAATCTAGCGTCACAGTGGTGGAGTTGGTTGGTGTGCCCAGGTCAAACAGCAGACCAGTGAGGACCAGAGCTGCCTGAGGCCACCGGTGCAGTACCACCCTAATCCAGGCCTCCCCACCACCATCAGAACCATGAAGGCCAGAGCCAAGCGGTTGCCTCAAGCACACTTACACCCACCCACCAACCCCCTCCTCTGGCCTCCTGTCTGTGCCTGTACCTCACCCACACTGCAAAGGCACAAGGGGTCTTAAAGGCCACTGTCCTGAGCTCCAGATGATAGAGCAGCAGTGAAGAATAGGAAGAGGGCCTTACTCCATCTACATCCCCATCCAGAAGGGTAAAGTAACTATATTGAACAGTTTATTCACAATAAACATATTTTGGGTTCATCCTCAATTTGTTTTATTTTACACAGTTAAAGGTGATAGATTAATAACAAACACAAATTGTCATTTTCTAATCTAGGACTATAGTGTTGTGATTAATCTAATCAGTTATACTTGCTGGTATAATGAAAATGAGATTGTCCCAGAGTCATCAGAGACTCTAAACCTAAAGACCATCTATATCTGAAGAGACGCCTCTGAGAAGCAATCAGTCCATAAGGTTTCTAAAGATACTTGCATTATGCAACATTGAAATATCAACCCAGGAACTAAGCCAAGGACTGTGACAACAACAACAATAGAAATGAAAACACACAGATCCATTCTTTTCAGCTTACCAAAAGCAAATTCTGGGGAAAATGAGACGGAAAGTCCTAATAAATCACCTGGACACCCTAAACTGATGGCACAGGAAGGAACAAAATAGATGAATGAAGCTCTAGAAAAATTCAAAACAGAAATAATTTCCCAGATAACTACAGAAGTGGTGGGCAGAATAAAAGACATTTCTCTAGAAGGTAAAAAAAAAAATAGATGAGTTCAGGACCATGAGGGAAGCTATGAATGCCCAACATAGGAAAAAAATTGGAATCCATGAATGAAATAAAAGCTGATGCTGAGGAGATTAAAAACTCCATTGAAATTATGCATAGCAGACTGAGCCAATCTGACAACAGAATATCAAATATGAAAGACAAGAAGGTGATCAGTGACCATGAAAAGAAAGATCTCTTAAAAATAGTAAGGGACCATAAGAAAGCAATCCAACAGCTCATAGATAACACAAAGAAGAATGATAAGAATGATAGAAGTCCATGAAGAAAGCAAGAGATAGTATAAATGACATGAAAAAACTGTTTACAAAATTAATGATAAAAAATTTCTCAAACAGAGCAAAAGAATTTGACATTCAGGTAAGTGAAGCATATAGGATTTCAACTAATCATTTTTTTTTTAATCTACACCTGGACATATAATCATCAAGATGCTGGAAACCCAACAGAAGAACAAAATACTACAAGCAGTTAGAGAAAAGAAACAAATCATATGCAAAAGAAAGCCCATCAGAATCACAGCAGGCTTTGCAACATAAACCATCAAGTCAAGGAAAGCCTGAAGTCAGGTATTTAAAGCCTTAAAAGAAAACATCCTCCAGCCTAGACTGATGTATCCCATAAATCTATCTTTCAACATGGATGGGGAAATAAAACACTTCCATGACAGAGAACACCTGAGAAACTTCATGAATACCAAACCAGTTCTCCAAACAATTCTAACTAATATCCTAGAAAAAGACAATGAAGGTCACAGCTCCATGAGGCTCAACAGAGAAAATCCAAAATATTTCATCTGGCAAGGCAAGAAATTAAAGGGAGAGGGGGAAGAATAAAAAAGAGCCAACAACAGGAAAATAACCTTACAATGAGTCAATACATAACAGTTGTAACTATCAACGTTAATGGCCTCAACTTACCAATCAACAGAAACAGACTGGCAGAATGGATAAAGAAGCATAATATAACAATATGCTGTATAAAAAAATCACAACAAGAAGAAATTCATAGACTGAAAGAAAAAGGATGGAAAACAATTCTCCATGTGACAGGAGCCCAGAAAAAATCAGGGGTAGCTATCTTATTCGCAGACAAAGTAGATTTCAAACAAAAACTAAGTAAAAGAGACAAAGGTCACTACATCCTTGTAAAGGGAACAATCCAAGAGGAAGAGATGACAATTATAAATATATATGCACCAAATACTAATGTCCCCAACTATAAAAAAAATAAGCATTAAGGGAAATCAAAAATGAAATAAGCACTAACAAATTTTAGTGGGGGACCTCAATACCCCACTGTCACAAACAGAGAGATCATATAGACAAAAAGTCAATAAATAAATACTAGAACTGAACCAAGCTTTTGAAAAAAATGGATTTAGTAGACGTCTACAGAGTGTTTTATCCCACAAAATCAGAGCATACATTATTTTAGGCTGCACACAGGTCATTCTCCAAAAGTAAAAGTTTAAGTAAATGCAAGGGAATTGAAGCTATATCATGTATATTATCAGACTATAGTGCATTTAAACTGGAGATTAATAGCAAAAGAAACTGAAGTACTTCACAAATACATGGAAATTGAATAACACTCTCCTAAACAACCAATGAGTCACAGAGAAATTAAAGAAGAAATTAGACAGTTTTTACAATTTAATGATAATGATAATGCCAGAACAACATATAGGAATTTATAATTCACAGTGAAAGCAGTTCTACAAGAGAAATTCACAGAAGTGAAGCCCACACTAGGAAAACATAGGTAGCTCAAATAAACAACCTAATGGTGAATTGGAAGCTCCTAGAAAAAGAAGAAAAAGAGAAACCCAAACCTCATAAGGGAGGAAATTATAAAAATGAGAGCAGAAATCAATCCCATGGAAACTAGAAGAATGATACAAAAATCAAACAAATTGAAGAGTTGGTATTTTGATAAAATAAAATCAATAAAATCTCCACCAACATTATCAAAAAAAGGGAAGAAAAGGCTCAAATCCATTCAATTAGGAATGAAAAAGGAAATGTTACAACAGCAGAAACCCAGAGGATCATCCATACCTATTTAGAGAAACTGTATTCTAATAAAATGGAAAACACAGAAGAAATGAATAGATTTCTAGGTATATAGGAACTACCAAAATTCAAAGCAGAAGATATAAACATTCACCCCAATTACAATTGGTGAAATTGAAAACATAATTTAAAATTTACCAACAAAGAAAAGCTCAGGTTCTGATGGCTTCACTGCTGAATTCTACAGACATTTAGAGAAGAACTACTGCCACTACTCTTTAAACTTTTCAATGAAATTGAAAGGGAAGCAATACTTCCAAATTCATTCCTGAATTCAAGTGTTACTTTGGTTCCAAAACCAAGGAAAGACCCAAGCAAAAAAGAGAACTAAACGCCAATCTCCCTAATGAACATAGATGCAAAAATCCTCAATAAGATACTAGTAAACGGAATACAGAGGGTCATCAAGAAGATCATACACCCTAACCAAGTTGGATTTATCCCAGGGATGCAAGGATGGTTCAACATATGTAAATCAATAAATGTGATACACTACATTAACAGAGTCAAAGACAAAAAACATACAATCATCTTAATAGATGCAGAAAAAGCATTCAACAAAATTCATAACAAAAACACTACACAAAATTGAAATAGATGGTCTTTATCTCAACCCAATAAAGACTATCTGTGAAAAATGAACAGCCAACATCATATTAAATGGTCAATAACTGAAAACCTTCACATGAAAATCAGGAACAAGACAAGGATGTCCAACTATCACAACTGCTGTTCAATATAGTTTTGGAAACATAGCCACAGCAATTAGACAAGAGAAAGAAATACAAGCAGTAAAGATAGGAGAGGAAGATGTTAAACTATCATTATTTGCTGACAATATGATACTCTACATAGAAGACCCAAAAAACTGCGAAATACTGCGGGACTTAATTGACAGATTCAGTAGGGTAGCTGGATACACTCAAAAATCAATAGCCTTGTGTACACAAATAACAAAATCACTGAGAGTGAAATTAGAGAAACAATTCCTTTCCAAATAACATCCAAAAAAATGGAATATCTAGGAATCAGTCTAACAAAGGAACCAAAAGACCTCTACATTGAAAACAACATTCTGCAAAAAGAGATTGAAGAGGATATAAGAAAATGAAAAGACATCCCTTGTTTCTGGGTAGGAAGAACCAATATAGTGATATTGGCTATACTTCCAAAACTGCTAAACAGATTTAATGCAATCCCAATTGAAATACTGACTGAACTAGAGAAAGCAATCCAAAAATTTGTTTGGAACCAGAAGAGACCTTGAATAGCAAAAGCCATTCTAGGCATCAGAGACATGGCAGGGGGTATCACAATTCCCAGCTTGAAACTATACTAGAAAGCCACTGTGATTAAAAATAGCATGGTACTGGCAAAAAAAACAGACGCAAGGATCAGTGGAATAGATTAGAAGATGCAGAAACAACTCCAGACATACTCAGATACCTCATATTTGACAAAGTAGCCAACCACCCTCACCGGAGGAAAGATAGCCTCTTCAATAAACTGTGTTGGAAAAACTTGATTTCAGCCTGCCAAAGATTAAAACTAGATCCCTTTCACCATGCACTAAACTAAAATCCAAGTGGATTAAATATCTAAATATTAAAACAGAAACACTAAACTTGTTGGAAAATAAATTGGGTATAATTCTTGAAGATATTGGCATAGAAAAGGACTTTATGAACAAATCCTCAGCAGCATGGGAATTAACACAAATAATTGACAACTGGGATCTTTTTTAAAAGCTTCTACACTGCATGAGAAATCACCAATAGAGCTAAGAGACTAACTACAGTGTGGAAAAAACTTTTACCATCTGTTTCTCAGACAAAGGTCTACTAATCTAGAATATATTAAGAACTCAAAAAATTAGACCCTTCAAATATAAAGACTCAATCAAAAAATGGGCATCTGAAATGAACAGACACTTCTCAGACAAAGATGTAAAAGCAACAAATAAATATGAAAAAATATTCAACATCACTGGTCATTTGAGAGATACAGATGAAAACAACACTGAGATTCCACCTCACCCCAGAAAGAATGGGTGATGTCAAGAAATCAATAATAATAAATGCTGGCACAATGGTGGGGAGAAAGGAACCCTTCTTCATTGTTGGTGGGAGTGCAGACTGGTGTAACTACTATGGAAATCAGTATGGAGATACCTCAGACAACTAGAATTAGAAGTCCCATTTGACCTAGCTATTCCCTTTCTGGGTATCTTCCCAAAAGATCATACTACAGTGATATACGCACATCCATGTTTATAGCAGTGCAGTTTGTAATAGCTAAAACTTGAAAACAGCCCAACTGCCCATTAACCAGAGGCTGGATAAAGAATATGTGTTTTTTTTTATAAAATGGAGCACTTAAAGAATGGAAAACTAAAGACATTTATAGCTAAGTGAATGAATAATGAGCTTATGCTCTTATGTGAAATTAATGAGACACATATATAAATACCAAATACTTTCTCTAGTGTGAAAATGTAAATGTGTAAATAAGGGTCAAAATGTGTAATTGACATTGTATAACAGGAAGAAAGGGTCTAAAGGAGTAGGGGAAGTTGAGGGGTAGGTGAAAGGTAAGAAGGAAAAAGAAAACACATGAGAAAGGGAAAAACATGGAAACAAATTCTGTAAATAGAGAAGGGCGGAGGGGGTGAAGTGAGGGCAGGGAATGGGGTAAAACTAAAATCAAGACACATCATGTAAAGGTACAAGATCCCAAGCTGAATGTAATTGTATTGTATACCAAAACTGAACCAATAAACTTAATAAAAAAAAAAACTTTGGGGATGTACATTGAGATGATCCTTACTGAAGAGGAACAAATTTCTTCCTAAATCAGAAGAAAAAGTAGCTCAGGCAAAAAAAAAAAAGATATGGAAAAAACTGAAAAAACAAAAAGTTATGGTGCAGGAATAAAGTAGGCAGAAAATAAATGGAAATGAAAGTTTAAAAGTTTTTTATTCTTCTGTAATAAAAAGTTATTTATAGGATATTTATAGACAGAATACATGATTAACAGAGAACTTTTTGTAGTTAAAATGTTTTCTGAAAATCAAGCTACATAAAGCAAATGACTAAATATAAAAATAATATGAAAATTCAAAATCATCCTAATTTTAGAAAATCATTTCAGCAACATATGAACAGTGAATAAGTTGAAGGTACAAAATATCCAAGTTAGAAAACAACAAAGTGTTTAGTTTTGGTTTGAATGGTGGTGGTTTGATTTTTGGTTTGGGTTTTTTATTAAAGAAACAATGCCAAAGATTTGCTTTTGACTGTTGTTATCATTTCATCTTTATTTCATTATATCTTTGTAAGAGGTAAAACATTTAAACACTATTTGTAGACCTTGTGGCCTAAAAACTGTGGAGCACGCAACATACTGAGCTTGAAAAATGAGGTCACACAAAAGACTAGGCACCCTTTTCTCACCTCTGTTGAAATTCCATCTCACATTAAACATAAGCAACAATGGTGCCAAAAGTTCTGCACAACAGAACTCCAACTCTGTGCCAATCTTTCTGTTCAACCTAAAAGATCCCTTCAAAAGTCAATAAATGAATCATTGTTCAAATTTTGACTACTGTGTTTTTTAAAAAGAAATATATGTAAGAACAACTCATGTTCATACATTAAATATAACCCATAAAACATCACTGTTCTCTATTTATTTTCATTTGGATTGAATCAGTAAGTTCCTTTTGTTGTTCCAAAGTTCCTTATTTAAAAATTACTGGTAGCTAGTGTGTATTATAGTGGTGAAGATCAATAATCAGTATACCCTCTGACAGGTATATTTATTAAAATTAAGAAACTAAAATAGAGTATCTTCCTGGTGGTCTGTGTGATGGGGATACATAAATCAGATTTACCCTTCTTGAATCCAGCTTTCAAAATGAACTACAAGATCTTTCAAAGATGATAAGAATTATGAGAGTACAATTAATCATCTTTGAACATCAAGTAATTTAAAAACAACCCCATTTTCCTTTGCCCCATTCATAGGAAATAGGTAACAAGTACATGACCTATTTCAGAGATAAAGAAACTGAAATTTTAAGGGAATAAATGACTTGTACAGATTCATACCTTAGGTATGTTGGTCCTAGGATTCAGGCTGCCTAATTTCAACTATTAAACTAAACTATCTCTCTACCTTGAAATATTCACACAACACCTGTATCTTGCTTTGTCTCCCTCCCCAAAGTGTCCCAATAAGTCATTCCATGTCTTTATTTTGCAAATTCAAAATCCATATGGCAGAGAGCAACCTAAGGGGCATAATTCCCTATGCACTGAAACATGAGTATAAGTGAAGACCTGCATTTCTTAATGCCAGCACTTTCTCAGGGTTATTGTTCAGGGAGAAAGTTGATGTTAGAATCAGAATTTTTGCTGTGATTGAAATAGCCATTTTTTGTACCAAGTGCAATCATAAACAGTAGGTGGCTGCTCTTGGATCTTCTTCAGCATCCCCACAGGGACAATTTTCTGTCCGTTGCTTGCTTTTAATGGCAGTCAGTGAGAGTTTACATGGTGGCAGAGTGTTTAGAGTCATTGTGGTATTTGGTGAGTAGAGAAAAATATGTCAGTACATTTCGTGGCGATGCCAATTTCATCATCCTTAAAGGATTGAAATATCCCTTGCTTATTTTTAATCCAATATTTGAAAAGAATCTCCAGCGTTCTTGGTTTAAAAGCACATTACCTTTTCTTGTTTTCAATGGGCATATGTAATAGACATATAGAAAGAGGGAGGTGATTTTTGTCATTTTTCCCATAGACTATCCTTTGCTTCTTCTCTAAGTAGGTTAGCAAGAATTAATAAACAATATTTTTAAAAATTTGGGCCAGGAATGGTGATGCACACATGTAATCCTAACACTCTGAGAGGCAAAGGCAGGAAAATCTCATTTGAGCCCAGCACAGCAATTTAGCAATTTAGCAAAATCTTGTCTCAAAAGAAAAATAAATATTTAAATAAAAAGGGTTGGGGATGTAGCCTAGTTGGAAGATTCAATCTCCGGTAGGTACTCTGAAAAACATTATTCCAGTAAGAGCTGATTTTTGCACTGAAGTGAGCATGACTTAGGCTCCCCTGGGTTCTTCCTTCGAGTCCAATTATTCTGTATACTGTGATTTTTATTATATTAGTAGCCCAGTCATATTTCCAAGTGTACAGTTAGCTGGGTTTCTTCTACTTTCATAAACTTTGCACATATGTTAAAAGTGAATACTTACTATCTTTTAACCTTTTTTTTGCCTTTTTTTTAATGAGTGTTTTGAAAGTCTTAAAAGTAAGGCCTCATTTGTAATCTTATGTTAGAACCTAATGCCACTATATTACCTTTTCTCTCGTAAGAGATTTTTCCTTTTAGCATTAGCAAACAAAAATATCAAATGACAATGGAATATTACAACTTTGCATACATTATTTTACTTTCATAGTATATTTAAATTGGTAAAGATTGAAGAATTTCTTTAAAGGGATTCCTTTTGATAGGTGGCAACATCACATAGGATGCTTCAGTAAACTACCATAGTGAAATAGAGTTCAGTGACGGCAATAAAATGGCTTGAACATTTGCTAAAAATTAGAGATAAGCAGAATATATTTGCTAAGGACAGAGACAATTGTTGAATTAAATAGTTATCATAGAAATGGTAACAAATCAACTAATCTTTTTGTTTGTTTTGTTTGTTTGTATGTGTGTTTGTTGTTGTTTTGATTTGTTTGTTTTTGCTTGTTTTGGTGGGGTTGATACCAGGGATTGAACTTGGAACCTTGAGCTTGCGAAGCAGGCAGCAGAACCACAGAGCTAAATCCTCCGCCCCTTCAACTAATCTTTTAAAATAAAACCCTTCCAGTCTTAACAAAAAATTATTTAGTTTCCCTGTTTTGGGAAATATTGGTGAATTCTCAGATTACGATATAATACATGACAAAACATAATCCACAGATAATAATAAAATATCAATGAAAGTGTAGTATCTGTTCTTCTTAATCCAAAATAGCCACAGCTTCCTGCACACAGTAGTCACCTATGCCACAATGAACAATGACTACAAAACTCAAATAACAACCAAAATATATTCATGTAAAAAGAAAGTAAAATGTTAAATGTTAGAGGTAAATCAGATGCAAAAAATAAAAAAAATAAAACAATATTTGACCTGTTAAAGACTACAAAAATCAATGACTTGGAGATCAGTGACTAAAGAATAAGTGCATGACTCACGATGCTTTGTACCTTGCCTGTACACAGTAGCAATTACCTTGACAAAATGCCAAATCATTAGCATACAGCCCTTGTGTTGTCTGCTCTTCTACAAAAATTTGTAGAATTTCTGAAAAATATATTGATGTCCATTGAACTCAACAGTGATGCAAACCAGATGGTTATAAGCAGTAAAATTATCTTGCCAAGAGAGAGCTGCACAGATTGTCCTATCTGTATGTGCAGTCTGGGTTATCTCTTCTCAAAAATACTTTCAGTTTATTCTGGCTGAACAGAAAGTTGCCAGGTTTTAAAGTAGAAGTTGATGGACTAGTTCATGGAAAAAATAGATTTTTTTAGGACATTCATTCCCTTTACATAAACAAGAAATTGCATGTTTTCAAGAAACAGTTAAAAACGAATGTTTGTGAGCCATTGAAAGCTATTGCTTAGAACAAATGACATTACTGATGCTCTAGGAAAGTGGTGTCTGATTGTACACAGCATGAAGTAAAATTTCTAATTTGCCACTACCAGTTAATTTTATCACAGGGTCAGATTGTGATACCTGTACACATCAAGACTGGAATTCATTTTTTTTTTCTTCGCAGTGAATCTGACTGCCAGAACTGAGAACACTATGACAAGGTTTTTGGATGACACTAAGCTATGGTTTCATATGCAGACATATATTTAAAAATGCTTTCATTTTCAGTCACTCACAGACTTTTTTCTTTTATTTTATGTATTGAAAAAATAAAACAATCACCTGCTGGATGTCCAGTTACAGAGAAAAAGATAAATAGCCATAGGTCTGAAGTGACAATAGGAAGGGAGAAATCATAAGCTTTGGAGTCAAACTTGGGTTTTCATGCTGGTTCTATTACTCCACACACATAGAATGTTAGGAAAGTCCATTAATTCCATTGGACTTATTCTCTTATCAGTGAAATGATTATAACATTGTGGTAGATTATACATAAATGATATGCATGGTAGTCACACTTTTAAGAAGCATGGGAAAAAAATTCCAACTATCATATATAATATATAT
>NW_022900917.1:24635108-24641017 GCF_012274545.1 Fukomys damarensis | reverse complement strand
ATATATATATATATCAAGACTAGATGTCTAAGCCAGACAGACATAAAGGGAAACATTCAGCACTAGAACTGCACTTCTGGTCACCAGTCATGAGTTTGATTTTGTTGTTTCATTAAACTAGTTTTATTTGACTTCAGGGAATCAACCACATCAGTCCCTAAAAGTTGTATACGTAGCCTCTTTTGTTCCAATATTCCCTTTTCTAGGCTCACCTTATATGTGAAAGTAAACAGAACCAAAACCCAGATGTACACGGAATGCTGCAGGTTTCAGTCTATTTTAATATGCATTCAATGAATTATCAGAGAAAAAGAGTACTCAGCAGATGCCAAGAAGAGAATCAGTTCATCTTTTCCTAACTGCAGCATTATATTTTAGAACCTCACCTCAGCCACATGGTCAGTGTTAAAAATTCCAATAGGCTGCATAGGGGAATAGTGTTTATAATTCTATTTTAGTAATAGTACCCAAAAGAACTGTTTTAAAATTAAACTCTAAACGCAGCACAAAACATCATTAACATTTGCTTTTAAAAGGACCATGTTAGTTTAAATTGAGCAAAAGACACTCAGCTTTCTTCTTTAAGAGGAAGAAGTTGGGCAAAAGAAAGTACATTTTAGCTAAGTGCCATGTTTGCAGAATGCAATGAAAATATCTGAAAATGTCTTTCTGGGTTTCAGAAGAAGCATTCATAAAAACTTGCATAGCATTTAATCCTATTGCCAAGTAAGATTTTAAGTTTCAGAGTAAACATATTAAAAATAAAATGGTTCTTTTGAATAGTAAAAATGAAAGGCTATTTGTATATAATCAAGACAGGTAATGATGCAAAAAATTACTCCATAAATCATTCAGTCCTCTATACTTGTTTCACTAAAGGATAATGTAGACCGTTACCATTTCAGTTTCATTACCAAACTTCCCAGATTTAATTTCAATCCAAAATTTGTGATAGAACTCAGCATTTAGAAATAAAGAAATGAAGGAAAAAGGAAATTCAGTGCAGATGTACATTTTCATGATATTTAAAGTACAACAGCATACTTGTAGCATATTAGTCATCATGCAACCAGGCTACAAAAAATATTGAAGAAACCTGAAGACAAGCTTCATATTTCTGTTCAGTCTTCATATAACCTCAGTTATACAGCCTCTAATGTATTAACATATCAAATATATTAATGTTATGTGCATTTATAGTGTACTTATAGCATATTAGTATAGCATAGCTAGCATATACATAGCATATGTTATAGTGCATTTATAGCATGTGTGTGTGTGTGTGTGTGTGTGTGTTCTTAAGAATCTGGCAGTAGATTTATAAACCATATATAAAAATTTAAAAAGCAATGCATTAACCAATCATCAATACCTAGTGTACCCCTAAAACTATTGGCACTATACCAAAAAATCTATTAGATTCCTAGAGTTAAACTAGAATAGTAAAATTAGTCCCCTACCTCACACTTAACAATTATATATATTTTATATTAGAGTTTTTATTCAATTACCACAATTCATCAACAAAATATAGACATATATATTTTTTTGCTTTCTTGAAGATTTGCATAAATATATTACATCTAAAATATATGTTTTGGCCACCTGAAAATAAGGACAGATACAGAGTCCACATGATACTCCTGTGTCTTTGAAAGTTTTATGGCAGAAATGGGGCTGGAGACAAGAAAGCTGCACATGGCGAAAAGGACAATAAGCAATCAGTGTCCCTAAAGCATGCATGGGTACTCAAGGATGAAGAGTGGGACCTCTATCACCCCACGAGCACATGGTGCTTTCAGGTCTCTGTGAATTTCCCATAACAATAATTTAATACAGATTTGTTTCTAAACACTATTCTATCAAGAAATCAGTGCTCACTTCGGTAGTACATACACTAAAACTGGAACAATACAGAGACTAGCATGGCCCCTGCCCAAGGATGACACACAAACCCATGAAGTGTTCCATATTTTTATATGGAATAGTTTCTCTGGTGTGAGAAACTAAAAGTGTGAATAAGGATCAAAATGTATAATAGATAATGTGAAATAGGAAGAAAAGGTCCGAAGGGGAAGAGGAAGTGGGAAGGGTGGAGAAAAGAAAAGAAGGGAAAGGCATAAACATGAGATACGGAAAAAACAGAATCAGAATCTTTGTAACTAGGGAGGGGTGGAGAGGGGGAAGAGAGGGGAGGGGAATGGGGAAAAATAAGAACCAAGAAATACCATGTACAGGTGCAAATTCCCAGTGATGACTGTCATCATATTACATACCTAAAATGTACCAATAAACCTAACGAATTTTAAAAATCAAAAAATAAAATAAAATATATAGTGAAATAAAAATAGAATGGATAAGTGTTTCTGGAAAATAAATCCTGTAAAATCGCTCAATGTTAGCACAGCATAAACAAACAATATGGAATTATACAGTGAATTGTTAAAGTCCAAGGTCTGTCACATACTGGAAATGGAAATTTTTAAACTGTTTCTTGATTTCCTTTTCATTTATAAAATAAAGAACTTAACATTACGATGGCATGTCAGTATGTCATTATTTTCAGATGTGATTATACCCCCAGAAAATTTGGATAATTAATACAAATCTTTAGAAATAAGGAGTTTATGAACATAACATAAAATAAATTACATTTCAATTCATCAGAATCATCTTTTAGAAAACTATAATAAAAAATCCCATTCCAAAAACATCAACTACCTTGGAATAAATTTCATTAGAATTGAGTATGACACAAATGAAAAATATTATCAAAAATTTGCTGAAAAACATGCAAAGACATTTTTAAATGTAAAGACTATTTTCTTGATAGAAAATTCATTTCTTCCCAAATCAAGTTTCCAAATTAAGAATACAAATAAAACTCCAAAACTAAAAAAGAGAACTACAGGCCAATCTCCTCAATGAATATAGATGCAAAAATCCTTCATAAGATACCGGCAAACAGAATACAGAGGGTCTTCAAGAAGATCTTTTTGCATCTTGAAAAGCTGATTTTAATGTTTACCTGGGGAAAAATGTACAGAAGGCAACTGACCAAAACAGCCTTAAAGTTGTCCTCAGCTTGGCTGAACTTTAGACAGATTTCTCCTATATCCCTCTGACCTCCCCTTAGAATATTTATCTGTAAAAAATACAAATTCAAGAGACTTAAGCAGAATTTCTGCAAGTTTGAGGGCAGCCTGAGCTATATAGTGAGTTCAAAGTCAACCTGAGCTATACAGGGAGACCCTGTCTTAACTGGAAAAACAAAATGAAAACTACAATACAAACTCAAACACAGAACCTTCTTTCTTTATTTATTTTATTTTTTTATTTATTTATTTTTTTTTTTGGTACCCAGAATTGTGCTTGTGAGGCAGTCCATGCAAACACTGAGCCCGGAACATATTTGGCCCCGAATCTGTTTTTTAAAAAATATGAGAAACTGAAAAAATGGAAATAAAGTGTTTGTAAATGGGGAGGGGAGGAGGAGGTGAAGGGAGGGCAGGGACAAGGGGAAAAAATGAGAATCAAGACCTATTATGTAGAGGTACAGGATCCCAATGATGAATGTAACTGTATTGTATACCTAGATTGTACCAATAAATTCAATAAAAAGAAAAAAATGTAAATCTTCAGCCACTTGCCAGTTTCCTAACTCACTAGCTAATCCCTGTGCTTAAAAAAAAAAAAAAATCTGCGTTTTGTCTCAGCTGAGTTAAATTCAATCTTTTCCCTATTGCAATGGTCTTGACCTCTAGGCAGTAGTCTTAAGTATAGTCTTTCTTCTTGACTTATTTTATAAGGTGCAATTTTTCTTTGACACAACAATGATCTTGTGGAAAAAGAAGAAAAGGAAGTGAGAAGGAAATACATCTATCTGATAATAAATATCATAAATTTATAATAATTAAAAGCTAAGTTATTGGTATACATAAAGATAAAATGATAAATCTGAATGGTCAGAAACAGTATATACACTAATAAATGATACACATAGAATTACAAATCAGTAAAACTGTAAAAACTGTCTAATAAAAGATGTCAGAACAATAGAACATCTGCGTGGAGAAAATACAGTTTGGTTGAGTTTCATTTCAAATATAAAAATAGATTAAAGTTTTTATGTAACTTGAAAAATGTAGAGCCATTGGGCCAAATATACCTGAAGACTTCTTAGTTTTAGTTTTAGAGCATTATAATGTTGAAAAATCTTTGAACTTGACTGCATTTCTTTGGGGTATCTGCCCTGTCATAGTAACTCTAGCGCATGTTGTCTTATAGCCTGCTTTAAACCCTGCTTCTGTCAAAGTACAATTGCTACAGTTTGGATCCTAGATGTTCCCCAAAGATCCAGATATAATGTCTTGGTCCACAGTTGGCATTGTTGATGTATGGAAGAAACTGTAAGAAATGGGTCCTACTGGCAAGGCTTCATGTGGAGACATGCCCCTGAATAAGATAGTGGGACCCTCAGCCATTTCTCTTCCTCTCTCCTGTTCCCTGTCTTACAATTAAGTAAGCTATTTTGCTCTTGCCATCATGTGCTACTATAATGCCCAAAGCCACAAGGCCATGGATTGAAACATACAAATAATTTTTTTTTTTTTTTACAAATTGATCATCTCAGGTACTTATCATTCTAATGGAACACTGAATAATTATAGTTTTCTACCTCTAATCCAAAATAATGGAATAGGTAATTCAAATATTCGAGGAATATATAGGAAAACCTTTTTATAATGAATGAAAGTATAGAAACTAGTTTGGAAGGAAATTCAGCAAAGCATTAATAATGGCTTTCTTTCTACAAATGGGAAGATTAACTTTAAGAAGTATAGAAGACTTCAACTTTTGATCTAATACATTTAGTGATTTGGATTTTTCATCACAAACACAGGTATACATATTTCTTTGAAAATTTCATTATCATGAAGTAAATAATATTACATTGCTTAGAGCAGTGTCTGACACAAAATACATGAGACATTGTAATTGTTTTATAAAAATTCTCAATGTTAATAATTTTCCCTATTTTTGTAGTGGTAAATATATACATTAATTTCCCTCTTTTGTTTCTAATGAGAAAATATCACACATTATATATACACATTTGTTGGGGACCAGTCTGATATGCATAGATTGGTGGGGGCCAGGTTACAGGCCCTGCAGTCCCAAGGTCAGTGTTAACTTGCCTCAGAAACAGAGAAGTATGCAAAAGATCACAGGCTTCCTGGCTATGTGGAAAAGACATAATCACAGTGCTCCTGAGGCAAGACAGCCTCTACTAAAGACAATATAAAATGCAGGTATACAGCTATGAGGAAGGTCTCAAGCCTTTGAGATGCTAAACTTGCTCCCTATCTTACTACCCTAATCTTACTGCTCTCACTGTTCCTGGAAAAGTATACAACCCTTTCCCTGCTATTCTTGCTGAATAATAAAAGTAGCTCCACTGTGGAATTTATCGAACCTGTACACTAGAGGCAGATTCCTCCTGGTCTCCCCTTATGTCTTAAACATTGCCTCTGTCTCTTTTATTCCCTGTCATCCTCCCTACAAGTATCCAGGGATCTCATCAGCTACCAAAAAACATTTGAATAAACGAATTGCAATAGGACTATTATGAACCAGTGACATCTGAAGAAAATTTGAAATTAAAAATGCTGCATACTTGTGATGTCCCCCAGTCCCTCTGGCATGAAACAGAATCCTCATATCCATAGCAGCATCCACACAAATACTGGCATCTGCATAAGTTTATGTAACATGCAAATTGAGGAGAAGATCTAGTTGGGATCGATCTTTCAATAGAAAGACTTAATAAATGGCTATCAAAATGTATAAGTACTGTACTTCACATGTAAGAAAGAAAGAAAGAAAAAAAGAAAGAAAGAGAAAGAAAG
>NW_022900917.1:24631342-24635072 GCF_012274545.1 Fukomys damarensis | reverse complement strand
AGAGAGAGAGAGAGAGAGAGAGAGAGAGAGAGAGAAAGAAAGAAAGAAAGAGAGAAAGAAAGAAAGAAAACACTCCAGTAGTAAAAGGTGCTTGCCAAGGGCAGAATATTTGCTAATGTGGACAAGAAATTGTTAGTCATACAAAAGATTTCATAGACTATGAAGTATAAGAAGAAACCAGGTATGATTCCAAAGATCTAAAGGCAGTATTGCTTTTACCCAACCTGTCTTTGCTCCAACAAAACAGGCACCAATACAAATCTTAATGCTGCTTAAGAAATAATGAACTCAGATGATTCTCTCACTTTTACACATAGTACAAAGAAATAATAAAACATGATCTCCACTCAAAGAGAATCTATAGTCAAGTAGAAATATTGAACTAATCCCATTAACAACTTAATTAAAGGCTGAAAGTTGACATTTGGTTTTTAAGCACAATAATTCAAAGATTATCAGTGTGGGACTTATCAAGTTGTTTTACATTTAAAATTTTGTAATGAGTATTGTTCTCCAAACTCTAGCCAAAGTAACTCTATCTTGTAATGGACAATCTACCCCCACCCCAATACATACACCATTTAGCTGCCCAGGTGCCTCTCCATCAGTTGCTGAGGCTGTGTGCCTGACTTTGGGTCCACAAAGTCATTCACCACTGCAGCCAGACAGTGGTTGTTTTACCAAAACCAACGAAGTTCTCAATAAAGACAGGATAGAACACAGCACACACAACTTTACTCAAGGATCCTTCTTGCATTTGATGCTGATTTTGCCATTTTAATTAGAGCCCTATAAAACCAGTATCTTAGCAAAGGAGAATTGGTAGTTTCAATATTGCTGCAGTAAGTAAACCCTAATAAATTCATTTACTTGCCTAGTTGGACTTATCCAAGTCATTCTTTGCATTGACCATGCCATCCCAAGTCAGAGACAGACATTTCTTTTACATCTCTTCAGGAAATTCACACAAAAATGTGGATGATGATGATGATGATAAAACTATAAAACATCATTTAAAATCTACCTTATATAACAGGATTCTATGTGTTTCAGTTTTTTTTCTTTCATTGAGTTTATTGGTATACATTTTAAGTATACAGTACAATTACATTCATTATTGGGATCTTGTACCTTTACATGGCAGGTCTTGGTTCTCACCTCCCTTTTTTCCCCTTGTCCATGCCCTCCCTTCACCCCCTTCTCCCCTCCCCATTTACAAACACTTTATTTTCATTTAGTCATATTTTTTTCTTATCTTCTATATCTGAGATTCTATCTTCACATTCTTTTATTCTGTTGCGTACATTTTCAATGGAGTGTTTAATCTCCTGGATATCTGTTTGAATCTGTTTCATGGATTCCATTTCTTTCCTATGTTGGCATTTATTTTTTCCATTTCTTTCTTATGCTGGTACTTCATGTCTTCTATCATGGTCCTGAGCTCATCTACTTTTTTGTCAGTTTCTGTTCTAGAGTCTCGAATCATTATTTTCATTTTGCTCACCATCTCTATGGTTATTTGAGAAATTATTTGTTTTGAATTTTTCTAGAGCCTGATTGATCTGTTTTGTTACTTCCTGTGCTTTGAGTTCAGGGTGTCCTGGTGGTTCACTTTCAGCCTTTTCATCCTCATTTGCCCTACTGTTTGCCATCGGTGAACTGTAAGTCTGTCTTTGTGTCTTGCTTAAGTATTTTCTCATTTTTATTTTTATTGTTGGGCTGTCCTTGGTTTAATCTCTGGGTTATCACCCAAATCTTCCTGATATAGTTGCACCCTAGCTTCTGGGTCTCTAACGACCCACAGACATTCTCATCTTCATAACATCAGAGAAAACAGCTCATCAAATCAACCACAATCCTTTCTCCCAACTGATACAAATGGTAACACAATACGATCAAGCACAACTTGGAAACTGACCACTTGTGGTAGTCACTAGTCTATCACCCTTAAACCATGTGAATTAAATTGACATCAAGAAGCAGTCCAAAACATGTCTGCAGTGAACAAACTTTTTAACATAGTATATTTACCATTTAGGATGGGGGTCAGACAGAGCTAGGATGAGAGGAGCAGATAAGTAAAAGAATTGAAGAAGGTTTCAAGTGATGCCAGAGGACATAGAATGACCACACAATATTCAGGAAACTGTTACATTAGAAAGGGATAGACAGAGTAGAAGTATAAGGACAAGACTATATCCCTTTAACAATAATAGGGGCTCACTTTCCCTTGAAACCACTGACCCCTGTGTGAGGTAGAATGACAGAAGAAAAGAGCATAAAGAAAAGAGAAAAAAATGATAAAAGAAGAAATATGAGTTAGGGCAGGAGCAGGAACAGAAAGGGAGATGAGGGATAATATGGTGGAGCGAGAGACTGAGTTGGAGAAAGAGGACAGAAAAAAAGAAAGAATTTGCAGAGTGGAAAGAGGAAAAGAAAGAAAAAGGATTTGAAGGGCCTCTTTCAGACTATATCTCTGCTGTCATAACATACAACATGCACAGCCATGTACAGAACCAAGACCCCTGATCTCAGCTAGCTGATGGCAGAACCACATGATGCAGACTGACCTCAGGCTGCAAGGCCCAGATTGAGTTCCCCAACCTCCTGAAAGGTTGAACTCCACACTGTTCTACTATAGGTTTCCCATGCCCTTTCTTTAAAGTTGTTCTAAGTTGGGAACTCAGAAAAATACCCTTTATGACCACCTCTGCCTCTGCAGAGTGGGTTCAAAGACTGGCACATTCACGAGGTCTGAGAGTGCGGGATGGGGGGGTTGGGGGAGTTGGGGAGTTTCAGGGGCTCCCAAGTGGCTACCTTCTTGGTGCTGGAGCAATGGTGTTTGCCAGCAGGAGAGGGCGTGGCTATCCTTCCCATGGTTTGGGCCCAAGCATGCCCTCCTGACGCTGGAGCAATGGTGGTAGCCCAGCAGAAGAGCATGTTTCATATATATTTGTAAATTTGTCCTTCCAATAACCTTATGAGGAAAGTGTGTTACTCACTCAATTTTTTGGAGGAGTCAATGGAAGCATAAAGGAGTTAGTTGATTTGCCAGCATTCACAAATTTGTAGTTGCAGGAATAATCAGTGTGTAGTAGTCAAACTGTGAACCCAGGGATTCTAGCTTTATTCTAAGCAAACAACAGTAAAATTTGCATCTTGAAAAAGATGTATCAGGAATGATTGCAGAACTGGCATGATCCTAGTATACTGTTTCACAGAGTTCCCATTCAGTATACTATCCTATTATTGAGGAATAATTTTTCAGGATTTAGGAAAAGATGAAAGAATGACACAATCTCTAGATGTACCTTGTCCAGTGGATAATTAGAACAAATAGAGAGTCCTCATATACTCAAGTATGATCACTGAAGTATCTTTGTATGTTTAGGACCTTAGAAAAGAAAGGAGGGAAAACTAAAATTGACCATGCTGGTTTTTCTAGGGTTCAGTGGGATAAGGAAAATAATCTTTATGCCAACCAAAAAGAAAGAAAATTAGTTGCAAGGGGCCATGAAGAAAGATATGTCATTTCCTAAGGAGGTGGTTCTCAAGTCTTAGCATACACCACGATCCCTTAGAGAGCTTTCTAAAACAACTTCCAGAATTTCTCTATTTAACAATTTCCAGGGCCAGGGATTTAGCTCAGTGGTTCTGCCGCCGCCTGCCTCGCAAGCACAAGGTCCTGAGTTTGATCCCTAGTACAAAAAAAAAAAAAAAAAAAAAAAAA
>NW_022900917.1:24604231-24631120 GCF_012274545.1 Fukomys damarensis | reverse complement strand
AAAAAAAAAAAAAAAAAAAAAAAAAAAAAAAAAAAAACACTTCCAGATTCCACTATGGTGCTGTTCTGAGGACCACACTTAGAAACAATGGACTAAAGTGTACTCATTATACCACTGGGTTTAAGCAGTGAATCCTGTCATGTGACTGAGGAAATGTATTTTATAACTTGTAATTGGAGGGGCAATGGGCTCTTCTCTGTTATGGTACATGACCAGGCAGGCATTAACTTGGGCTTGTGTTTCATAAAACATCCACATTAGATCATTTTGTATTTTGATTTCTATTGGTTTCATAGCATTGCCATAACAAATTGCCAGAAACAGTTGGATTTGAAACAACTGAAATATTTTCTCACAGATCCGGAGACCAGAACACTGAAAACAAAGGGTCAGAAGGTTTCATCTCTTCTGAAGGCTCTAAGGGAGAATCTGTTTTGTGTCTCTTTCCTAGCTTCTGGTGGTTTCTTGGAAATTCTTCATATGCTTTGGCTTGTAGTTGCATCACTCCCACCTCTGCCTCTACCAATATATACAGTTCTACCTGTGTGTTTGTGTGTTTCTTCCCCTAAGGACATAGGTAATTTGATTTAATTCCCTAATCCACTATGACCTCAACTTCACCTAAGACTGCAAGACATTATTTCTACATGATACGTTCTTAGATTCTAAATGGCATGAATTTAAGGAAACACTATTCAATCCAGTACATTCTTTGCCCTTAGAGTCTCTGAAGTACTTTGCCATAGATGGTTACAACTGAGAAAATATGGTTCTTCCTTAGCCCTCCAGATGGCTGGAAGGGACACAAGCCATGCAATCACAGCCTTTAGCACTATATAAAGTTTCATGAATATATCTCCATATACTGTTCAAACATGGTTATTTTTATACATGATATGATGTAAAGACTGGAAAGTTCTAAAACCAAGCTATATAAATAAAAACAAAGATAAGAATTCCATTTCCTTTACTACCACAGTTAACTCATATTATGCTGAGCTTTAAGGAATTTGAAAAAACTGTAAGAAAAAAGAAACATACTTCCTTTGTGAAGAAAATTAAATTTTCTGGCTTGAAAATTGTCATATTGAGACTTATACTCCTCAGCAACTTTGAAGATCTATAAGTCATAGTTTGATCATTAGCAGTCTCTCAAGAAATATTTATGCAATGTATTTTATGTATCCAGATAAATATGCAAAGATACTAAATAAAATATAGTCTTTGCCCTTGAAGAATTTCAGTGAATAATATAAATATAATCATTTCAAAACAAATATAGAAATTCACAAAAGGAATTTAAACCTTTTGGAAAAGTGATTTAGGAATGCTTTAATGATATCCCTGATGAAAAAAAAAATCAGTGGTCAATTATCAGTCCCCATTTTGATTTATAAACATTATTTTATACATGTTGGCCTATCCCTCTTAAAAATTTCTAGACTCTGCTCTCTTGATATTTCTTTTTATTCTTTGTCTCTAGCTTTAATTACATTTTTTTCTTAATGCAGCTCATTTCAACAACCTCTATGGTGTGTTATGCTATTGGGCTCAATCTTTTTTTTTTATTTGTTCATTTCTTTGGTGATGTCTTCTAGCTTTATTTCAAATGCCACTTACACATGTTTCTTTAATATGTCTTCTTTTTCTGGACCTCTCTCTTTAATTCCAGATTCATTCATCCATAGATCTTCCCAGCTTATTTGGTTTAATAAAGTTATCTAAGCTTTTGATACTCACAAATAAACTCATTGTTTTCCCTATAAATCTTATCTCTCCCCTAGTTCCCTTTATCTAAGTACATCTTTACCATTTCTCAGACAAAAAAATCATTCTCATCCAATTCATTATTAAATATGCCCATTCATTATGTATAAAAGATGTTTGGGATCCAACTACTCTTTGCAGTATCACACTATCATCACATAGGCTGTCAATTCTCACCTGAATTGTAGCAAAAACTTTATAGCTAGTCTATTTACTTTATCAATTGTTTCCATTCAGTCTGTTTTCAGTTTATCAGTCTGAGTGATACTTTGAAAATTTAAGTCACATTTGGAAGGCAAAATCTTCCAATGTTTTCCAACTTGCAAAAGGAAAAAGACAAAGATCTTACCTGAACCCATGAGGTCTCCATGATCTGCCCCTATTCCTCCTGCTACATCTCTGACATATCTACCATCATTCTCACCCTCTTCTTCTCTTCTACAGCCATTATTATTTTCCCAGAAATTCCCCTAGTACTTTTTCCAGTTCCTCCATTAATATCTAATATTCAGGCCCTTTATCTGAGCAGTTCCCTTTGTCCAAATTCTCTTACTCAGACTAGTGGATGATTTACTCCTTTAATTGCCTCATATAATTCCTAAGTCCCACAGCAAATTCTTAAATCCTACATGTAATTCCTAATTCCTACAGTAACTATAAAAGTTAGCTATTTAAGAGTTCTCTCATTTTGATTGATGTGAAAACTGAAGCTCAAAAGTAAAATGACGTACCAACACCCAGATCGATGATTTCATTCAGAATCCAAGGATTATTTGGCCCCAAACCTTTCTCACTTTTCTAGCTTGAGTGCACAATACCATTGATGGACTAGAGAAGACTAGAAAAGGATCCATTTTGAGGAGAATGCATGAGTTCATTTTACAGGAATTAAGTTTGATGGAGCTATGAGAACTCCAAGTGGTGATGTCCAACAGATACGTAGTAGGTTATTTTGTGCATGAATCTTGAGAGTTCCAGCTGCAGATACAGCTAAAAAAAAGTCATGAAATTTTGGAAATATATCATCAAGGAGAAATTGTTCAGTTACGAGAAACACTGATAGAGGTTAGGACCTTGGGATGTACCAATACTTCAGTAGCAAGCAAGACATGTTGTGAGACAAAAAGAGACTAAACACAGTAATGCATGATAAAGCAGTCCCCATCACATATTCTAAATCTGTGTATTTCATGCCTACTGTGTTTCAGGCTCCACGCTTAGCTCTGAGTACAGAGCAGTGAACAACATGGACCCTCCAACCATGAACTCTCCCTCACAGCCCTGTGAAGAAAGTGAACAAGCCTAACACCAACAAGAAGTGCAGGGTTTTGAGACCACAGCTCATGTGGCCAACCCTTTCTGTGACATCAAAGGATATCTAGTGCAGCGATGGTGGATGTTTTAGAGCTCTCAATGATAAAAAAGCCTGCTGCAGCACACATCCCATAAATTCACCACCACTAACCTAGTGATTCTATGGTGTTACCTGAGTCATCTTGGTACTTATACAGATAATTTAGCTTGGGAAACTTTTACTCTTCCTAATTAATGTTTCCACAGGCATCCCATTTATTTAATCAATACTCCGTGAGGGAAACAAATGAGTTATTAATCCTACTTAATTAGTGAGAACATGGAGATGCAGAGAGGCTGGATAATATAACTAGTAGGAACCTCAGCAAGAAGATTTTATTTCTTCTTCTACCTTGTGTTCCACTAAAACTGCTTCTCTGACTCCCACATAGGACTTACAAAGAAACAGCAGGGTTCCTCTCTGTTGGGTCAGAGAGGGGAGGAGGGTAAACCCATTCAGTTCAGATGATTTTGTGCACTGATACTTACTCAAAGCTTAAAAGATATAGATTTATAAAATAAATTAGAAGTAAAATTTCTGTGATCATTAATTTGTCCATATAGCAAAAATAACTGTCTTTTGGGTAAATTAAAAGTCATCCAAAGAAATCTTGTACTATGATTTGAATGTGTCCTCCAAAAATTCATGTGTTGTAAGCTTCACCCTTAAATGTATCTTAATAGCATTTGGAGGTGGGGATGAGTATAGTAGTTAGGATTAGATGGGGTCATAAAGATGGGACTCCCTTAATTACATTAGTGATTTTACAAGAAGAGGAAGACAGACTTGAGCCAGCAGCTTGCTTTCTCTTACCATGTCATTTTTCTGCTATGTATGGTGCAGCAAGAAGACCTTCATTATTTGCTGAGCAGATGCTCCTGCCACGCTCTGGGTCTTTCCAGCCTCTAGAGCCATAAGCCAATAAACATGTCTTTCTTATAAATTATTGAGTCTCAGGTATTATGTTGTAGCTACTGAAAATGGACAAAGGCATTCTGTTTCACAATGATTTCCCATGAGTTATTTATCAGCTTCAAAAACAAAGTATCACCATTTCAGGATTCAGAAAATATGCCTCTCATATCTCAAAGCACCAGAACTCAAGTCAAAATTCCCAGCTCCAAGTTCTTCTATGAATACAAGCCTGAGTTCTACATCCCTGCGAAAAGGGTGATGACACTGGGACACAGGAATAAACAGAAAACAGAAGAGACAAATCACAAGATTGCAATAATTTGTCTCTTCTTTCCTCAAAATAGACTGCAATTGTGCCACCTTGTAACTTTTGTAAATCTTTTCTAACATACTTTCAATCCTTTCATTAATACAGAAAAAAATTAAAACGCATTTCTGTTCCTTTTAAATACAGTTCTCAATATAAGTAACAATTCCTTCCTTGCCAGTTTGATTGAAGAATGCACTCTCAAACAGCCTTCCACTCAAGGGTGCCAAGGAGCAAATGAAGAATATCATAAGAACCTTAATTTCTAGAAAGATGAGGAGGAATTATGAATGTGTCTGCGTGTATGTTTCTACCCTCCCCGACTGAAACTAAAAACAAAGATTATGAACACAAGAAAATGTATAAAGAGCTTTCTTGTTGCTGTTGATAACATTATTATAAATTATTTTAATACCTCTATTACATGATTATATTATTGTCCAAAAAGTTCAAATAAAACATATACCCAGAAATAAATCTAGAGGCCTTCTTACACTTCTTAGATGCAGCTACAAGTCCTTTCTTCTCCACTGTTCATGGGTTTTAGACTTTTGTGCTATTTCTATTCTATATATTTGCATATGTGTGTGTACTTATACATATATATCTTCGGGAGATTTTTCTCATAAATAAATCATCTTTACAAGTTGTTCTGCAACTTGTATCTTTCAATTTAACATTTTTAAATCTTACTTTGTCAATGCACACAGAGCAACCTTGTTCTTTGGTAATGACTTCTTAGTATTACAAAGAATAAATAACTCATAATGTGTTTATTTACTAAACTCTGCAGTGCCACTGATCAGTTTCTCCACTAAGTCAAAATCTGCCATCTCCAGTGGACTTCATTCTAGACCTTTGTCTCATGACTGCTTTCAACTGCGTACATTCAACAGCAGTGCTTGACATTAGCAATCAATCTACAAAAGCAGGATTGAAGTTCCATTTTTTTAAATTTTATTATATTTATGCACATTTATCTACATGAATTTTGTTATGCCTGAAAAACAGTCAATAGAAATCCATGGGTTTATAAACAATTGATTCTTAATTCTCAATTAGAGTTTCACATGAAAAGTCAATACAATGATCTGCTTACTTGGAAATAGCATTTATATTTTACAACTGATGGAAAGATTCATCACTAAAAGTTTACAGAGTAAATGGTTTTAACCAATATAAACAATAAGTTTTCTCTAGTGTTTTAAACTTTCTTATTTGTAGAGCTCTGAAGAACTCTTTCATAGCCAAAGCAGCAATATCTTGGATTTCTCTGAGAAATTATTTTAGGACAATTTTTGCTTTCAGGCATCTGTCCTCAGAAGAAAAGAGCCTTTCCAACCCTAGAAAATTGCATCCTTCAAGGTTAACATGTAAACCTATTAAATAGAAACCTATCAATGATTCATAACCAAGCCCCTACCTCACTCTTTCTAGATCCCATCCAAAATTGTAAGAAACAATAGAATTCCGCATTGAAAAAATTCTTCAAAATTATAACCTGATTACCAGAGTTAATCTTTACATTGTAGTGGAGAGAGTAGATGTTGATATACAACTTACTTTCTAAAATCACATGTAGAAAAAAAACAAAACAGAACAAAGCAAGCAAATATAAAAAAGCAGACTGTAATTGTTTATTAGCTAGTCATTGGCCAGCAATAAATGACTTGAAATTCATCCCTGCCTCTGGAATTAAAGATAGTCATTAAATGTGGATCTTGTCTCACTACCCAAACACTAACTTGCTAAGAACGATGCTGAAATAATTAATATGTACTTATTTTTATTGTGGCTATATTAAAATGAATCCTCTTTCTCCTCGTTATCCACTTGCCAAGAAATGTAGGACTGGACGTAACTAATTTTTCTATTTTTTCCTTCTTTTTTATTCATCTATCTGTACTTTTTTCTAGTCCCACACCATAGTTCTCCAACGCTATTGACATTAGGGCCAATAATTGTCTCTTATGAGAAGTTTCCTATGAATCACAGAATGTTTAACAGTGTTCCCAGCCTCTACCCACTAGATGCCACTAGCATCTGCTCAGTTGTGACAACAAAAATGTCTCCAGATAATATTACCAGAAGAAATTGCCCCCAATTGAAAATCATTAGTATAGCATTTACTAAGATTATATCTTCTATAGCCAAATCTTTCCTCACTTACTTCATCCACCTGTGCCTGCCTATGACCTGAGGGCAGTTCTACCCACTACTATCTGTTCCAGGAAGTGACTCTTTAGCCACTGTTCTTGGCATACTTCTCACTTCCACAAGTGGGAATATAACAGGACTATTAGCAAAAATTTTGCAGGCTATACTCTAAGAAAACAATTTTTGACCAATATAACAACTATCTAGTCAGACTGTTGTTACAATTAAATGAATTAATACATCTAAAGCACTTAGTTGGTTCTGGAATTTAGTAAACACTGCATTAAGAATTAGTGAATTTTTTGCCTTATTGGATTTGAGGTTTGGTTTTGTTTTGGTGCTGTTTGGTGCTGGGGAAAAAACCCATGACTTTGCACTTTAGGCAAGTGCTCTACCACTGAACTACATCTCCAGTCCACTAGCCACATGTTTACCATCATTCTCTCTGTTTAAGCCCCACAACAGAAGTGGGGTGCAAATATGAACCTAATCTCAGAGCCTGGCCATGTAACCATTGCTGTTGATTTGATAGAAGAAGCACCAAAGGAGATCAATTAAGAGCTACAGCTATAATTTTAAATTTTCTAGTAACTAGACTTTAAGAAATTAAAAGAAACAAGTGAAAGCAGTGTTATATTTATTTTATCCCACTATGTCTCAAATATTATACTTTCAATATAGAATATCAATGAGACATTTTACAATTTTTGTGCTTGTAACACACCTCCATTTAAACTAGCTAGTGTCTAGGCTACTGTATTGAATATTACAGGATTATACTGGAGACAGATGACAGGCAAGGACACTAAGTTCAAAGCTCTGTCCTCCCCCATGTTATGTGTCAGCTATGTGTTTAAAAGTCTTGTCTCCCTCGTTAGAGTGGTCTTTAGTGCAAACTCTCAGCCTTGCTAGTCATATATCATGCAACCCTGGAAGTGCCCTACATTTATCAAGCAAAAGATGAATGCAAAGATGAATAAATGCATGAATGAATGGGAAAGTAAAATAAAATAAAAACCCAATCACAGACTGCATATTTTTTCTTACTTTGGGGAAGCAGATTATTTGAAAACCCAAAACCTCTACAGTAAGATCATTTGGCTGTTGAGAGTGGAGTGTCAGGACTATAACAGAGGCACAGCTCTAGCCACCTGCTGTCAATCTGATAAAATCCTGCATGTTTTTACATTAAAAATTCACACTACAATTTTTTATGTATTTACATCTCCCAGTAGAATTATTTGCTTATATAAAGTTCCTTTATGTTCTCTTTGAGGATAGCATTTAAATAAATTCATTTTAGGATATTTTATATAAACGATAACAAAAGAATGGATTGTGAATAACATAGAAACTTGAACCTCAATTAACATCCAGTTATAGGGTGACTAAATATTCTGTTACTTAAGCTGTTTTAAGTAATATTCCTTAGACACTCCAGTTCTTAAAATGTGAAGCAAGCCCGAACCAGGTACAATATTCTAGAAAGTCTAACAAGCACAAGATATGATGAAATTATGAACTCTCTTTCTATACTTTGCAGTTATAAATCTGTACATTATGCTAAATCTTAAAGGCTGATGTTATCATCTCACTTCTGCATTTTCAGATGACGTCCATTAATCAAACATTGCCCATCAAAACCCATGCACAAACTCAACATGAAATTCAGTACGAAAACAGAATGTGAAAATACTAAGAATCAGATTAACAGAGACAGAGAGGTGATTTAGGAATTAGATCTCAAGTTTCTAAGCACAGATGCAAAGATGGTCTTCCTCCAATATATCTATGGATCAATGCAATGATGAGGTTGGAATAACAAAGCACTTTGCATCCAAATCTTCAGTATATGGCCTTTAAGGGACATTTTAAATGCATCCCATCACCTTAGTTTGAGTAAAGTGAAGTTTCTTCATACGATGAAGTTTTATTGAGTCTTAAAGGAAATCCTTCATTTGTGACAAAGTAAATTAAACAAGAGGTCATTACATGAAATATGCCATGCATATTCAAAATAGAGGTTGATCGTATTTGTTTTTAGTATCTAAAATTCTTTTTTGTTTTTTGTTTTTTTGTTTTCTGTTTTTGGCACTAGGGATTGACTCAGGACCTTGCACTTGTAAGGCAGGTGGCAGCACCTGCTAAATCCCCGGCCCTAGCATCTAAAACTGACAACTTCATTTTTAATTTTTGTTGTTGTTGTTGTTTGAGACAGGGTCTCACTAAGTAGTTGAGACTGATCTGGAACTCCCTATGTAATCCAGGCTGGTCTTGAACTCACAGCGATCCTCCTGCCTCAGCCTCCTGAGCAGTGGGATTGCAGGCATGCACCACCACGCCTGACCTAAAACTGACAATTTTAAAGGAGCAGAGAGTTCAGTGATGGTTGCCGCGTGTGGGTAGGGAAGTTGAGAGATGTTAATGAGAAAGCACAGTGTTTCTCCCATAGAGTACAAAATGGCACAGATCCATAGTAACTGCAGTGATTGATGCGGTGCCTCAGAGCATCACGGTTTGCTGAAAGTTTATTTTACTGTTTCTGCCATATTCCCAAAAGGTAATTCTGTTGGTAATACAAAGGCTACCAAGGAAGCATGTGATAATTTCCCAATATAAACAGCAACAAATTGTACTATACACTTTAAGTATATATTTTTATTTTTTGTTTCATGACTAGAATTAAATTTAGCAAAAAGGTGACTATGGTTTCATGATGTATCTATAAAAGCTTCAATTTTGAGAAATTTAATTTAATTCAAACTGTATTTCTGAAATTATTCACTATTAGTTGGGCGGAAGGTTGTGAGATTTGTTAAAATAAAAGTATTCTGTATTTTAGTGAAAGTTATACTTGGTTAGTTTGAAATTAAAATAGTTTTTCAGAATATAATTTGGAAAAAAAATCAATCATTGCCCAACTTCTACATATTACTGTGTCCACACAAGTACACATGCATTTATGCAAAAAAAAAAAAGTCTAAATACAGGATTATATGAGTTCCTACTAGAATTTATCTAATTAATGACTCCGTATTTCCAAAATTTTGTGTCAAAATTCATTCTGACATCTACTACATTAGGTAGTTCCTAGGTTTGTGACAATGGCCAATCTCAGAAGGACATTTCTATCTTCTTCCAAGTGTCTAAAAGAATATTAAGCACATCCAAATTTAGGATGAAGGTCTGTGAAGCATCTAGATGCAGAAGTTTTCAGATACTATGTTCATCACTATCATCCTAGGGAAGTCTGAAAATTCAGACCTCTGGGCTTCCTCTTCAGAAATTCTCATTTTGTGAGCCTGAGTGGGACATACAACTATATATTTTTTTAAAGTACCTGTGGAAATAAAGAGCATCTAAATGAAAAAAAGAAAAGACTATTTATTTAGTGCTTGATATATCAAGGGAGTGAACTGTCAGCATTTGCATTTGGCACAGAATCAAAGGCAGGCAGAGTAGAAGAAAATCTTGATGGTGAGGATGAAAGAGGAAGGTTTCTGACAAGACTTGATTGGAGACTGTTGGCACGAGAAAGCTATATGCACACCATAAAAAGCAGAATATTCTATGTGATTGGGTAAAATGTAAATGTTTGACTTTCTCCAATTGGTCCTAACTTGGAAACAGGGGTAAAAAATGGAGAAGTTGTCAGTTATTAATAAAGTTCTGGCCATTTGTGGCTGATTTTTGTTATTGTCTCACCTCCTGGATGATTGCATATAAGTAATTACTGAATTTCATAGACTGGTTACTGTAACAGGTTGCTTCCTGGACTGTTTGATGTAGTTTGTGAATCAAGTTTCTATTTTTATATGTAGCTGGACCATCATCTATTCATATATTGTTTCTTACACCCTGTGAAACTTTGATATACAAAGTTCTTAAAAACAGCATGCTACGCATTTAAAGCATACATCCTTACCTTCCTTCTTAACTCTGATTAAACCAAGTTCTCAGTTCATCGACATTACCCCATAAAACCCCAGTTAATAAGAATATTAAGATAAGGTGGCTGATTGAAATACTAATCATTTATGTAACCCTTCTCAATTAAATATTTTACATTGCTTTTCACATTTATTTCTCATATTACCTTCATTTAAGGAAGGCATAACTCACCTGGGCATGTTGGTGCATGCCTGTAATCCCAGCACTCAGGAGGCTGAGGCAGGAGGATCGCTGTGAGTTCAAGACCAGCCAGGGCTACATAGTGAGTTCCAAGTCAGTATCAACTACACAGTGAGACCCTGTCTCAAAACAAAACAAAACAAAAGTCAATAACTCAAATTGCCAAGCCAGTAGATTATATTTACATATGATATCTTGCCTCTCATATAGTCAAAGTGGTTACATAAGAAAACAAATGGGCACAGAAAAGTTCAGGAAGTTTTTCTAAGGACATTTATCATCAGAAAGATGAAATACATTGTTAAGGAGAAAATTTTCCCGATGTAATCAGAGAAAAATACATAAATCTTATCTATTAAATTCTCTGACTGGGTTGGGGATTTATCTCAGTGGTTCTGCCTCCTGTTTCACAAGTGCAAGGTCCTGAGTTCGATCCCCAGTACAAAAATTCTCTGAACACTGCATTTCTATTAGAATGTCAGCAACAACAACAACAAACGTGACGATACTAAGTGCTGCTGAGAATGTAAAGTAACAGTCTCATATATGTTGGTGTTAACAAAAATAGTATGGCCATTTTCAAAAGTTCACAAGATTTTTATAAAGAAATATATTAATTTATAATATGACCCAACAATGCTACTATTCTTTAACCTAGAGAATTAAGAAGTTATATTCATGAAAAAATTTCTATGTGGACATTTATAGTCACTTCACCCATTATTATCCCAGAACAGAAATGCCCAAAATGTACTTTAATGGATGAAGAGATAAACAAATTGGATTATACTCATGCAATAGAATACTATTCATCATTGAAAATAAAAAGAAAACTAACAGTTTAAGAAATAATGCAGTGAGTCTCACATGTTTTTGCTAAGTATATAGATATATAGGACACGATTGCATTTATATAATATTCTAGAAAGTGTAAGACTAGAAAGACGGACAATACACCAGTGGTTGCTATGGGTTTGAGATTTAGGAAGAAAGGAAATTTACAAAGAAGGTAGCATGTGAATACAAGATTCTATACATATTCCAAACCATGAAAGGATATGCTATAAATAGGAAATTTTACTCTATGTAAAATTTTAAGTAAGCTAAGATATAGGAGGGAAACACTGGAACATAATCTGTAACTAACTATGTCATAAATAAATAACAAGCACACAAAATACAGTGAGGGGAGTACTGCTCAATAAAACCTTGGGAAACAGTGATTCGACTGAATAATATAAGGCTAAAGACAACAAGAATAGTATCACATAAAATAGGTTATTTGATAAATTTGTTTCACACTGGAATATGTGTTAAAGATTCTGTATTTTGTGAATAGTAGAGTCAAATAAATAGGCACACAAATGGCATGTAGCAGAAAATGAAACACCTGCAGTCCCTACTCTTGAAGGGCAAGAGGAAAATTTGCCAATAGTACAGATGTGCTTAGGTCTACAAAATGCTAAAAATTGTTCCACGATATTTGAATCCTAGAAAATAACAAATTAGTGCAAAGGAACTTGACATTGTTAAAGATAATACAAATAACATGGCCTGTATTTCTTTCTGGTTTTGATTTAGAGCCTACGTATAGCAAGGATGGCCAATGATAAGATAAAAATATAATAAACTGCTACAATTACTTCAAAGTAAGAGCAATAAGAAAAAATCATCAATAAAAAATGTTAAAGTTTAAAATATCCATATAACAAGATCCTGTTCCCATCCATTATTGAGTCAGCACACTGATTACAGAAGGAGATACGGAAATACAAAAGAGCTGGATGATCAATGGTGATGACTTTCCTGGAGTTTTGGGGGTTGTAAAAATAAACATAGAGAACCACTATTGTACCACCAGAATGAGCTCGCTCTTGTTCTTCCTGATATTATTGGCATAGTCAAAATGAGGAAAGCTATTTTGCAGGAATATTTTCCTCCATTCCTCCACTCACTTAACTTTATATTTCAGAAGTAGGATATTCCCTGGAGAGATTTTTTTCACTTTTCAGAAAACTTATTAACCATCTACACTTTCTGATACTAAATGCCTTCATTTTAGTTTTTCAGCCCTGGATTCTATTTTGGGTAGCACTGGTTCTCCTTTTACATAGGATGGATGAGTGTTATGTACTTCATGATAGTTGAATCCTATGTAGAAGGCATCTTATGCAAAGAGGTCAATGAAGTAACCCACAACACTTTAAGAACACTACCTAGAATTCAGAATTTTGAGAACAGGTCTTGCAACTTCCTTGTCTTGGAAAAATAATTTGCTTTCTGTGGGCCTTTTCCCTTGGTTTACAAATGATGCTAAAAATCCCTTTCTTTCTCACTCTGCGAAACTGTGCATGAGGGTAAAAAGAGATTGTCCTGGCCTTAACTTCTTGTACTCTATTACATACAAACTACAAAAGACAGTTTTTATGAAGACTATAATTATGAATAAGAAAATTCCTGATATTCATGAAAATCAAAGAAAACCCTTTTGACAAAAATTACAGAGTTTGCAGCCAGGAATTTAGTTTAGTGGTGTCATGCCTGCCTCTCAAGCACAAGGTCCTGAGTTCAATCCCTGGAATACACACACACACACACACACACACACACACACACACACACACACACGTACAGAGTTGCATTTGCTGCATTAATTATGTGATTCCAAACAACACTAAAAAGACTATTAAAATGCCTTTTTCTAGCTTCTACACTGCAGGAGAAACCATCAAAGAGCTAAGAGACAACCTACAATGTGGGAACAAAATTTTATCAGCTGTTCCTCAGACAAAGGTCTAGTACTAGAATATATAAAGGACTTTTAAAAGTCTGACACACCAAATTTAAAGACCCAATCCAAAAATGGGCATCTGAAATGAACAGACATTTCTTAAATGAAGAAGCAGCAGCAAATAAACATATGAAAAAATGTTCACCATCACTGGTCATCTGAGAGATGCAAATGAAAACAATGCTGAGATTCGACCTCAGCCCAGAAAGAATGGCTGCTATTAAGAAGTCAACCAATAACAAATGCTAGTAAGTCTGGGGAAAAAAGGAATCTTCTCCACTGTTGGTGCGAGTTTATACTGGTGCAACTACTGTGGAAATCAGTGTGAAGACTCCTCAGAAAACTAGGATTAGAAATCCCATTTGGCCCAGCTATTCCCCTGATGGATATCTTCCCAAATGAATTAAAAGAAACATACCACAGCAATATATGTACATCCATGTTTATAGCGGCACACTCTGTAATAGCTAAATCTTGGAAAGAGCCCAAATGCCCATCAACTGGAGACTGGATCAAGAAGATGTAGTTTTCTTAAAAATGGTGTACTACTCAGCCATAAAGATAAGCTAGAGACTAAATGGATGCACCTTGAGGCCATACTCTTAAGTGAAATAAATAGGACACACATGTGTAAATACCAAATTATTTCTCTGGCGTGAGAAACTCAAAGCATAAATGTGGAACAAAATGTATAGCAGATAATGTGAAATACAAAGAAAAGGTTCAAAGGGGAAATGGGAAGTGGGGGAAAGGAAAGAAAAAAGTGAGAAAAGAAGGAAAAATGGAAACAATCCTTCTGTAAATAGGGAGGAGTGGAGAGATGCAAGGAAAGGAGGGGAATGGAAAAAAACAAGACCCAAGATATATCACATATCACATACAGGTACAAATTCCCAATAATAAAAGCGATTACAATGTATACCTAAAATATAGTAATAAATTTAATGAATAATAAGTAAATAAAATCATTTTTTCTAATTATAAAATATCCAATGAAAAGAAAACATCAAGTAAATTTTAGTGTACTACAGTAACCCTGATAATTTACAAATACAAAAATTATGCAAGAAAATGGAAGTCATAATATCCTTCTTATTTCCTTACTTTATTTAAAAATAAATAAAATATGTAAATTTATTCACATAAAAATACTGGCAACTATAAAAAAATCTTTAAATGTGCACCACTGGATCACTAGAAGGACAGTAAAACTGAAAATAAAAAGGAATGAGTTTGTGGGAGAATTTTGTAATCATGGAAAGTTTGACCAGGTAAGCAGTTATGTATTTGCACATAAAGCTCTATCTACTCTTATCATGCTAATAAAACCGAAGGAAACAAAGAGTCTGTCCTTAATCCTGGAGACTACATGATATAAGGAAAAAACACCAGGAAGATAGTGAATAGGTCTTTTTGCTAGTTCCAAGTCTGTCCTGTCATGTGCTGCTCTGAGCTGCAAATTTATTAACCTATCACTCCAGAGGGTGTATGTGTGTGTATAGAAAGAGAGAGAAAAATGGGAGGGAGGGAGAGAGAGAGAGAGAGAGAGAGAGTGAGTCAGAGACAGAGAGACAGAGGAGAGGAAGAAAGATGAGAGGAGTGTAATAAATGTGGAGTGCTTAAATAGTAGTTTTTTTAAGAAAAAAATATTATAATTTTTATATTCTGGGAGTATTTATACCATGAAGTAATCCTCATGACTGAAATACTTGTAGTATCAGTGCGTCCGTAATCTAAAGGTCAATGTCTTCAAGATTGATATTTCTTGGAAGTTGAGAGGTTAACTTGCACACTCCTTTAATCACAGCATTCTGGAGGATGAGGCAAGAAGATCACAAGTTCAAACCTAGCCTGGACAACTTAGTGACTTAGTGAACCCTGTGTCAAAATACAAAATAAAAAGGGGCCTGAGGATTTACTGAGTACAATGGCTTTGGCTTCAGTACCTAATACTGAAAAAATAATAATTTAACCTATACTATTTCTTAAAATCATCTCTTCTTTTCCTGGAACAGCACTGTCAGAGAGCCCCTTTCTCTCTGGGAGATCTTGAGCTTCTACTTTTCATTCTCATCACACTGGTGAACAAAACCAATTTTTTTTCCTTTTCAGCCTCTCAAAATTTTCAGTGTCCATCCATTATTCAAAGGCACTGTAGGGCTTTCCTTCCCACTTCATGGGCTGGCATACTAGACAGGTCTTAGACACCAAAGAAGGCCAAAATTACTCACCAACTCAGTTTCCTTACCCGAAACATGAGATTCTTTTAGGATATGTCCTAAGAATGCTTTAATCTGTTTTCCATTACTGTAATGACATACTGAAGTTGGGTAATTTTGTAAAGACAAGACATTTATTTGCTCACAGTTGTGCAGGTCAAGGACAGGATACAAACATCAGCTAGTTTCTGTTACCCATATAGCAGTGGTCACCACACTTGTGGAAATATATTTGTGACAGATAACATAATAAGACAGAAACCCAAAGAGTGACTAGAGTTCCATGACAATTGCATTAATCCCTTCCCAGTGTACAGCCTGAGACTCACAGCCTCTCTTGAGGCCAAACAGTTTAAAGGTGCCAAATTTAGCCTATTAACATCACTGATCTGAGGTCCAAGCTTCTAACATAGGAATCTTTAAAAGAGACAGTCACCCAAACTATGTCCAAACCAAACCAGGTCTCTTTCTTCTTCCAAATTCCACATCCATATTTAGAACCAACAAAAAAGAAGCCATGCTTTGTTGATTCCATGTGAGATGCTCTTGTGGTTTCTGAGGATCATCAGAGCCACACTGTGTGTTTTAGTCACCCTGCTGGTCACGGGAATAAAATACCAGCAACTTAATAGAGGTTTATTTTGGCTCACACTCCAGAAGCTTTGGTCCATGTTCAAGAGAATTAAATAGAGAGGAGATTAAAAGAAAGATTAAATCAAGAGATTAAATACAGAAACATCATGGCAGAAGAGCTTGAGCAGAGGAAAGCTGCTCACCTCACAGCATCTAGGAAAGAGAGAGACAGAAGAGGAGCTGGGATGGGAGATATTCCTTCCAGGTCACGCTCACAGTGACCTGCCTCTTCCAGCCAGACTCCATCTCCTAGCAGCAGGTCAGCTCCAATGTCCCTATGATCCATTCACCTTCACCACACACATGAAGCTTTGTCATAAAGCGTAACACTGTGTATGGAAGTATCTGTGTCTCTCCCAGAAATGGGCTTGGGTTTTGTGTGTCCTGAAGTTTATATCACTTGCTTAGAAGATTATAAATGACAATAATAATAATAATACAATGTTTTGAATAGATAATTAAGTGCAGAGGTCTTTTCCTCTGTTTTTTGTTTTGGAAAGAAGAAATCATGACAAAATTTACAAACAAACATAAATAAAACAAACATCATAAAATCAAAAAATAAATGTTTTTATTAACTTCCATCATATCCTTATAATACTTTTTTCTACTTTTCTGCTGCACACTCTGCTTTTTTGGGTATAGCAGTGGTATTAAATATTTTACATGAAGGGTGATAACTCAATCTTTTCTCTGTCATGATCAGTCAAAAGTTATTCTTTTCTTATCAATGATTGAGATATATAAAAGGCATTAGTTCACATACAGACACACTTTCTGTGATAGTGTTACCAATGTGTGCCCTACAAATTTTGAAAATTTCTACATTATGCTTTATTACTAGAAATGTTACATTATTGCAATACTTTCTATTCTAACAATGTAATGATAAGAACCAAATACAGACACTCTTCATTTAACCACTAAGTTATATTCATACAACTAGGTTGTTAGATGAATTAGTCGCTAAATGAGGAATATTATATAGTATGTGCATTACAGTATTCAGAACAAAGAAACAAATGGTCAAAGGAAACTCCAACTTGATGACTTTATTTTCATTTGCATAACTGTAACATGCAGTACGGTGATGTATAACTGAACATAAAACTACAGTACTATATAGTACTATGAGCAAAACTTGACAGTTGGTATAAACACAATGTATTGCAAAAAAAAGACATTAAGGCTCTATAAGATATACAGAAATGTACAAAAAAAAGAATGGATCATAAACATAAACAATGTGCCTCGGTCCTTAAGTTAAAACAGTAGCTAAACATGTATGTGATTAAATGAGAAATATTTGTACTCCACTTACAGTTGTATCCATCTGATGAATCAAGGAAGTATTTCTGGAAGCTATGTTTGTTACTAGGTTAACAAACGGTAACTTCATTATGCATGAGAGTGGTTTTAAATCATACTGATAGCAGAATTCAAATTAAATTCACCCTTAGTTTAACTTTCCATTAGTTAAATTTCACAATGTCCATATAATGCCACCTGACAGGGAAAGGAGTAATTTGGAGGGAAATAGAAGTGGAAAGCTACAGAAGACTTGATAAGTTGTAAGTACAGTATCTTAACATGTTAAAAAATTATGCAGAAAAAAGGTGTTTTCAGAGCTTTGAAAGCCAACATGTGAGAGCATTTAAAGGTTATGCCTCATTAGCTTTATAGCATGTCTCTGTCCTCCCAATGGGCTCCTGCCTATCCATGTCACCAGAGGCCTGTGTAGAAAAAGGACCCAGACAAAGATGTGTGGGAGGTAAAGCTGGAAAAATCCCAGGATGGAGCAAATTCCAAGAATACCTGAGTACTTCCTAAGTGTAGTATGAGGGAAATCACTTTCTCCATCTTGTACTGGGGACAATAGGAAAACAGACAGCTTCTTTCCTAAATAAATGAACAGAAAATAACCCAAAGTGGGCTACAACTGTGTCCTGTCTAGAGGCTAGAGTACTCATGTACCAGAGACTACCTCCAATTGCAAAATGGAATAGGAGTATTAGGATCCATTATCAATTAGTGGTGTCTGTTAGGACATATGGTAAGGTGGTATCATATGACCCAGATATTCAGTACCTCTACTTTGATATGTCACCTCAAGTCAGAGAACACAGGCAAAATGAACTGAAGAATGTGTTCAGATATTCAATGTACATGCTATATAAAAATAGCCATCAAGAGACCCAAAAGTATATTGCCTGTGGGTTGGTACACACCTGTAATCCCAGCACTCGGGAAGCAGAGGAAGGAGGATCACTGGGAGTTCAAGACCAGCCTGAACTGTGTAATGAAATAATGAGACTTTTGGAGAGAGAGAGCAAGAGAGACCCAAAAGTATCCTTAGTTTTGCAAGAACAAGTAGAGCATACAGTTCAAATAGAAACCTGTATGCATATTCAACTAAAATACATGTGAGAAGATGTTTAAAAGTAACATAGTCAAGGAAGGAAAGATTTCCAGTCTCTTTTTTCTAGTTTTGAGCAACTCAGCAGTATGTTGGTTAGCAGGCAGTTATGTTCTGTTCACTAGACCCAAAAAAGGTTTGAGAATACTTGCAATTTATGGCTTATAGAACAACTGGAAGAATCTGGTTAATCTAGTCCTCATAGATAAGAAAGATAAAATACAATCTCTGCTTTCCCAGTTCATCTATTTAAGTAGAAAACTGTATCAGGAAATAAGACTGTAAAATTAAGGCATGCTTGCAGCAACTTTACACAGGAGTGCTCTCGGAAACAATCCCTGTAATGACATAAAGGAAGCAGAATAAGCCAGAGGGACAATTTGACTGCAGTACAGTTGAAACAGAGCCCTCAGCCAATTCTACAGATGCTCTGGAGCTGGGACAATCCTTCAGTTATCCCTGAGGCAACAGGGTCTCTGAATCCCCATAGTGAATCTTTCTCTATCCCTGAGGAAGCATCACTCTTCAGGTCAGGGGCAGTCCCAGAGAAAGCTCAGCTGTGACTTGGTTCTTAGCAGCAACACTCTCAGTAGCAGGTGATGTGGCTGTCATCATCCTAATGAAACCTAGGAAACACCTTAAAGTATCCACTTTAAGCAACAACATAAAGAAATAATAGTAAGATCTAAAACAGCTAAGGATGGGTCAGTTGCAGTATATGTAACGCAGACACAGATGGCAGAGAGAGACCCTCCTCTGCTATTTGAAGCTCCCCGCTAAGCTGATATTATGTGACTCTCAGAACTCCTTGCTAAAACATCAGTGTGCTCCTCGAAAACTGTGAGGCAATGATCTGAGGCACCCATGACCATGAGAATAGAATATGAATACATTTAGATGAACTATGCTGCGAGTGCATTTGCAAACAAGAAAATTACAGCAGAGGACTGTGATTCACCAGAGGGTATCATAAGGACAATGGCAAAGAAAGATGGCAAACTGCAAAAGTCACCGAGGGAGGTGACACAGCATTTGAATCAAATCTCCTATTTCTTATTTTCTAGGCCTGTCATGCTGCTTATGTCCTGCTTTGAATATTCTATTTCTGTTTAACTACATTCTATGATTCTGTCCCCTGATGGCAGATGCTCCACACTTGGCAAACTCTGTGGGCAAATGAAGGATTTGTTTACCTTTGCTCTGAAGCTCTGTGACACTTGTTCTTACATTCCCATGCATGCAACAGAAGGAGAATAAAATGCATAACCCAGAGAAGCAACTACCATTACCTCAAAAATAGGCTGGCTCAATACGTGTTTTCCCTAAACTGCAATTAAATATTTTTTATAATAGTGAATGCCAAATAAGTGCAATGGTCCAAGAGAAAAGAGAGAAAACAAATGCTAACAACTGCCATGTGGCAATCCCAGTTGTATTTGTATATAATCATTAACTTTGTTTTTCTAGAATTTACAGGAAAAATAATGTTGTTCTCTAACATTATTCAGAAACCTTGCAAATTCAGTTGCTGTCAAGTGAATTTGAGATTTGCACTTAAAAAGTATGGATAAGGATTAGAAATTTAGCAGGGAGAGATTGAGGAGTTTCCTCTATTTTTCAAAGCATATTCAACCTTATTTTCTAAAGAAAGCTAGAGCTAACACAGGATAGAAATCTTTTAGTCAATAATGTATGACTTTATAAGTCTGGTTGTTCCTTAGAGATCATGATTTGAACTGTATTATTTCCATTTTATGTAGGTTAGCTCAATTTTTAAATCAAGTTTCAATTTCCAGGCACAACAAAACACTTAGAGTACTAAAAATTCCTTGTTTTCTCTCCTTCCTACCATTGTTCCTCTTTACATTTAAAGACCCAGTGAAATCCACAAATATCCTAAGTTCAAATAAGCGAGCCAAAAACAATCTTAGGTAATATGTTTGACTATATTATTGACATGAAATAAGAATTTATGTACTGCTTGCATTTTTATTGTTCCTAATAAAAAATAAATATAATAAGCTGTTCCTTAAGTATTTCTTTCAATTTACTTTTACCATTTTGTTAAGATCCAGATAGATCCAGATAGGTGTTTCTTAATGGTTGTTGCTTTATACATATGACCTCAGATGACTTAGTTCACCCTAGGGGAAAGTGCTTGCACTCTGAATCATTTTACATTTCAATTCAGTTGACTTTTTGCCATTTTCTCAGAGCAGAGCACATAAAAATGATCACTATGGTCCCTATAGGACTTCAGAAAAGCAATACCACACACATAACACTCAGTTACCCTAGGATTAAATAGGCATTTGTTATACAATATTCCCCTTCCAGTTATAACTTCTGTACTGTGGTTTGTGAATTATTTCATATGTTTGCAGTACTTCTCTTTATATCAAAGTTAGGTTTTGAAGTTCCTTCTAATTTCCTTTAAGTATGGAAATTAATCATTTGGGACTGGAATTAAATATGATTCTCACGAAAATAATTTTAGTCCAGAGAGTTTTCAGTAGACATGTTAGATAACAATTGAGGTATTTTATATCCCGTTAAGACTTTATTCCATGCAGATTGGGTATAAAATGATTTTTGAAATGGTTTTAGTATTTTTTAAGTTATATAATTTCTTATCTAAATAATAAATTTGGGATTGGCACTATAAAATGAGCCACTTGCAAGTATTACTCTCTCTCTCTCTCTCTCTCTCTTGGTCATTATATTAACATTAATAATACTCATAGGAATTAAACTATTAATTTTTCATAATACCTAAAAGAGGTCACATTATTACAATAATTCAATCACAGAAAACATGAAGGATTCAATATTCTAGTTGAATTCAGATTGAATTTATATAGGTATGTTTCAGTTTAACATTACTGGTATATGCTTTAAATGTAACAGTATTTTGTGATGTTTTTGCTATTTGTTCTCCTAGCTATATAAAATTATTCAGGCAATTTTCCTCCTTGCCTACAAAGGAAATATTTTTGCAGTGTAGTTTTCTGTCCAGATGAGCTAAAGAATCTTTTCTTCAACCACGTTTAGATCCATCTTCTTTTTTGTAAAAATTATAAGCCATTCCATCTTTTAAACCACACTTTTTCTCCACCTGAAATAAGCATCATTCCTGTGGATACAAGAGTTTTTCTAAATCCAGAATGACAACTTTCTCAGGTTTCTCTCACACCATTCAGAGATTTGTCAAGTATACAGAGCTACTCTATTTACCATACACGTACCAACCACACCCTATTGCAGGGATTATAATCAATTTTGCCTGAGGTATTTTCTGTACAGAAGTATTGTGCTTGAAAACAAGAGTCATAATATGCCTAACTGTGAGAGAGAGGGTTGAAACACAAGAAGTAACCTGGTACTGAAGCTAATTCTTTCCTCTTATCTCTTTTAAAACCAGATAAAACTAGGTATCTGCTGGTTATCAATATAAGAGCGGCTATCAAATGTGATTTATTTGCTTAAATCATCATACTTCTCTCACATATTCACTAATGCAGGGCCTTACTCCTTGACTTTTTTGATCGATAAAGAGTTTCTTGCTATCTTAGAATGGGACAAGTTTGACTGTCATAAAAAAATTCACTCATATCCATAACCAAAAAACACAAATAATTATTATTTACATAAAGTCTAATGTAAATCAGGAGATTCTCCAGGGCATCCAGCATCAGTAATCCAGCCATGCCCATTTGTGGTTTTGCCATCTCAACATTTACAATGAAGCAGTTGCCTAGAGATCACATAGTGGTTTCTCTGGGATTTAGCCCAGATGTGGCACGTGGCTTTGAATTCTACACCAGTTGATAAGATCTAGTTGTATAATTCTGGGTCTGAAACTATGGGAAGAGACTCAAGATGTCTTTCTACTGGTGGAACTCTTGTTATACCTACCACTTCTGCATTATAAAAATAGTTGTGCAAAAATTAACAAAGTCCAGAAGGACCAATATGAATCTGTTAAGAATGGGAGTAGTTGTGCAAAAGTCAATCACTTTTCAACCCTTAAGTAAAGAAAGTACCAGGAACAGACATTTATTAAGTGATCCTTTAGTTTTTTTATGAAATAAATGTAGTCATAGAATTAGACAACTAAAGAGCTTATATGCTTTGAGCCATTTTAAGAAATAAAATATTGTTCACAAATTATGTTTCAAACCCTTAGTTTTTAAAAAAATGAAATATTTTGCCATGTGAGCTTGCCTGGGACCACAGCCCCACCCTTCCTGGTCTCAGCAGAGGAACAGTGAGAGGCACAGCCAATGGATGCCTGCAGCCCACCACACACCTCCCCACCCCTCCTGCACACACCTCTGGCCTCACGGCTGGGCTGGTACCTGGATTCATACCACAGAAGAACAGAGGGTCATAAAGGCCATTGTTCTGAGCTCTAGCCTTAATTTTAATTTAATTCACATAGTTAAATATGATAGATTAATAACTACCACAAATTGTCATTTTTCTAAACTGTGCTTGATGCTATTGTGCTGCTGATTGTATCACTTAGGCTAAGGTGTTGGGATTGATTTAACCAGTTGTCCCTTCTGGTATAATGAAAATGCTATTGCATCAGAGTCATTAGAGACTCAAAACCAAAAGACAACCTAAAGCAGGAAGATGAAAGTATTAATCTAGGAATTAAACCAAGGAAAGTACCAACAACAAAAACAGAAATGAGAAGACATTCAAGCAAGGCACAAGCACAAACAAAGGCTGCCTGTTCGTCAAAGGCAAATTCTGAAGGAAATGAGGTGGAAAAGTCTGATAATCAACTACGTGGAAATCCTGAACTAACAGCACAGGAAGTAACAAAACAGATGAATGGACTCTAGAAAAATTCAAAACAGAAATAATTTCTGAGATAACTACAAAGATGGTGAGCATAATGACAGACATGATTAGAGACTCTATAATGGAAAAAGATTTTTAAAAATTACATGAGCTCAGGAAAATGATAGAAGCCATGAATGCCCAACATAGGAAAAAATGGAAGACATAAAACAGATATAAACAAATACAGAGGAGATTAAAAAACTGGATTGAAAGTATACATAACAGATTGAGCCAATCTGAAGAAAGAATATCAGATATAGAAGATAGGATGGTGGTCAGTGACCATGAAAAGAGAGATCTCTTTAAAAAGTAAGGGAACATGATAAATCAATCCAGCAGCTCTTAGATGACACAAGAAGAATAATATAAGACTTATAGAAGTCCATGAAAAGTAGGAGAAAGTACAAGTGACATAAAAAACTTTTCACAAAATTAATGACAGAAAACTTTCCAACAGAGCACAATAATTTGACATACATATAAGTGAAGCTTATATGACTCCAAATAGCCATAATCACAAAAAAACTACACCTAGACATGTAATAATCAAGATCTCAGAAACTCAACAGACGACAAAAATACTAAAAGAAATTAGAGAAAAGAAACAAATCACATGCAAAGGAAAGCCCATCAGAATCACAGCACAATTAGCAACTCAAACCCTGACTCAAGGAGAGCCTGGAGAACAGTATTTCAAGTCTTAAAAGAAAATGACCTCCAACCTAGACTGTTGCATCCTGCAAAACACTCTTTCAAAATGCATGGGGAAATAAGATACTTCCAGGACAAAGAACACCTGAGAAACTTCATGAATACTAAAACAGCACTACAAACAATTATAATAATATAAAAAAAGGAAAGAAAAGGCTCAAATCCATGCAATTAGGAATAAAAAAGGTGAAGTCACAACAGATCAACAGAAATTCAGAGGATCATCAACACCTAGCTCAAGAACCTGTACAGTAATAAAATAGAAAACATAGAAGAAGTGGACAGACTTCTAGATACACATGAATTACCAAATTTAAATGAAGAAGATATAAAAATTCTAAACAACCCAATTAAAATCAGTGAAATTGAAAATTTACTTAAAAATTTACCAACAAAAAAAAACTCAGGTCCTGATGGCTTCACTGCTGATTCTACAAGATATTTAGAAAAGAACTATTGCCACTACTTTTGATACTTTTCAGTGAAATTGAAAGGGAAGAGATACTTCCAAATTCATTCCTGGAAGCAAGTGTAACTTTGACTCCAAAACTAGGAAAATATCCAACCAAGAAAGAGAGCTGCAGGCCAATCTCCCTAATGAACTTAGATGAAAACATCTTCAACAAGATACTGCCAAACAGAATTCAGAGGGTACTCAAGAAGATCATACAGCCTAACAACCAAGTTGGATTTATCCCAGGGATGCAAGGATGGTTCAATATATGTAAATCAATAAATGTAATACAATACGTTAACAGAGTCAAAGACAAAAAACATATGATCATCTCAATAGATGCAGAAAAAGCATTCAACAAAATTGAACACCCATTCATAACAAAAATGCTACACAAAACTGAAATAGATGGTCTTTATCTCAACTTAATAAAGGCTAGCTATGAAAAACCAAGAGCCAATATCATTCTAAATGCTCAAAAAACTGAAAAGCTTGACATCAAAATCAGAAATAAGACAAGGATGTCCACTATCACAACTCCTGTTCAATATAGTTTTGGAAACATTAGCCACAGCAATTAGACAAGAGAAAGAAATAAAAGCAATAAAGGTATGAAAGGAAGAAGTTAAACTGTCATTATTTGCTGATGATATGATACTCTTATGAAGAAGACCAAAAAAACCCCACCAAAAGATTTCTTGACTTAATTGACAGATTCAGTAGAGTAGCTGGACACAAAGTCAACACTCAAAAATCAATATCCTTCTTGTACACAAATAACAGAGTCACTGAGAGAAACTATAGAAACAATCTCTTTCACAATAGCATACCAAAAAATGGAGTATCTAAGAATCAATCTAATGAAGGAACCAAAAGACCTCTACATTGAAAACTACAACACTCTGCAAAAAGAGATTGAAGAGGATATAAGAAAATGGAAGATATTCCTTGTTTCTGGGTAGAAAAAACCAATATAGTGAAAATGGCCATACTTTCAAAACTGCTAAACAGATTTAATGCAATTCCAATTGAAATCCCAACTGAACTAGTGAAAACAATCCAAAAATTTGTTTGGAAACAGAAGAGACTTAGAATAGAAAAAGCAGGGGGTATCACAATTCCCAGCTTGAAACTATACTATAAAGCCACAGTGATAAAAACAGCATGGTACTGCTTAAAAAAAAAGGCCCAAGCATCAGTGGAATAGATTAAAAGATGCAGAAACAATTCCAGACATACTCAGCTACCTCATCTTTGAAAAAGTAGCCAACCATCCTCACCAGAGGAAGGATAGCCTCTTTAATAAATGGTGCTGGAAAACTGTATTTCTACTTGACAAATATTAAAACTAGACCCCTATCTATCACTATGCACTAAACTAAAATCTAAGTGGATTAAAGAACTAAATATTAAAACAGAAACACTAAAATTACTGGATGATAAGTTAGGTAGAATTTTCCAAGACATTGGCATATGAAAAGTATGAACAAATCTTCAGTACAATTGGAACTAGCACAAGGAATTAACTACTGGGATCTCATCTTTTTTTGAAAAGCTTCTGCACTGCAAGAGAAACCACCAACAGAGCTAAGCGACAAACTACAATGTGAGAAAAATTTTTTACTATCTGTTCCTTAGACAAAGGTCTACCATCCAAAATATATAAAGAACTCAAAAAAATGAGACACCCCAAATTTATAAACCCAATTCAAAAATGAGCCTCTAAAATTAACAGACATTTCTCAGACAAAGAAGTAAAGTAGCAGATAAACATATGAAAAAATGTTCAATATCACTGGTCATTCAAGAGATGCAGATGAACTGAGAGTCTGCCTCACCCAAGAAAGAATGGCTGCTATCAAGAAATCAGCAATAACAAATGTTGGCACAGTTGTGGGGAGAAAGGAACTATTTTTCATCATTGGTGGGACTGTAGACTGGTGCACCCACTGTGGAAATCAGCATTGAGATACATCAAACAACTAGGATTAGAAGTCCCATTTGACCCAGCTATTTCCCTGCTGGGTATCTTCCCAAAAGAATTAAAAGAATCATACCACAGTGATTTATACTCACTCATGTTTATAGTGGCACAGTCTGTAATAGCTATAATTTGGTAACAGCCTACTTTCCCATCAACTGGAGACTGGATAAACAAGATGTGGTTTTTCTTATATATA
>NW_022900917.1:24590765-24604153 GCF_012274545.1 Fukomys damarensis | reverse complement strand
ATATATATATATATGGAGTACTACTAAGCCATAAATAATAAGAAACTAGAGACATTTATAGCTAAGTGGATGCACATGGAGGATATACTCAAGTGAAATTAATAGGACACACATCTGTAAATAATGGATAGTTTCTCTGGTATGATAAACTAAAAGTGTAAATAGGAATCAAAATATATAATTGATATTATGTAATAGGAAAAATATATAAAAATGTAGGGAAAGTGGGAGGCATTGGAGAATGTTAAGAATGGAAAAGAAAAAATAAGAGAAAAGGAAAAAATGGAAACAAAGTCTCTGTAAATAGGGAAGGGGGAGGGAGTCAATGGAGGGCAGGGAAATAGGGAAAAAACAAGAACCAAGATATATCATTTAAAGGTATGAGATCCCAATGATGAATGTAACTGTATTTTATACCTAAAATGTACCAATAAAAAGAAAAAATAAATATTAAACTACTAAAACTTCATTTAGAAGTGTAAAGAATGATATTGGTGCAGAGACATTGACTTACAATGCAACCTTTCCTCATTCCTAGCTTCCTAGTTTCCTATCTCTGAATCACTACTAAAGTTACTTTTCATCTTTAGTTCATTAATATAAGCTAATTAATTATTAATGTGTACAATGTAGCTATCCAACCAAACGAAAAATTAAGACCATCCCTCTCATCCACTTTTCTCATTTATCATATATAACCATTGAATTCTGTCAATTCTAATTCCTTTATATCCTTCAAATCTGTTAACTTCCTAGCTTCTCCAGTGTCACAATGTCTTATTTCACATTCTTGCTTTCTCTCATCTGCATAAGTGTGAAAACCTCCTAAATGATCTCCCTCAGCCTCATGTTGTGCACCTTAATTCATCCTTTTTTTTGTCCATTTTTTTATCCATTCATACTTTTCATCTAAAATATTATATACAGCAATGAATGCTTTTGTCTTTGTATACATTTAACTAATGGAAACTACTTGTCATTTTCCACTAGATTAAGTCAAATGTCTAGCATAGAATGTCCAGGCATGATATATCCTGTTTATCTATCCAGCTTCGTCCCCACCAACCTTACCTAATGCAGTTACTCAAATTTACTTGCCCCTCCTATAATCACAAGTGTACCATTACTGGAGAGATTGGCATGCATCTACTGCCTGAAATACCCCACCTTCATCACTCCAATTCCTATTTGTCCTTTGGGACTTGTCTCTAATAAGACAGCTCTTAAAGTCCATCAAGCTTTCCCATTCTGTGTTGACCCCATCATATTATAGCACTTGCTTCTTAAATTATAATTTCTTCCATGTGAATTCTATAGCTACATTATAATTGTCCAAAGTATAACCCAAAGTATCTTCCTCTTAACCATTTAAAAAGCTTGTTCAAAATGTTTGATTTTAAGAAGCCATCCTAGAGCTACTGAATCAGCATCCCTATATATAAACACATTGTTCAGAAAATACAGACACCTATTGAAGTTGGAGAACTATCTCCTTTGGAGATAGACTGTGGCTTGTGTCATTTCTCCATGTGCATCTTATACCACACGCTTTGTGTGGAGCAAGGTATGCAGGCAAGAAAGAATTATAAGCTTTACCCATTTGCATCTGCTGTTCAATATAAAAAGATCAGTCTTCATATATCAGCCTGGGTTTATTTAGCTAACTAAAAAGTAAAACAACCTGAGATTTATTAATATTACATTAAAATGTCTTATGAAGTGTTTCTAACTTACTAAAGACTGTTTTTTGTTTCTATTTAACCTTTATTTATAATTGTTATTAAACATGTATGAAAATTGAAAACAAATTTGATTATTCCTTCTGAAATTATCTTCCTTAACATGAAGTCATTTGTAAGCATTTAAAACTTTTTCTTGCATCTTATTTGTACTTTTAGCTTTTTACACCAAAGAAACTATTCGGTATTTACATGTGTGTCTTATTTATTTCACTTAAGACTATGGCCTCAGTATGCATCCATTTTCCTATGAATGACTAGTTTCTCATTCTCTATGGCTGAGTAGTACTCCATTTTATAGAAAACCCATGTCTTCTTTATCGAGTCTCCAACTGATGGGCAATTGGGCTGTTTCCAAATTTTAGCTACTACAAACTGTGCCACTATAAACATGGGTGTACAAATATCACTGTGATATGATTCTTTTAATTCTTCTGGAAAGATATCCAGCAAAAGGATAGTTGGGTCAAATGGAACCTCTAGTCCTAGTTCTTTGAGATTATCTCCAAATTGTATAACTGACAATATTTAATAGAAAGAAGAGAGCTAAAGGTGTAAGGGAAGTGGGAAGGGTAGGGGAAAGGAAATAAGGGAAAAGAAAAAATATGAGAAAAAGAAAAAATGGAAACAAAGTCTAAATAGTAAAGGGGGAGGGGATAAATGGAGGGCAAGAGTAAATGAGGAAAAATGAAAACTAAGATCTGTCATATAGAGGTACAAGATCCCAATGATAAATGTAACTGTACTGTATACTTAAAAAGTACCAATAAACTCAATAAAAATTAAAATATAAAAATAAATAAAACTTTTAAAATATCTTGCTAAAGGTTTTCATGTAATTTTTATAGTTGACTTATCTAAAGATATTCCAGATATCTAAACTACAGTATTACTATTTCTTTCTCAGATTAATACATTCACTTATTGGACAGATATTTAGGAAGCTTTAAAAATGTATCAAGCATAAAATTAAGTATTGAATATACATTGGAAAAACAAAACAGACATAGTATTTTGTGCTCTTAAAAAGCTAATATTATTGGAGGGGCACAGATATTAGATAAAACAAGCCAAGATATGGGTTTCTGGGAGAGGGAAGGTGTGTGTGTGTGTCTGTGTGTGTGTGTGTGTGTGTGTGTGTGTGTGTGTGTGTGTGTGTGTGTGTGTGTGATATAAAAGACACCATGCTAGCTGAACAGAGCTAGTCAGGAGACCTAGGCAGGAACGTTGCCACCTCAAATCTAGGCTGAGCAATGTAGTGAGGCCCCAATCTCAAGATTAAAAAAAGAAAACAGTGGGTGAGGATTACAGGAGAACTCACCTAAGTTCAATTCCAAGTACTGTAAAAAATATAATATAATAAAATACTACATGCTAGAAAAAATAAGAAAGAACGTTATGTGGGAATGATGGTGGTGGTTAATTTAATGTCCACTTGCTGCTCCTCTAATGAAATTGCATTTAATTTGAAGCTGAGGATGAACATATTCATCCAAAAGAGTAGAAGCAGCAATAAGTACAAAGGCCTTGCGGTGGAAACCTGTGTGTTTAGGGACCTAGAAGGAGCCTGTCTGGACCATTGTGAGCAATGAAGAATTGCCCAAAATGAGGGTGCAGCAACAGGAATAGGTCAAGTCAGGATAGACTGTGAAAGGTATGGCAAAAGAATTTGAATTTTCTTCTCATCTTGGTAAGAAGTTACAGGAGGGTTCAGCAGGGGAGATGTGATCGAATTTACCTTTTAAAAAGATCAGAATGTCAGAAGAGTAAAAAGTGGTGTTAAGAAAATAAAAAGAACATTAAAGAAAGAATTAGATAGTGGATAAGATCTGTCCTTGATATCAAAGAACTTAGTGGGAGAGACTCAATATAAGATGATAAGTACTGAAATTAAAAGAATGTTAATATAATACATGAAAAAATAAGGTGTGTACATAACTGTTACATGCACAACACAATTCCTAGGATTCATGTGGAGAAGGAATTTAGAAAATACCACTAACTCAGGAATTAAGTAGATGTTCGGTTGTTCAGCTGTTCAGATTGCAGTTATTCAGATACAAGGAAGTACACTCTGTCTAATGTTTTCAATGAAGAGGGGAGAAATAAGCATGATCAGTTTAAGCTATATTTGGAAGTTAAATCAACAATAATTACCAATGGGCTGCTCAGGGAAGAGAAGGGCAAGGTACAGTTAGGGAGGAAGGAACTCAAGCTTCTAATTTAATTTCATGTTATCATTTTCTAAAAGCAGAAATCTTGAGAGAAAAATAAGTTGATGAGTGGGTGATATCACAGGAGTTCAGGCTAGGACATGTTAAGTTTGAGATGCTTCTGAGACATCGAAGTAGAGATGTCAGGCAGGCACTTAATTAATTGCTATAATATTTAACCCAAAAATCACAAAATGTTTTCATCACTTCAGCTGTGTCGTGATATTAATTTTAGCAGCATTTATATTTTCTTTTCTTTTTGAGACAGGGTCTCACTATGTAGTCGAGACTGACCTGGAACTCACTATGTAGCCCAGGCTGGTCTCGAACTCACAGCGATCCTCCTGCCTCATCCTCCCGAGTGCTGGGATTACAGGGGTGCACCAAAACGCCCGGCTCTGTTTATATCTTTAATATAATTTTCTTTGGGACTACTGTCCATTTTTACAATTAACATAGGGTTTATCCTGCTGTAATTTTCTATACTGAAGAAACTCTGAACACAGAACAAATTTAGTCAAACTCTCAAGTAATTTAATATTTGGCCTAGAGTTAAATGAACATATATGCTTACTTTTTAGACATTTCTTTGAGCAAAATATTAATAAACAAAATAGGATTAGAATTCAAAACTATGTGTTCACTGTCATTTCACTGTTGAATAATCCTAATGTCTTTCCTTGCAATCTGACAGACTCCAAATTAACTGCAAATCTGCAGTGATGGTTGTTTTACATAAGAGAGGATAAATTAGAAACTGAAATCAGGAAACATTTATTGTGCATAAATTTGGTGGATAATAATGATAGGTAATTTTCACTAAGAGCTTACTAATTTTGGTTCTTTTTCATATAATTTTTATTTTGAATCGCATAAAAAGTCTAAGGAGGTACATGCTATTATACTCATTTCACAAATGAAGAAATAAGTTTTAGAGAATTTAAATAACTTTTCGGTAGGTACACAGGGAATGGCAAGGACTGTATGTCAAAATTTCTACTGGTAACTCCCAAGATTCAATGCCTAAAAATTGTGGAGGGTATAAATGAATGTTACACACTCAAAGTGGTTTTAAAAGAAAAACAAAACTTTACAACTCAGCCAAAGCAGGGAAATATGAGCAAATGGATTATGATTCACTGAGTTCCTGCCACTACATTATACTATGACAAAACAGCCTTCCCACTCCTTAGATCACCCTCCTCCCCCCTGGATCCCCCTTGCTAGCTCCCATGTATGCATGTGGAGTTGGAGCTGTGGGAAGGCCATATTTTATAGAGATACGGGTGGAAACCCAGGGCAGTGGTTTCTAATCCTACCCTGCACACTGAGGAAGAAGCAGAGCAGGTACTTCAGATAGCTTAGGTGCCAAGGAATTGATTTCTATGAGACTTGAGGAATCAGACCTTTTCATTTATTCAAGCTTTACTTACTAGGGGTCTTCTTTTGAATTGAGTACTAAATTCTGCTTAATATGTATTACTTTGGATGGCTTATCCCACTATTTTAAATATCTTCTTCAAGGGCTTTGCTGGAACAACTTATGAATTCAGTTTCCTATGGCTATAGTCTAATGATATTAATAACATCGGACACACCATGTTGTCCTTAATGACCACAGTGCACTAAGGTTTTATCATCTGCTTCACAGTACTTGGTTTGGTAACACTATAGTCCCAACTATATACCAAGAAGCTCATGATATTGAATAATAGTATATCAGGATCCACATTTCCTAACCCCAGATGATGCTGATGAATTGAAAAACTACCCTATCCTAGCTGATCTTTATTATCCACAGATGGTTGTGGGTATATTATAAAGACAACAGGTTCTGATATGAATCCCAGTACAATGATATTCTAATTCACTTAATTTTTAGGTCACTAAATTTTTCTGTGCTTCAGTTGTCAAAGATATAAAAGGATGCCTTTATTATCACTGATAATAACATATTATAGTAAATATTGGATAATGCGACACTGGAGCACTCCTACCCATGCCTAGCACAGTGAAGACATTCTAGGTGCAGAAGAATATGTCCATCTCACTTTACCTATAATTGCCTTTAATTTACCTATAATTGCCAACCACCTCGTAATTCTCTTAATTCCTCATCTACATTTATTACATTTATACATTGCCTCATGCCTCATTGTTTCCCATTACTGAACTAGTCAACACATTCCACAAAATACTACCAGTTGTTTAATAATATTACTATTTATTATTAATTCTATTAATATTTCTTATTACTTCTATGCCCTCAATTTTATCTCCTCTCTGCCGAGTTTTGTATCTATTTCTTTATATGTATGCAAAGATTGTTCACTGTTATTTCCCATGGTTTCTAGGTGATTCTAACGCTACATGGTCAGCAAATTTTTCATCATCTACCATTCTCATCATTAATTGTCCAAAGAATATTTTATTGCCCCCACTTTACAAGAAAGGCAAATTTATATCCATTGCTGTATATTTGAGATTATCAATGATTCAGAAAAAACTAAGCTTCTTTCCAAGTTACTCTGAAAAAAATGACTGGAAAATAAACTAGAAATATTAATTAAGCATTCAATTAGAGAATCTGTGCTTTGAGGTACAAACATAATCCAAAAAAGAGGATCTCAGTGAAGGTACTAAATGTCTAAGGAAAGCTTCAAAGGGAAAAGGCCTGTGTATTATAGGAGAGGTTTGGATAAAAGGCAGATTAACAATGACTTAGCCTAAGTATATAGAATCAGAAGATTAAAGGTACTGTTTGTAGCAAAGGTTAACTATTGGGAAGTAACAGGAGATATAGCATAGGAGATATAGTAGAACAAAAATGGGCAAGTGGAAAAAATGTTGTATAGACTAAAGAAATGTAAATTAGTATAAAAATTTTTATTTTTGATGGTATTTGAACATTGTCTATATGAAAATCATTCCCCTTAACTTCAGAACAGTTCTCATATAGACAAATTTCAACTGAAATATTTTCTATTCCAAGATGTCCTCTCTACTTTCTCCAGGGAAAATTAAACATATCATTCTCTTTATTCCCATGATGCTTAACTACACGAATGCAGTATTTATCTCATTAACCAAGTGATCTCTCATCCTTTTGCATTCCCCAATGAATTGTGGAAACACTGGAGGGCAGTAAATGCATTATATGTGTTTTTGGATCCCCCACATTCATCATTTTTTTCATTGTTTATTGGTACATTTTAGATGTACAATACAGTTGCATTCATCATTGGGATATTGTACCTTTACATGACATATCTTGGATCTTCCTCTGACCTCTCCCTATTTACAAAGACTTTGTTTCCATTTTTTCATTTTCTTATATTTTTTTCTTTTCCCTTATTTCCTTTCCCCTACCCCTCCCACTTCTCCTACTCCTTTACACCTTTTCTTCCTATTTCACATTATCTATTATACATTTTAATCTTATTCACACTTTCACTTTCTTACACCAGAGAAACTATTCAGTATTTATACATATGTGTCCTATTTATTTCACTTAACAGTATGGCCTCAGTGTGCATCCATTTAGCTATAAATGGGAAGATAGCCAGCAGAGGAATAGCTGAGTCAAATGGAACCTCTAATTCTAGTTTTTGGAGGTATCTCCATGCTGCTTCCCACAGTGGTTGTACCAGTCTACACTCCCACCAACAATGAAGAAGGGTTCCTTTCTCACCAGAACCCCACCAACATTTGTTAATGGTTGATTTCTTGAGAGCAGCCATTCATTCTGGGGTGAAGTGGAATCTCAGTGTTGTTTTCATCTGCATCTCTAGAATGACAAGTAATGTTGAACATTTTTTCATATGTTTATTTGCTACTTTTACTTCTTTGTCTGAGAAAAGTCTGTTCATATCAAAAGCCCATTTTTGAATTGGGTCTTTATATGTGAGGTGTCTCTTTTTTTTTAGTTCTTTATATATTTTATGTAACTTGTACTTTCTCCTGCTTTTTCATTGGCTCCTATCAGTCTTATATTATTCTTCTTTGCATCATCTATGAGCTGCTGGATCCATTTTTCATGCTCCCTTACTATTTTTAGGAGATCTCTCTTTTCATGGTCATTGACTGAAATCCTGTCTTCTATATCTGATATTCCATCTTCATATTGACCCATCCTGTTGCAAATACTTTCAATAGAGTTTTTAATCTCCTGGAAATCTGTTTGAATCTGTTTCATGGATTCCATTTCTTTCCTATGTTGGACATTCATGGTTTTCATTTATTTCCTATGCTGTGCATTCACAGCTTCTATCATGGTCCTGAGCTCATCTATCTGTCTTTTTTTATGTGCTTCTGTTCTACAGTTTCTAATCATGTCTTTCAGTGCTCACATCTCTGTAGTTATCTGGGAAATTATTTCTGTTTTAAACTTTTCTAGAGCCTCATTCACCTGTTTTGTTACTTTCTGTGCTGTCAGTTCAGGGTGTCCAGGGGGCTGATTATCAGATTTTTCCACCTTCTTTCTCCAAGAGTTTGCCTTTGGTGAGCTGGAAGTCTGGGTTTGTGCCTTGCTTAGGGGTCTTCTCACTTCTATTTTTGTTGTTGGTGCTGTTTTGGGTTTAATTCCTGAATTGATACTTCAATATTGCTTATTATAAATATCTGTGCTTTTATTTAGAACCCTTATGGGATGATTGCTTCTCAGAGATGTCTTTTAGATATAGCTGGTCTTTAGGTTTTGAGTCTCTAATGACTCTTAGGCAATCTGAGTTTCACTATACCAGGAAAGACAATTGATTAATCAATCATAACACCTTAGTCCAAGTGATGCACTCAGCAACAATAACATCAAGTATGCTTAGAAAATGACAATCTGTGGTAGTTAGTGACCTATCAGCTTTAACCTTGTGAATTAAACTAAAATCAAGGACAAGCCCAAAATATATTTATAGTTAATAAACTCTTCAATATAGTAACTTTAACCTTCATGATGGGGACTTAGAAGGAGTTGGGGAGGGAGGAATAAATAGGTAGAAGAATAGGGAGAGGTTAGAAGTGAGCCCATAGGGCATAGGAAGATCACACAAACTCTAGGAAATTGTTGAAGACAAGATAGAAAGGCAGAATGAAAGAACAAACACAAGAAGAGAACAAACTAACAGCAATTGGGAAGATAGAAACTGTATTTACATTCCTTTAAATCTAATGGCAATTGAGAGAAGGAAAAAGAGAGAAAAAAAGAAAAAAGAAGTCCAAATTAGGGCAAGAGCTGGAACAAAAAGGGAAAGAGATGATGAATAAAATGGGGGGGGGATTTGAAAAGCAAAGAAAAGACCAAACATAATAAAAATTTAAAGTAAGAGAAAAAATAACTATTAAAATAAAAAATAAAAATAAAGGGCCTTCTTCAGGATACATCTATGCTGCTGCAATAGACAATGTGTGCAGCAGTGTGCAGCTCTAAGTCAATTAGTCTCAGCAAGCCAGCAGCAGTCCCCTGAAATCAGGCTGATTTCTGGCTGCAAGGCCCAAGTTAAGCTTCCTGACCTCCTGTGGATTGAACTCTTCAAGGTTCTACTGCAGGTTCCATTGGTCCTCCCCTGAATATAGTACAGGTTCTAATGGGAGGTGGTGAACCCTCCAACTTACCAACTATGGTGATCTGATATGCTTTATTACAGCAATATTCTTTGCTTTTCCAGTGGGCTTCAATTTTCATGAAGGAGCCTGAGAGAGGGCCTCCTTCTGTTGTTCAGTTCTGCTCTGTCTTTTAGAGATCAGATCAATGGCCTTTATGACCCCTTGCACCTCAGTGGTGTGGATCTAGGTACCAGAATGGTCCAGTGGCCAGAGGCAGGGGCAGGGAGGTGCTGGCTGCAGATAGGCTCCTTGGTGCAAGGGGGTGATGCTACTGACAGCCTGCACAGCTCTGCTCCTCCCCCAGCATTCATCTTAATGACTGGCACACAGAAAGGACTTAAAGATGCTTGAATGAATGAATAAATGGTTTTACAGAAGAGAAATAATAACAAGTGTGATAACTAATGAACAGAAAACACAAATTATGGGCCGCAGCAGGATTAGAGGCAGTCAAATTGTTGGCATCATAAAATGGATTAGAAGTGTGATTTACAAGATATATAGAAAATACTCTGCTACATCCTGTTGTTCTCCCACTTCAATAATGCAAGAAAAGCTTAATACCATGACTCTTGTTCTCCAGTGTTACCTGTCAAAAATCAATAATATGAAAAAATTATGAGAAAATGGAAAAAAAAGGTTTTGTTAATAGGGAAGGGAGGAGGGGGGGAAAGGAGGGCAGGAGTATGGGGGGAAGATGAGAACCAAGACCTCAATTATGAATGTAACTGTACTGTATACCTAAAATGTACCAATAAACTCAATGAGGAAAAAAATAATAAATGAGGGGGAAGGAAAGAGTAATAAAGGGAAGAACATTATGTATTTTCTGGAAATGGTCAGAGATTTTGTAGGAATTTAGGTGCCACCTCTTTTTACTCCTTTTATGATTGTTTCCTGCTGTTATCATTCCACGTATCAATTGTCATGGTGCTGGGGTGTGCACCATTTTGCATGAAAATAGGATTGCTATGAAGTCAGAAATTGTCTGATGATCTCTCTGACAATCATCTTAGATCTACATTTCTCTAGCTTACCTGAAGAAGAATCTATAGGCATCTATTCTGTCTTCAAAAATAACAAACAAGATTATGGTGGAATAGAAATTCAGCTTGAGGACTGGAGATTTAGCTCAGTAGTTCTGCTGCCTGCCTTATAAGCAAAAGGACCTGAGTTCAATCACCGATACAAAAAAAAAAAAAAAAAAAAAAAAAAAAAATCAGCTTGGCCACGTAGGCAACATGGAAAAATGCCTGTTTATATAGCCTTCCCATTTTAAGTTGCACAACTTATCTTTTTATATTTGGGTTATGAGTCTTTTTATATATTCCATATAATATATTTTTATAAAATATATTGTTATGGTTTAGATCTAAAATGTTCCCCCAGATGCTTATGTGTTTAGAGCTTTTATAAGGTGATCAGATCATGAGGGCTCCAACTTTATCAGTGGGTCAAGACATTGCTGGATTCATTTAAGAGCATTATTGAGAGTTGATGGAAACTTTGAAAGTACAGTTGAGTTGATGGCCATGGGAATATGACCTTGGGGACTATACGAGTTTCCAAACCCCTTCCTTTCTGGCTTTTTCACTTTCTCTCTTTCCTGTCTACCAAACAGTAATCAGCTTTCCTCTACAATAACCTTCTGCCATGATATTTCTACCTCACCACAGGCTCAAATGCAATAGAACTAACTGTCCATGAACTGAGACCTCTGAAATTGTGAGCCAAAATAAAATTTTCTCCTAAAACATAGATTTTATAAATGAGGCAAATATAATTTAATTTGAATCAAAAGTTATGAAACAAAACTTCTTCAGGATTTTTTTTTTTTTGGTTTTTAAAGACAGGTTCTCACTATGTAGTTGAGACTGACTTGGAACTCACTATGTAGTCCAGGCTGGTCTCAAACACAGTGATCCTCCTTCCTCAGCCTCCCGAGTGCTGGGATTACAGGCATGTGCCACCACGCCTGGCTAAGGATTGTTTCTAATGAGGTTCATACACATATGATTTAATAAGAGGATTTAGAAAATGATTGCTAAACTGTTCAAATCTTTTTGTATTTTTTTCTTTTGGTAGATATAGTTTAGAGGACTTGTTGGAATTCACTATGGAAAATCCTATCATATTTGAAATCTACAAATAAAACATTACAGCATTGTTAGACCACAGCTTCTTAAATCAACTTCTTTTATTTTTTTTCTTCTTGGCCTATATGTACCATGTACATTAAGAATACAAAATTCTTTGGAAGAGAAAAGAATGAATTCCATGGTCTTATTCCTGACTGTGGCCTCAAACAACTGAAAAGAATTTTGAATGTGCCGAATAATTAGGATTCTGTATCACACCAAATAAATTGGCCTCAATGCAATTTTAACTATTATACCTGGTGGAATCATTGCATCTCCCTTCCTCAAGGAATCACCTATTCAGAATAGACTGGATGTATATTCAAGTTAGATATTAATGTTAAAATATAATTTCCTTTAAAACCTTTATATTTACGAAATCACTCATTTTATAGGGGAAAAAATAAACATTTAATTGATTTCCACCATTGCTCAATGAATATCACCACCTTCCAGCAAATTCCATTAGAAGAACATCTTACCAGAATGAAATACAAATCCAGTGAACACTTATGTGCAACATTTAGAAATTCAGGCTCCAGGCTGATGAAAGTGATTCAAATGACTGCCTCTCATTAAATGTTGAGAGCAAAACACAGCTGATATGCTACTCTAAATGAGTAACTTTTTCTTTACACAGGGTAGTATAGTGTCTTAAGCATTTTTATAAATAAACTCCTAAATTATTTAATAATTTAATAATCAATGACATACTCAACTTATACATAAGGACTTAATCAGGGAATGCACAAATTAATAAGTAGAGAATGCATATTTTCAAATTAAAATACAAGTGAAAAAGAAGTCACATTGCTGAAAACAAAACTAATGAATGCCATAATCAGAATCTTTTATTCAGAGTATTTTATTCTCAGTGTTCGCTCTCAAACACTAAACAAATCTAAATTTATTTTTGTTGTAGTAAAATGGTGTCACATTAAGGAAAAAGATTGCTACCGCTGATTTTTAAATTCTGTTTATTATATTGATACAAGTTATTCAACATAGCTCAAGGAATTATGCTTTGATTATTTTCCACTTTGAACATTTAACCAATGTCTTCTTTTACCTCAGTTTATATCAATGCCCAATTGGTGTGGAAACCAAGAAAGAAGGATAAAAAACAGTTATTCCATGTACAAAAAGTGACCAGGTCATGGCTCAATGATAGAGGTAGTTTGTGGTAGAAGTATTTTAAATAATACATTGTATTTTCTTCCCAGCAAAGAGAAATCAGAAAGTGGGTGCATCCTGGACAAACATAGGGAAAGTGTGCAATAGTAAATAAAATTGTAAGAGCTGAAGAGAATGTTAGATGGACAATGAGAAGGAAAAAAGAAACCATGTAAGTTTCACTTCCAAAAAGAAGAGGGATCTAATCAGCATGTACAGAAAGTTCTCCCTCTACCTACTATAAAACTGCTACCCTATGTCCAGGATAGAATCATATCATCTACCATATCCAAAGGTTTTGTGATTTTCCATTCTAGGAACTTTTCCCTTTATGTTTTTTATTAATATCCACTACAGTACTTACCCACCAATGGCTCTCAAAGTTTTCTACTTCTTTTTGACATATGTGTTTATCATGCTTACAAAAATCTGTCTGAAAAAAGGGATCTCAGAGCTCTTAAGTTACCATAGGCATAGGTAAGAAGATTTATGTATTCTTTTTTTTTTTTTTTTTTGCTGGGGATCAA
>NW_022900917.1:24572728-24590745 GCF_012274545.1 Fukomys damarensis | reverse complement strand
TTTTTTTTTTTTTTTTTTTTTTTGGTACTGGGGATCAAACTTGTGAGGCAGGTGGTGGAACCACTGAGATAAATCCTTGGTCCTAAGAAGATTCATTCCTTTGCCTTTCGTTTCCAAGGAGCCTTTTAGACTCCAGGTGATTCTTAAGAGAGATGATTCAGAGTAGATAAAATAGATGCCATGAAGAAGGATGGGATTCACTGGAATTAGTTCTGTGAAATTGTAAGCTTCCACTGCCACCCACAAACTCCATAATCTGCTGTTCTTCACTGTGTGGTCTACTATGTCTACTCTATCTACCATGATGAGGATATGGCTGCTCTCCCCAAAGTTCACGTGCTAGAAACTTGTTCCCAGTATGACGGTATTCAGGTACGGGTAATGCAACTTTTAAAAGGTGTGGTCTGGTAAGTGGTAATTAGGTCATTGGGAGCATGGCTCCTGGAAAGGATTAATGCTTTTCTCATAAAACAAGTTCTCACCAGACTGAGTTATAAAAAGAGCAAGCCTAGCAATTCCCCACCATCCAATTACCTCTACAGAGGCTCCCACCATTGTGATGCCCCGAGTTATGAAAGCTGAACAAATAGAATTTCCCATTCATGGAATCTGAACCTCAAGAACTGTGAGATGACTAAACTTTTCTTTATAAAGCAGCCAGACTTGAGTATTTTATTATAGCCACAAAATACAGACTTAGACATTGCCTTTTGCAGACTGTATTATTAGGGCTTTCTTATTCTTTGTGTTTCAATTTGGTTTTGGTTAATGAGAGTGTCTACCAAGAAAATGAGAAATAGACAAGAACATGACTGGGCATTTCTGCCCCCTAAAATTGCTTTGCTATTCTGCTGTCTGCATCTAATGGTCACAGAAGCTGTACCTCTCTAGTTCCAAGCTATCTCTCAGTTACAGCAACATATTCTCTCCTCCTGCCCTTTTCAGAATATGGAGAGTAATGGCTTCCTCTGGATCCAGTCTCATACTTCAGTAGACTTCAATCACTGAACTCTGTGCTAACCTCAGTGATTGTTCTGCTTCTAAACATCTCCTTGCTTGAATCATCTGAGTGTGATATCTCTTTTGTCACGACCCTGAATGACCCAGCCAGAAAACAATCTGACTGCACCTCATATACTCCCCCTCACACAAGTTCTGAGGCAACCAGAGTGCAACATGCTAAGAACTAGCACATTGGAAAGGGTAGAGCTTGAAAGGATCACTCTTTCCACACCACCCTGCTTTTTTGCACTTAACAGGATCCATTTACCTAAGAAACTTGCCAGAAATTATTGCAAATACACACAACACATGCTATATGTGTCATTACAAAATATAATAAAAATATAATGTAATATTGATTTGTACTTTAAATAAACAAATGCAAATGTTATCATTATTTTTACATCCTCAAGTATATGTGGTCATTGTGTCATAATTCTTTTTTATTTTCTTGCTTACCATATTATAAGCTACCATATCTATAGAGATTTTTGTTTATTTTTGCTTCTTTGATTATCTATTTATATCTATCTCCCTCAGTTCACAGAAGCAATATCTACACAAATAATAGTGTATCCTCTATGTCCAAGTCAGGTATGGAGCGTGAAGTAGTCACTCAATAAACAGCATTTGTGAATAAATTATTGAAAGTATATTTTCTAAAGTATCTATTGTTCACTACAGACTGTAATAACAATTCTTCTGTGGGAATTGACCAGGAGAAAAGACAAAAAGGTAAACAACTGCAAGGGTTATGATAAATGCAACGTACTAGGAAGTTAGGAATTTAAAACTATTATACTATGTCACTGTCCTCCCAACAAATAAATTATACATTACTGCTAACTGCATTTACAGATATAGAAATAGTTTCAGAGAAGATAAGTAACTCACCTAATTTATAACAGCTGGTAAATTATAAAGTTACAACTCAAGCCATTGAGGGGATGAGAGAAAAAAGTTAATAGTGACCAGATTACAAAAATACCATGCTAGATACCTCAGTTCATCTCTCTGATAAGCTCATTGATCTGATCTTCCCTGTTGCCAGCATCTCCACCTTCCACAAAATGAATGGTATTTTTCTTCATTCCACCCCACAGAGAAGATAATCTGAAGGCCCAATGGAAGTTATTTGGCTCTTTGAAGCATTTTCTAACAGGATAGATCTCATGAATTAGATCCCCTACAAAGATTATGCCATATTTATTGAGCGATTGAGCAACTGATGAGTTATCTTTCAGGGTCATTTGCATCTTGCTGATTTTGCCATAACCACACTTGCAGTTTCTTCATTTACTGACTTTAGGTTTGGATAGATGCATGCAATGTATGGTTCCACAATCCTCAGCATGCTGAGCTTCACAAAAGTGCCATGGATGATCTGGTGTAGGTGAAGAAGCTATAATAAACACCTTACCGAGCTTTGAGATAGCAACATTGATACCTCTGGTCCTAATGGCAAATACCGATTTGGGTTCTATAGGATAATATAAGTTGTCAGCTTTTCTTGCCATCCTAGCCATTCAAATCTCAGTTTCGTATATCGATCTATATTCCCTGTAATCCTGCTTCACTTCTTCACAGGTGAGCTGCCTCCTTGCATTTCAAAACATCTGAGAAAACTTTAGGGGGGTGTGTTTTATCTTCAACTCTGTGAAATTTCTTCACCGTTTCAAGGATTTCTGGTACAGCAGGAACGCTATTTCTCTTCTCTTCACTAGCCTCCATGGCTCTTGCCAAACTTGAGTCTATATTTTTATATACTTTACTCCTTTTCATGGAGGCTCTAAGTACTGAAAATTCCATATTCATATGAGTTACATATATTACTTTGTATACATATACTTTGCATCATATAGTATTCTAGGGACTTAGAATATTACAAGAAGCAAAATAGAAGAAGTCTTTTTCCTCACTGAATTGGCATTCAAAGTCGGAAAGGCAATTAAAAAAGAATCAACATAATATATGATAAAATTTCTGAGTCATAATTTTTTAAGGAAATGCAGAGTAAAGAGATAGAAATTTAAAAGGTTTTTTTTGTTTTGTTTTGTTTTGGTACTAGGGATCAAACTCAGCACCAGTCCAAAAAGGTTGTTATTTTAAGTTGGCTGGTCAAAGGAAACCACTCTGAGGGCTAACCGGGCACTTGACTGTCCACATAACACCTTGGGGAACATTGGGAAAAGATGTACCTTCCTCCAAGCCCATGCAGTCCTTCCTTGAGCATTAGTGTGACTATTTCTATGGCAACCATGATAGGCTAGGTTCTCATTTTCTTATCTTTGGTTTATTTTTAAAGTTTTTCATTTGTCTGTCTACCTTCAATCTCATCCTCTTTTAAATTCCCTAGTCCTCTGCTATCAGTTTAATTTTAAATAATCTTGTCTAACAACCCAAGCAGAGGTTGGCTCTCAATTTCCATGAGATCTCAGTTACAGTGGTGTATAGAGTTCAATGGAATGAAATGAGAAAGTGTGCTGGGAAAAGCAAATTAAAAATAAAATTATAAATTATGGAGCCTGTCTGGCAATGTGTAGGCACAAACAGGAGACCAGAATTGTGCAACAAGCAAAGGGAAAGTGATAGCAGAAGGAGCTGGGGAAGTAGCCCTTACAATCCTGGTAAAGATCTTTCAATTTATTCTAAATGTGAAGGAAATCTATCAGAACAGGAAGCTCTCTCTTTTAACAGGAAAAATAAATAAATTTTCACATAAGAAGATCAGATTTCATCTTAAGATATTGAAATGAGTTAAGAGTCATTCTCCTGACAGATTGCATACTGAAGGCATTTGAAAGGTTGGAAGGTATGGTCAGAGACAAAATAGACTGTCTAGTTCTTGCCAGACCAGCAGAATCAGCAACACTGGCCACACAGCAAAGCATAATCTCCAGATATATTTAATCATAATGTGCATTTCAAACAAGATTAGCAGGTGAGCTGTAAACATGACAAAGGAAGATGTGTGAAAGGTAATAATGTGTAACCCTGTATTGCTAAACTTCAAGGATGAAGCAAATGCCCATTTAGCTCTCAGAGTGGTTTCCTTTGACCAACCAACTTAAAATAACATACTTTTTGGACTGGTGCTGAGTTTGATCCCTACTACCAAAAACAAAACAAGCCTTAAGAAGCTATGAAATGAGATTGGATCCATTGGGAAGGGCCCTGAACACCATGATTAAGAGTCAGGAGCATCCTTTCCAGAAAAAGCATTCCCGTCACCACAGCAGTATAACCCTCACAATGGCCAAGTACTACAATCTGAAAAGTTCAATATTACACAAAAAAGTGGAGAAATTTCAATTACTTAAAGCAAAATTAAATATTTAAAAAATACTCAGAAATATCTTTTTAAAAATTATGTGGCCATGCTATTGTCTGTTTGAAATTTAAAAAGCCAATAGCTGATTATATAGTGGTATTCACCCATGTTAGTTTGTATCTATATGTCAGAAGCTCTGAAATATGCTGAAGAAAATTAAAACAAAATAGCCCTTGTAGATGTACATCAGTGAGCTATTTATTCTTTTCATTTCTCATGTTCCAGAGGCCAAACTAAATTCCAAATGTGTTCTTTCTAGGAATGTAAATGTGATCAATTACAGGGCTTCTCCTCATCTATGTTTTGGCACAGAGGTTATTCTACCTTCCTTGCTTCTTATTAAACATAATAAATAGGGACACTCAGAATTCATCACAAGGAGAAGGGGTCAGACTAACAGAGAAACTGACAATTCTAAAAAATGACTTGAATACAAATTCTTGCTAGAATAATGTTCCACAGCGTGATTTCTACTTTTACCTTGTTTCTCTAATCTCTTCCCTTTTCTTGCTGTTATTTCAGCAAGTTTGGACCTCAACAAGGAGCAAGATGGACAGAGACAACAAGTACCCTATGACCAAGAGAGAAGTTTAGAAAGACATGAGACAAAGGTCACTACGTGCATTAGAAAAAAACAAAAAAAAAAGAAAACAAGGAAGTTCAGTCACATCCTGTTGGCTTTGCAGAAAGCTGCATCAAGAAACTGAACAAAGTTTCACCAAAAAACTGTTTAGTGTGCAGGGACAGAAGTTCACTAGGGAGAGCTGAGAGACTAAGGCAGAGATAATCAGCAGCCAGAACACAAAGTGCCTTATCTACCATGATGAGAAGTCTGGAACTTCTCATGGAATTTCTCTTATGTCTATATGTTTATTTCTGTCTCCTCCCTCACACAGGTCATGACCAATTATCATCTACATAGCCTCCTAAATGACCACATCCCTGACGTTTTGCCTTACCTCAGCCCTTAACTCTAATCCATATCTCTCAAATAAGCTAGACTGTAAACCTCACCACTTCCCTGCTTCAAAGACTTCCCAATGCAATACCAGCGAAATTCAAATTCCTTAATCTTACTCCACAAATCTACATGCTGCCTCCCACCCCTATATCTGTCCCTCTTGCTCACACAGTACCCTGTTTCTGTTCCTTCAGCATGTCAAGTTGTTTCTTCACTCAGCACTAGCATAAAATATTATCTCTGCTAGACTGCCTTTCTACCCTCTATTCTACCACATAATTTCTGGCTTCCTTTCATTCCTTCGGTTTCAGCTTGGACCCTGTCTCCTCGAGAGACATTTTATGATCATCCCATCTAAAAAAGTCTCTACCTTCTTTCTATAATATCATTTATTTCTATCACATACTTAACCCAAACCAAAACTATATGTTTATCAGTTTGTTTTTTGCTTAATTTCCACCACCTCATATTAATTTATTATTGCATATAACAAACTTAGCAATATAAGACAGCACACATTCATTATCTCAGTGGCTGTGGGTCAGAAGCCCAAAAAGGCTCAGTTCTATCCTATGCAGGGCTGCAATTAACACTGCCAGCCAGGATATGGCTTGATTGGGAAAAGCTTCCCTTTCAAGCTCACTTAGGTTGTTGGAAGAACCTATTTCCTTAAAAAAGAAAGACTAAGAGCCCCAGCTCTTGCTGACTGTCAACTAGAAACTGCCCTCTATTCCTTGTCAGATATGCATCTTAACACATACTCTTACTTTTTGATGGTCAGTAAGAGAAAAAATCTCTAGAATAAATATGCTAGAAAAGGGAGAGTTATGTAAGGTAATTTAATGATTTATATACCATTACCTATACCACATTCTATTGTTCTGAAACAAGTCACATGTACCATTGAAACTTAAAGGAGGATAGGGATACCAGCAGATGGGCATGATAGTCTGTATCCATAGTCCAATAATTTATGCTCCTACCACAGCAAAATACATTCATCCTCCTCCCAAGGTTCTTATCATAACATTCTCTTATGACATTCAAACATGACAGCAGAGTCCACTATCTTATTATCTAAATCAGCTCCAAGAGAGAGTCCAGGTGTAATACATCAAATACACCCTTTGGAACACAGCTTTTCTCCATATCGAGACCTATAAAAATAAAAACAAAAGTTATCTTCCCCCAATATTGCCCAATTGGAATCATTTGCTCTGTGAAATTAGAATCTAAGATAATCTTATTCATTGTTTTATCTTCAGAATGAGCACTTCTCTTAACTTACAACACTCAATAAACACTTAATAATAGTATACAACTGAAATTTCAAAAAGCAGGCAAAGCCTAGTTCTGGTATCTGACAGTAATTCAACCCCGAGAAATGAGGCCAGGTTGAGAATCAAATAATTAGAACTAAATAACAATGAATATGAAACAAAGGAAGGGAGAAAGGCAGGAAGAGGGAGGGAGGAAGCAATGAAGGACCAATACCAAGGAAGTACTACTGGATTGGGTACTTAGGCACTTTCACATCCGCGTGGTGGCCCATGCCAGCAAACCCAGCACTTTGAGAAGCAGAAACAAGAGTATCACAAATTTGAGCCCAGTCCAGTCAACTTAGCAACTTAGTGACATCCTGTCTCAAAATGAAAAATTTAAAAAGGTCCAAGGATGTAGTTCAGTGTGAAAGTACTGAGTTCTATCCCTAGTGCCACAAAAAAAATATTATAAGGACCTATGACAATACTAAAAACTATGGTACCAGAGAACTCAAAAGCTATGATCTGGGTTTGGTAGAAGGGAAATAAAGATGGAAGATGTTCTAAGAAAGCAGTTAAAAATACTGAATTCCAACAGTGAAAGTGAATAGGGCATAATTAGGGAACTACAAGGGCTGGATGGTTCAAAAAAGTGCTGAAAAGTTAGTCTGGATACACGACCATGATGAGATTTATTCTTCATTCTAAGGATAGTAGAGAGCTATGGCAGAATTTCAGTTAAGAAAATAAAACAATCAAATTTGTTTTAGAAAGATTGCTCACTTTCTTTGGGAAAAATCAACTATATTGGGAAAGACAGAGTCAGAAAGAACAGGAAGAAGCTGTTGCTAGAATATAAGAAATGGAAGAGGTTTCAAAGAGCACAGGGAATGCTTGGTCCACAATGGGAAGTAAGTGGATGGGAGGAGTTAGGGATGGTTCTTTGTGGAGGGGTGTCTGACTAGGAAAGATCACTTTAATATCACTGGGACACAATATGTGACATCTGCAACTTAAAGTAGGAGAGGTTTATTTGGTTCATAGTTTCGGTAGGTTCAGTTCAAGGCCAACTGGCTCCAAGACAAAAACGGCATGGTAGAACAGTATGGCAGAAGAAAGCTGTTTACCACATGGCAGTGGGAAAACAGAGAGAGAAGGAAGGAGCCAGTATAATATACTCTTTCAGTTTATGCTCTCAGTTCCATCCACACCTACTAGGCCCCACCTCCAAATGAGACTTGGGTTCATTTTTTTATCCAAACCATAATAAAATCTGTTTCTACAATCTAAAAAATGAAGGAGCCTGCAAAGAAGAGAGGAGAATGGATTAATCAACATTGGGGATGTGGATAAGAGTTAGAGTCTGTTGTATTTGAGGAGGAAGCTAGGTATGGGGGAACTGGGAATAAAAGAGATTGGCAACAGAGACAAATACCATGGATATGTTTTTGAACACAAAATGGGTAGTGGTAATATTGGTTGAAGTAGCAGTCAAAGAAAGAGAAGAGAATCAGGTGTGGTCCAGACAGGATGGAGGTAAGGCAGGCCAGAACTATTAGAGTTATGTCTTGCCTTTGGGACTTCCAGGCATAGAGGTCCAAGCAGCAGAAGTGTATACAGTACTAAAGAGCTGAAGACTAAAGTTTGATCTAAGTTCCTGATTTTCCTTAGATGAAAGAAAATGTTGGCCACAGAGTATAAATACAATAGGACACATGAGTAAATACCAAATAGTTTCTCTATTTATACTAAAGTGTAAATAAGGTTCAAATGGTATAATTGATAGTGTGAAGTAGGAAGAAAATGGCTAAAGGAAAAGGGGAAGTGGGGGGGGTAGAGTAAATGAAATAGGGAAAAGAAAAAGTATTTAAAAAGGCAAAAACAGGAACGAAGTCTTTGTAAATATGGAAGGGTAAAGAGGCTGAAGAGAGGGCAGGGGAAATGGGGAAAAAACAAGAACCAAGATACATCATGTAAAGGTACAAGATCCCAATGATGAATGTAACTGTATTGTTTGCCTTAAATGTACCAATAAGCTTAATGGGAAAAACAAACAAACAAACAAATAAATACAGACAACTTCTAATGGAGAACTGAAAGACGAACACTGCCCATTACAAAACTCAGAGGAACTCAGGGACAAGAAATCCAAGAAATAGGTTCTAAGTGTTTCTCCCAGCCTTTCTCACTTACTGCTCTACATTATGGTATGTTGCAAGTGTCAATTCAGATACAAAATATTGCTTTTATCTTTGCTTGCAGAGGAAATAATATCAAAATGTTGATAACATATAAGAAACATAAATTTTTCAAAGTGGAAAAATGAAAACTGTTAAGAAATGTGAGCATGCAGAAAGCAAATAGGGTAGGAACTAACTAGTAGGTAAGCGGAAGATGAAATCTAAATGTTTACAATTAGGGACGATGCTGAGAAACTTTTCCCTATAGATCCCTTGAGATATATGGGATTGGAGACTTTAAGCATGCTAGTTTGCCATGGTAAGTATGGAGCTGGGCATTGGTTGGAAGATCTACATACTGAATAACAAGACTGTCTCCCCATCCCCTCTTCATCCTGCATAGCCAGCTTAATAACTGTTGAACCCTGCAAAATGAGACATTGTTCTCTAGAGACTTTAGATGAGAGGTATTAGGAACAATAGAGTATGATGGTGCTGAAGTGAAAACAGAAAAGGCCTGTGCAGACAAACATTTTTAAAAATTCTTTATTATAAACTTTCCAGGATTGTTTTATTTTAAGTACCATGGAGGAAATAATTCAATGAAAATGTAAATTTGCCTAAAAGAAAAAGTCATCCTCATATAATGTTTTTTTAAATGGAAGATGCCAGGAGTGGTGGCACACGCCTATAATCCCAGCACTCAGGAGGCTGAGGCAGGAGGATCACTGTGAGTTCGAGACCAGCCTGGGCTACATAGTGAGTTCCAGGTCAGTCTCAACTATACAGTGAGACCCTGTCTCAAAAAAACAAAAAAAAAAATGGAAGAAATACTTAAAACTACCCAGGTTTGGTGACACTATTATGCTTTTGGGGCAATATTCTGCATTCTGACAGTGATATAAGGTGGGGAGGCACAAAGATGGGAATCAGCCTCCTTGCAACCAGGCCTCATGCCACCTCTTTTAGGACCATCAGTGGTATCAAAAAGGTCAGAGAGACTGAAGTTCTAAGCCCTCCCATCCCTCCAATATTTCAGATTTTCTTGAATTCTTTATCATTCTAGTGGAGGACTCTCTCAAGAAAGTGTTTGAGGTGACCAAATTCACTGTGGCCGGGAAGATAGGTGCAGAACAGGAATTCAATCCTGCTGTTCTGCAGAGTTGTTAACTGCTCTTCTCCAGCTATCAATTCTTTGTCTCATGATCTCTCTAACATTCTCACTGTAGGGTCTAGAAAACACTGCTAGTCACCATGTGATTCCCAAACCTGCTACACCCTCTCTTTTCCTGATGCTTCCTGAGAGACCCAGATTACAAAAAACGCCTCTTTGCCTTTACTCTGTGTATTAGTGACTAAGATAACCAGTTAATTAGAACCGGGTAGCCCGGCCAATCAGGCCAAATTCAATTGCTACACCTATTTGCTTCTCCTTTCCTGACCTAAATAAGCAATATTGAACATGACACAATCCCCTGATGTCATGGCACAAAACTGATACTCTGTGGTTAGCTGTTGGGCAATTCATACATATGCTTGTACCTCCCTGCTCTATCTCAAAGGTTTGAGAGAAGCCCCATTTTTCATTATGGAAAATTTCCCCTGCTTATTTCTGAATGAAATATTTTTTGTGTGTGTAAATACATGTTTTCTTAGCACCTCAATATTATTTCATTTGTCCTCTTAGCTTTTCCTTTACTTCAATTTATGCTATATCAATTTGTTTATTTTTTAATTCCTAATCACACATTTCTGAAATTATATGCTCGTGAACTCCCCTACCCCCGTTTCTCTCTCTCACACACACAGTGCTCATTACTGGATGGCAGTTTTACTGTTGCCATGGAGACAGATCAGTTCTCTATCAAGTGAGAGAAATGAATCATATAGCTCATGAACATTCATTTCATTTTATATTTGATTATTCTATTTTTAACATCTGTGACAAAAATGGATATTTTGTTTTCCACATCTTTTTAGTTCAGTGTTTTCCTTTTAAAGAGAGCACTTCATTCTTACTCAAAAAAAATACAGTTAGATTGTTATTCCTATTTGGACCATTATCCTAATAATTTAAGTTTCTAAATAGTAGGTAAAGATTTAAGATATATAAAATTTCAGTGTAGTATTTGTTATTCTTCTGTTGTAAATTTGTTAATGAATGTACTGACCTACAGAATTACGTATCATTACTAAGTGTCAGTTCAAAATGTGTGTACTTGTACACCTGGCACAAATCCTGGGGCTCATGTGGTGAAGAAATTTAGAAAATGTCACTGAATCGGAGTATATCAATACCACTCACTAAGGTTTGTGGGTGATTCAGTGGTTCTTATGCTCCTGTACATTTCTGGATCACTTTTCCATTTCTGAAGCACTTTCACGTATGGAATAGAATGTTCACTCTTCTTTCTTATAGAAATGATTGTATTACTCATCTTTCTTTCAAGTGCTACATTAGAAAGTCAGAATGTATATATTTCCCTATACCTCCTAAGAGTGTTTGAGGCTTGGGCTTTCCTTGACTTCAAAGAAATGACATTTACTTTTTCTTTTGGTACTGTCTGAGTTTAATTGATTGGCAAAGCCTTTTACAAAATCAAATGAAAATATGAGGTTTTATAGGTGGGGTGGGTTCATATGGAAAAAGAAGGGAAGAACTAGACAGGAGAAAAGTTTCTTTTATCATCAGATGAGGCCCTAGTAGCCTGAGAAGGAAATCAGGTTTTAGCCCAAGAAAAATCATGAAAGGGGATCCAACCAACGATCAAAGTAAAAGTATTTTTCAGGTCAGGAACGATTTGTCTACTACCTGTCCACCAGGAGCACATGGCCCCTATAACACCTTCAATCTCAGTGTGCCAGAACAACCAAGAATCCAAGGAGGGGCCCCAGGGTATGTAAGAGTGTGGTAGTGAGGAAGCCTTTTACCTGTACTTGGAGCTAAACTAAGCAATCCCCTTGGGTTAGGACAAGAGCCCTAAGCTTGGGATATCAAACTGACCACTCATACCAAACATTTTCACTGAGTCTCAGAAGAACCTGAGTGAATAGTGCATCTCCTTCTCTAGGGGTGGAGATGAAGTCACATGACAGCATAGTTAGGAGCATGGACTCGGGCCAAGGAAACTTTGACTCAGAATTTGTGCCTTCACCTGAGAGACTGGGTGTTGAGAAAGTCATATTTTATTTCTCTAGGCCATTTTTTTTTTCTGATCTGGGAAAAACAGAAAAGCATAATAGTGCTTACCATATGGAATGTTTGCTGTAAGCTCATGAAAGTTAGTTGATACAAAAAAATGGCAACTCAGAGACTGGATCATAGTAAGTACTCAGTAAGCATGAGTTACTATTGCTGACAGGTAAAGCTGAAAGAGATCAAGGATTAGCCTGAGGAAATGTGGCTATTTTGTTTGTTTGTTTGTTTGTTTTGGTACAGGGGATCAAGATCAGGACCTTGTGCTTGCAAGGCACACAACAGAACCATTGAGCTAAATCCCTGGCCCTATTGTGGCTAATTATTAACAGTATTAGGGATCTCTCTAATAGCCCACATTCTTTCTGAGACATCAATGGGGCATCTTTCCTAGGAGCTTCCAGTCTCACTGACCAGCCTCCCACATGCCCCATCTAATCTACCTTAAGGCCATTCCTGGAGGGAACACTTTATTTGTGTAAGTTTGTTTTTTCCTCACTCAGGTATAATCAAGCAAGCAAACATGCTGGTCAGCCAACATCCTGCTTCCAATCTGTCCTTCATCCCACAGAAAGAGAACACCTAGGAGAAATAGAATCACTTGACATAGCATTCAAGGTGCATTGCCATATGCCCACAAACTCACTCATTAGAAATTTTGTTAATCATAACATCCTCTGGGACCATCAGGCAGCAGTGAGAGTCCACAAGTCCTTGTACTTTGAGCACTGTGGGTTCATTCTGCCATGCCTTTGGCCAAATAATTTTCTCAGGACAGGGACAACTAGTGTCAGTATTTGTCAGAAACAATATAAAAAATTATTAGCTTTTTGCTCTTAAGAGTATTCTGGATTAGATAAAATGTTATGTAATTCTTTTGTTATGATGATTCCAATATGATAGCACCTCTTTGCTTCTCTCCTATCAGCCAAATTCTGCCAGTTTTTTGTGAGTCAACTCAATTCTCCCTCTAGACGAACTTCTCTGGACTACTTTTTATGTGATGATTTTCTTCCATCTGGGTCATGTACAGCATCAACACCAGTTTCTGTTGTGCATCTTATCTCACTGTCTTCAATTTTTATTGAACTAATAAATATAAATTAATTCCTTCCTCTTTGTTCTTTTCAGCTAGATTATGTTTCAACATAAGAAAGGCCATGTCTAGGCTGGGGATTTTGCTCAGGGGTTCCACTGCCTTCCTCACAAGCACTAGAGCCTGAGTTCAATCCCCAGTACAAAAACAAACAAACAAACAAAGGCCATGCCTAATACTTCTTCAGATCCACTTTTCTTCTGGAAGGTCATAGTGTAAAAAGTTAAATTTTGGAATTGAATAGGTCTGAGCATACATTCAGCAGGCACTTATTAGCTTGGAAGGTTAAAATTCACTAGAGATCAGGTTTCTAAAATACAGAATGGGAACAATAATACATTTATATATAAATAAATTGTCAGCAAAATATTACCTCACCTACAAAGAAGAAAATTCATGCAAAATATTCATAATATTTTCATTTATTTTACCACTCAATACTTGATTAGTTAAGCACATAGGTATGCATGTAATCTATTTAAACATCTCAGAATTTTCTTTGACACAATACCTCTTTACTTCTTTCCACCACCAAATTTCTCATTAAGCGTTATGAATTTGATCTTTAAAAAAATGTTTCCTTGCCCAGCCTGCATCCAGCAGAAAGTGGAAGGTGGAGTTCTGGGACAGCCGTGCAGAGATCACTTCTCACTCAGGCCTACCTCAAGCCAACTGGTGAGGACTGGTTTGATGCACAGGTGCCTCTGCAATATGACCCACACTGTCAGGACTCCTGATTGTGCCAGTTCTTGGATCAACTCTGCAGAGGCATAGGTCGTCATAAAGATCATTTTTCTGAGCTCCAGAAGATAGAACAGAAGTGAGCAACTGCAATAAAGGCACATCAGATCTCCATAGTTGGTAAGTTGGAGAGATAACCACCTTCCATCAGAACTTTGAATATCTTCAAAGAAAGCGTAGAGGGAACCTCCAGTAGAACCTTGCAGAGTTCAACCCTGAAGGAGGTCAGGGAGCTCAATTTGGGCCTTGCAGCCTGAATTCACCCTGAATCTCAGGGGTCAGTCATTGGCTAGTTGAGACTAAAGGACTGAGTTCTGCCCATGGCTGTACACATTGCCTATTATGACAGCAGAGATACAGACTGAAGAGGTCTTTGAAATTCTTTTTCTTCTTTCTTTTCCTCATTTAACTCTGCAAATTCTTTCTTTTTCCTGTCTTCTTTTTCTCCCCCATATTATTCTTCATCTGCCTTTCTGTTCCTGTTGCTGCCCAAACTCAGATTTCTTCTTTTATCATTTTTTTCTTCTTTCTTTATTTTCTTTTCTTCTCTCATTTTCCTTCAAACTAGGGTCAATAGTTTCAAAGGAAAGTGAGCCCCAATTACTTTTAAGTTGTTATATTCTTCTCCTTATTTTTACACTCTGTCTTTCCCTCTTGTTTTCAACATTTTCCTAAAGTTTGTGTGGTCATCCTGTGTGTTCTGGCTTCACTAGAAAACTTCACCAATACTTTTACCTATCTACTCCTCTCATCCCAATTCTGTCTAAGCCCCAATCCTAAAGGGTAAAGGTGGTATATTGAAGAGTTTTTTTCACTGTAAACATATTGTGGGCTGATCCTCTATTTTGATTTAATTCACATGGTTTAAAGGTGATAGATTAATGACTACCACAAATGATCAATTTGTAAGTTGTGCTTGATCCTATTGTGTTGTTGATTGTATCAATTGGGATAAAGGGTTGTGATTGATTTAATGAGAGTTGCCTTTTCTGATATTATGAAAATGAGAATGTCTATGAGTTATTAGAGACTCAAAAGCTAAAGCACAACTACATCAGGAAGATTTAAATATTAACCCAGGAATTAAACCAAGGACAACCCAACAACAAAAATAAAAATGAGAAAACACTTAAGCAAGTCACAAAGACAGACTTCTAGTTCACCAATGGCAAGTAGTAGGGCAAATGAGAATGAAAAGTCTGATAGTGAACCAGCAGGAGGCCCTAAAGCCATATCACAGGAAGTAACAAAACAGATCAATCAGTCTCTAGAAAAATTCAAACAGAAATAATTTCCCATAAATGAGGAGGGAGGGAGGGGTGAAGGGAGGGAGGGACAAGGGGAAAAAATAAGAACCAAAACCTGTCATGTGAAGGTACAGGATCCTAGTAATGAATGTAACTGTATTGTATACCTAGGTTGTATCAATAAACTCAATAAAAACTAAAAAAAAAAAAGAAAGAATTTCCCAGATAACCAAAAAGATGATGAGCAAAATGGAAGTCATGATTCAAGACTCTAGAACAGAAACTGACAAAAAAATAGATGAGCTCAGGACCATGATACAAATCATGAGTGCCCAGCATAAGAAAGAAATGGAAACAATGAATGCCCAACAGAGGAAAGAAATGGAATCCATAAAACAGATTTAAACAGATATCCAGGAGATTAAAACTCTATTGAAAGTGGATGCAACAGAATAAAAGATTGTGAAGATAGAATTTCAGATGTAGAAGATAGGATTGCAGTCAGTGACCATGGAAAGCAAGGTCTTTTAAAAACAGTAAGGGATCATGAGAAATTGATTGAACAACTCCAAGATGATGCAAAGAAGAATAACATAAGACTTATAGGAATCCATGAAGTAGCAGGAGAAAATGCAAATGACTTTAGAAAGCTGTTCACAGAATTAATGACAGAAATCTTCCCAAATAGAGAGGAAGAATGTGACATACAGATAAGTGAGGCATATAGGACTCCAACTAGCCACAATCAAAAAAAAAAATCTATACCCAGACATATAATAATCAAGATCCCAGAAACCCAACAGAAGAACAAAATACTACAAGCAGTTACAGAAAAGAAACAAATCACATTCAAAGGAAAGCCCATCAGAATCACAGCAGACTTTTCAACACAAACCCTTAGGTCAAGGGGAGCCTGGAGTGAGGAATTTCAAGTCCTAAAAGAAAACAAACTCCAAACTAGACTGATGTATAATGCAAAACTCTCTTCCAAAATGGATGGAGGAAATAAGATGCCTCCATGATAAACAACACTTGAGAAACTTCATGAATACCAAACCAGCACTACAATAAATTCTAAACAACATCCTAGAAAAATAGAATGAAGGTCAAAACACCATGAGGCCCAATATAAGAAATCAAGTAGGTAAAGCAAGAAACTAAAGGGAGAGGGGGAAAATTAAGAAGAGTCAACAAAAGGACAATAACATGACAATAATAAGTCAGTACATATCAGTTATAACCATCAATGTCAATGGCATCAATTCATCAATCAAGATAAATAGACTGGCAGAATGGATTAAAAAGCAAAATCCAACAATATGTTGCATACAAGAAACAGACCTTGCAAAAAGAAGCCAATAGCCCTGCCTGCATGCCACCAGCCCCAGCAAGGAAGGCGAGATTTGGAAGGCTGCTCTGAGATCTACTCTCCCTCCAACCTGCTTGGGCCCATTGGGTGGGACCAGGTAGCTGCACCCTCCCCTGGCTGCTCCACCACCACCTCCAGCAAGGAAGGTAGCTGCACAGCACTTCAGAACCCCCCCTCCCCACCCCCACTCTCAGTCCTCCTGATTGGGCCAGTCCTTGGACCCACTCTGCAGAGTCATAGGTGGTCATAAAGGGTATTTTTCTGAGCGCCCAACTTTGAACTTCTTTAAAGAAAAGGTTGGGGAAACCTATAATAGAACTGTGTGGAGTTCTACCCTGTAAGTCAGGGAACTCAATTTGGGCCTTGTGGACTGAGGCCAGTCTGAGTTGCGGGGATCTGCCATTGGCTTGGTGAGATCAGGGGACTTGGGTCTGCACATGGCTGTGCACATGGTATATTATGACAGTAGAGACATAGTCTGAAAGAAGCCCTTCAAATTCATTTTTGTTTCCTTGTTCCACTCTGCAAATTCTTTCTTTTTTCTGTCCTCTTTCTCCAACTCAGTCTCAACCTCCATCATATTATCCCTCATGTTCCTTTCTGTTCCTGCTCCTGCGCTAACTCAGACTTCTTCTTTTATCATTTCTTCCTTTTTCTTTATGTTCTTTTCTTCCGACATTTTACCTCACTTGTGGATCAATAATTTCAAGGGAATGTGAGCCCCTATTACTGTAAAGGGGATATATTCTTCTCCTTATTCTTGCACTCTATCTATCCTTTTGAATTTAATAGTTTCATAAAGATTGTATGATCATTCTATGTCCTCTGGCTTCACTTGAAAACTTCTCCAATTCTTTCACTTATCAACTCCTCTCATCCTAATTCTGTCTAAGCACCCATTCTAAATGGTAAGGATGCTATCGTGAAAAGCGTATTCACTACAAACATATTTTGGACTACTTCTTCACTTTAATTTCATTCACATGGTTTAAAGTTGATATATTAATGACTATCAAATAAATAAACTTGATAAAGCCTAAGCTAATCTTATCAAACAGGAAAGAAAAGGCTCAGATCCATGCAATCAGGAATGAAAAAGGTGAAGTCACAACAAATCCAACAGAAATCCAGAGGATCATTAATACCTACTTTGAGAACCTGTACTGCAATAAATTGGAAAACACAGAAGAAATGGATAGATTTTTAGAAACTTATGAATTACCAAAGTTGAACAAAGAAGAATAAAAACATTTTAAACACCCCAATTACAGTCACTGAAATTAAAAATATAATTAAAATTTTACCAACAAAGAAAATCCCAGGTCCTAACGAATTTACTGCTGAATTTCACAGGACATTTAGAGAAGAACTGCTGCCTTTACTCTTCAAAGTTTTCAATGAAATTGAAAGGGAAGCTATACTTCCAAATTCATTCCTGAAAGGAAATATCACTTTGATTCACAAAAGAGGAAAAGACACAACTCAAAAAGAGAACTACAGGCTAATCTCCTGAATGAATATAGATGCAAAACTCCTGAATAAGATACTATCAAACAGAATGCAGAGGATCATCAAGAAGATCATATATCCTTAGCAAGTCGGATTTGTTCCAGGGATGCAAGGATGGTTCAA
>NW_022900917.1:24554814-24572022 GCF_012274545.1 Fukomys damarensis | reverse complement strand
CGGTGTGCAAAAATTGGAATAGATGGTCTATATCTCAACTTAATAAAGGCTATGCATGAACAACCAAAAGCCAACATCATATTAAATGGCCAAAAACTGAAAACTTTCATGTTAAAATCAGGAACAAGACAAGAATCCCCACTATCACCACTCCTCTTTGATATAGTTCTGGAAACATTAGCCATAGCAATTATACCAGAGAAAGAAATCAAAGTAATAAAGATAGGAAACGAAGAAGTTAAACTGTCATTGTTTGCTGATGATATGATACTCTACATTAAAGACCCAAAAAACTCCACCAAAGACTTCTAGACTTAATTGACAGATACAGTAGAGTAGCCAGATACAAAAATCAATAGCCTTCTTGTGCACAAATAACAGACTCACTGAGAGAGAAATGAAGGAAACAATTCCTTTCAAAATAGCATCCAAAAAAATGAAGTATGTAGGAATCAATTTAACAAAACAAGCAAAAGACCTCAACACTGAAAACTACAGCACTCTGCAAAAAGAAATCGAAGAGGATATAAGAAAATGGAAAGATATCCCCTGATCCTGGGTAGGAAGAATCAACATAGTGAAAATGGTCATACTACCAAAACTGCTGTACAGATTCAATGGAATGCCAATTGAAATTCCAACACTGTATTTCACAGAACTAGAAAAAAATAATCTAAAAATTCATTTGGAACCATGAGAGACCTAGAATAGCAAAAGCTATCCTAGGAAACAGACACAGAAGCAGGTATAACAATTCCAAATTTGAAACTATACTACAAAGCCACTGTGATAAAAACAGCATGTTACTGGCAAAGAAACAGAACCTTAGGATTAGTGGAATAGATTCGAAGATACAGAAACAACTCCAGATGTACTCAGCTACTTCATCTTAGACAAAGGAGCCAACTATACTCATTGGAGGAAAGATAGCCTCTTTAATAAAAGGTGCTGGAAAAACTGGATTTCAACCTGCCAAAGATTAAAACTAGAGCCTTATCTTTCACCACGCACTAATTTAAAATCCAAGTGGATTAAAGATCTAAATATTAAAACAGAAACACTAAAAAACTCGCTGGAAGATAAGTTCAGCAGAACTCTTGAAGACATTGGCATAGGAAAAGACTTTAGGAACAAATCCACAGGAGCACAAGAACTAGCAGAAAAACATCAACAACTGGTATCCCATCTTATTAAAAGGCTTCTGCACTGCAAAAGAAACCATCAACAGAATTAAGAGACAACCTACAATGTAGGGGGAAAAAATTTACCAGCTGCTCTTCAGATAAATGACTATTATTTAGAATATATAAAGAGCTCAAGAAAATCAGACTGTCCCCAAATATTGAGACCCCATTCAAAAAGGGACATCTGAAATTAACAGACATTTCTCAGACAAAGAAGTAAAAGCAGCAAATAAATATATGAAAAAATGTTCCACATCACTGGTCATTCAAGAGATGCAGATGAAAACAACACTGAGTTTCCACCTCACCCCACAAAGAATGGCTGCTATCGAAAAATCAACCAATAACAAATGTTGGTGGGGATATTAAGAAAAAGGAACTCTGCTCAATTGTTGGTGGGAGTGTAAACAAAGAGCTAAGATTAGAGGTTCCATTTGACCCAGCCATCCCTCAGCTGGAAATCTTTCCAAAAGAATTAAAAGAATCATACTACAGTGATATATGCACACCCATGTTTATAGCAGCATAGTTTGTAATAGCTAAACCTTGGAAACAGCCCATTTGTCCATTAGTTGGAGACTGGATAAAGAAGATGTGTTTTTTTTCTATAAAATGGAATACTATTCAGAAATAAAGAATGAGACATTAGAGTCATTCATAAGAAAATGGATGCATATTGAGGTTATAATCTTAAGTGAAATAAATAAGTCACATGTGTAAATATCGAATAGTTTCTCTGGTATGAAAAAGTATAATTGAGAATAAGATTCTAATGGTATAATAGACAATGTGTAATAGGAAGAAAAGGGCTAAAAGTGAAGGGGAAGTGGGAAGGGTAAGGAAAAGGAAAAAAGGGAAAAGAAAAAGTATAAGAAAATGAAGAAATGGAAACAAAGTATTTGTAAATAGGGAAGGGAGGAGGGGGTGAAGGGAGGGCAAGGATACAGGGAAAAATGAGAACCAAGACCTGTCATGTAAAGGTACAAGACCCCAATGATGAATGTAACTGTACTGTATACCTAAAAGGTACCAATAAACTCAATGAGGAAAAAAAGTTTCACCTCTTCTTTTTCTTCTTACCTATTGCCAGAACTTTGCATTTGACCTCTTCTTCTCTTGAGATTACTTCATTAACAAGGTAGGTGGCCTTTTTGCCTTTAGTTACCATAATCCAGCTTTCCTATGCTATTAATGTAATTTTTATAAACTTAAAATATAATCCCACTCTTTATGGAAAATTTTGCATGCCATTCTATAACCCATACAAAAAATGCTCCTCTAATAACCTAGGTAATATAATTTTTTCAAGCACAGCTTGGTTAAAAGGTCCCAATGATTTTATGTCTCCTTATTCCTTCTTTTTTTACTACCCTGAACTATATCATTTTTTAGGCTCTATATAGCAGCCAACTAGTCAAAATTATGACAAAAATAAAATAGTGTGTTTTTCAACAGTTCTGACAAACATCCTATTCCTACTAATAACCTAGGTAATATAATTTTTTCAAGCACAGCTTGGTTAAAAGGTCCCAATGATTTTATGTCTCCTTATTCCTTCTTTTTTTACTACCCTGAACTATATCATTTTTTAGGCTCTATATAGCAGCCAACTAGTCAAAATTATGACAAAAATAAAATAGTGTGTTTTTCAACAGTTCTGACAAACATCCTATTCCTATTTCGGTGTCCTGTTATCCACTGAACTCATCACTATTAAGAGAAAATGGGATTGCTCTTAAATTTGTCAGTCTTGCATTCTATAATCAAACCTGTGGCCAAAATCATCAGAAGCATATGGATAGAGAATGGGGTAGAGTTTTCTTCCCTTTAATACTGGTATTAAAAGATAAAGCCAACAAAGGATTCTAGATCCCTGACAAAAGTGTAAGCATCACACTTTTTGGATTTGCAAGGATTCTGAAGCAAATAGATAAAAAAAATAAGCATTTCCAGGGCATAGTTACAATGAAAAATAAATGAAATTGTGTATTTGTCAAAACACAGTTTGATAGGGAAAAACTGCCAGTACCTACAGTGCCAGCAAGATATTGGTCTTGCAGGAAGAAACAGAAGGAAGCAAAAGGATGCCTGAGAAGATAAGAAACACAAATGTCAACAGTTCTGGAAAGCAGTATGGGACAATTTCAGGGGCCAACAAAAAATTGGAATAGTGCTTTCCATTCTGATAATGCCTAAGTGCAAGTAAAGCCTGAAAAAGCTTGAGTGATCTAACACATACGAACTATCAAAATGGATTTTCCAGAGCTTTCTCCCATTGAGGGTCTCTACACTGTAGAGAAACTGCTTGGAATCAAAACTGTTTGGAGGTAGAAAAGGGAAGTATATTCACTCCCCCATTACTGGGGAAAAACTACCTGAGAACCTCTACTTAAAAAGGCCAGATTTCAGAGTTAAGTCCTTCATTGACTGATACCAAGGCAAGAAGAGCAATGCAAAGTAAAGCTGTTTAGTTCATAGTGGCTGAGAAGCAGAGCTAGAAACAATACCAGAGAGAACAAGGGCCAGGGGCCAAATATAGACATGAAGGTCACACCTTAACAACCCACACAGCCTTACCCAGAAGTATTCTTTACTAGTTTCCTAGGGAGTTCCTGAGCCAAACAAGATGACAGTTAAGCTGAAGCATCACAAAGAGTCCTAGCATTATATAAATTAATCTCAGAAATAACATCTTAATATTATTGCCACTTTATATTTGTTGGAAGCAAGGCACAAGCCCAACCTCAAAGGGAGGTTATTATACAATGCATGACCACCAGGACATGGATACTTCTGAGTGCCCTTTTATAAGCCGTCTACACCAGAGATCATTCTAAAATATGACAAGGAGTTTCCTGGCAGAGCTACACACCTTGAAACATGACAGACGTTCATCACACAGACAAAACGTAAAAGATATTCTAAACATAAAACACAATACAAGCAACAATAAATACTCTTTTGTTATTGAGTTTATTGGTACATTTTAGGGACACAGTACAGTGAAATTCATTATTGGGATCTTGTACCTTTACATGACAGATCTTGGTTCTCATTTTTCCCCTTGCCCATGCCCTCTCTTCACCCCCTCCTCCCCTCCCCATTTACAAAAACTTTATTTCCATCTTTTCATTTTATCACATTTTTTTCTTTTCCCTTATTACCTTTCCCCTACCCATCCCAATTTCTCTACACCTTTAGCCCTATTCTTCCCATTACACAAAGTTAGTTATCTCATTAGGATCTTATGTACTATTACAGTTTATTCACACCATAGAAACTATTCAGTATTTACACCTGTGTGACTTATTTATTTCACTTAAGAGTATATCCTCAATATGTATCCATTTTCCTATGAATTACTCTAATTTCTCATTCTTTGTGGATGAGTAATATTCCATTTTATAGAAAAACCACATCTTATTTCTCCTGCTTCCAACTGATGGCAAATACGCTGTTTCCAAGTTTTAGCTATTACAAACTGTGCCGCTACAAACATGGGTGCACATATATCACTATGATATGAATCTTTTAATTCTTTTGGAAAGATACCCAGCAGAGGGATGGCTGGGTAAATGGAACCTCTAGTCAGAGCTCCTTAAGGTATCTCCATACTGACTTCCATAGTGGTTGCACCAGTCTGCACTCCCACCAACAATGGAGAAGGGATCCTTTCTCCCCACAAACCTGCCAACATTTGCTATTGTTTGATGTCTTGATAGCAGCCTTTCTTTGTGGGGCGAGGTTGAATCTCAGTGTTTTTTTCATCTGCATCTCTCAAATGACCAGTAATGTGGAACATTTTTTCATATATTTATTTGCTGCTTTTACTTCTTTGTCTGAGAAATGTCTATTCACTTCAGATGCCCATTTTTGAATTGGGTCTTTATATTTGGGGGGCTGACTATTTTGAGTTCTTTATATATTCTAGATAATAGTCCCTTGTCTGAGGAGCAGCTGGCAAAAATTTTTTCACATATTGTAGGTTGTCTCTTAGTTCTCTTGATGGTTTCTTTTGCAGTGCAGAAGTTTTTTAATGACATGAGATCATAGTAACTTATTCTTTCTGCTAGTTCCTGTGCTACTGAGGATTTGTTCATAAAATCTTTTCCTATGCCAATGTCTTCAAGAGTTCTGCCTAACTTATCTTCCAGCAAGTTTAGTGTTTCAGTTTTAATGTTTAGATTATTAATCCACTTGGATTTTAATTTAGTGCATGGTGAAAAATAAGCATCCAATTTTAATCTGTGCCAGGTTGAAATCCACTTTTTCCAGCACCATTTATTAAAGAGGCTATCTTTCCTCCACTGAGAATGGTCAGCTCCTTTGGCAAAGATGAGGTGGGTGAGTACATCTAGATTTGCTTTTGTGTCTTCAAATGTGTTCCACTGATCCTCAGATATGTTTCTTTGCCAATACCATGTTGTTTTTTATCATAGTGGCTTTGTAGTATAGTTTTAAATTGGGAATTGTTATGCCTAATGCTATGTCTCTGTTTCCTAGGATGGCTTTTGTTATTCTAGGTCTCTCATGGTTCCAAATGAATTTTTGGATTATTTTTCATAGTTCTGTGAAATAGAGTGTTGGAATTTCAATTGGCATTGCATTGAATCTGTACAGCAGTTTTGGTAGTATGACCATTTTCACTATGTTGATTCTTCCTACCCAGGAGCAGGGGATATCTTTCCATTTTCTTATATCCTCTTCGATTTCTTTTTGCAGAGTGCTGTAGTTTTCAGTGTTGAGGTCTTTTGCTTGTTTTGTTAAATTGATTCCTACATACTTCATTTTTTTGGATGCTATTTTGAAAGGGATTGTTTCCCTCATTTCTCTCTCAGTGAGTCTGTTATTTGTGCACAAGAAGCCTATTGATTTTTGTATCTGGCTACTCTACTGTATCTGTCAATTAAGTCTAGAAGTCTTTTGGTGGAGTTTTTAGGGTCTTTAATGTAGATGCTATGGCTAATGTTTCCAGAACTATATCAAAGAGGAGTGGTGATAGTGGGCATCCTTGTCTTGTTCCTGATTTTAACATGAAAGTTTTCAGTTTTTGGCCATTTAATATGATGTTGGCTTTTGGTTGTTCATGCATAGCCTTTATTAAGTTGAGATATAGACCATCTATTCCAATTTTTGCACCGTTTTTTATCATGAATGGGTGTTGAATTTTGTCAAATGCTTTTTTCTGCATCGACGGAGAGGATCATATGTTTTTTGTCCTTGACTTTGTTAATATAGTGTATTACGTTTATTGATTTATACATGTTGAACCATCCTTGCATCCCTGGAACAAATCCGACTTGCTAAGGATATATGATCTTCTTGATGATCCTCTGCATTCTGTTTGATAGTATCTTATTCAGGAGTTTTGCATCTATATTCATTCAGGAGATTAGCCTGTAGTTCTCTTTTTGAGTTGTGTCTTTTCCTCTTTTGTGAATCAAAGTGATATTTCCTTTCAGGAATGAATTTGGAAGTATAGCTTCCCTTTCAATTTCATTGAAAACTTTGAAGAGTAAAGGCAGCAGTTCTTCTCTAAATGTCCTGTGAAATTCAGCAGTAAATTCGTTAGGACCTGGGATTTTCTTTGTTGGTAAAATTTTAATTATATTTTTAATTTCAGTGACTGTAATTGGGGTGTTTAAAATGTTTTTATTCTTCTTTGTTCAACTTTGGTAATTCATAAGTTTCTAAAAATCTATCCATTTCTTCTGTGTTTTCCAATTTATTGCAGTACAGGTTCTCAAAGTAGGTATTAATGATCCTCTGGATTTCTATTGGATCTGTTGTGACTTCCCCTTTTTCATACCTGATCACATGGATCTGAGCCTTTTCTTTCCTTTTTTTGATAAGATTAGGTAAGGGTTTATCAATTTTACTTATTCTTTCAAAAAACCAACTCTGTTTCATTTATTTTTTGTATCATTTTCTTAGTTTCCATTGCACTGATTTCTGCTCGAATTTTTATAATTTCCTGTCTTGTTTGAGCTTTGGTTTTTCTTGCTCTTATTTTTCTAGTAGTTTCAGATTCATCATTAGGTTGTTTATCTGAGCTCGCTCTATTTTCCTAGCATGGGAACTCAGTGCTATGAATTTTCCATGTAGAACTGCTTTCATTCTGTCCCATAGATCCCTGTATGTTGTACTGTCATTTTCATTTATTTGTAAAAACTTTCTAATTTCTTCTTTAATTTCCTCTGAGATCCATTGATTGTTCAGAAGAGTGTTTTTCCATTTCCATACGTTTGTAAATTTCCTAGGTTTTGTTGTGCTATTGATCTCCACCTTGATTGCACTATGATCTGATAATATACAGGGGATAACTTCGATTCTTCTGCATTTATTCAGACCTGTTTTTTGAGCTAGTATGTGGTCTATCTTGGAGAATGACCTATGTGCAGCTGAAAAGAATGTATATTCTGATTTTGTGGGGTGGAACACGCTATTGATGTGTATTAAGTCCACGCATTCAAAACCTTGGTTCAGTTCTAGTATTTCATTGTTGATTTTCTGCCTAGATGATCCCCCACTACAATTTCATTAGTGCTAATTTGGTTTTTCATGTTATTTAATATTTGTTTTATATAGTTGGAGGCATTAATATTTGGTGCATATATGTTTATGATTGTTATGTCTTCCTCTTGAATTGTTCCTTTTACAAGGATGTAGTGGCCTTCTTTGTCTCTCTTAATCAGTTTTGGTTTGAAATTTGCTTTGTCTGTGAATCACATTGCTACCCCTGCTTTTTTCTTGGTCCCTGTGGCATGGAAAATTGTTTTCTATCCTTTCAGTTTCAGTCTATGGGCTTATTTTTGCATTAGGTGTGTTTCTTCTATACAACATATTGTTGGATTTTTCTTCTTAATCCATTCTGCAAATCTATTTCTTTTGATTGGTGAATTGAGGCCATTGATATTGATGGTTATAACTGATATGTATTGACATATTATTGTCATGCTCTTGTCTTTTGTCAATTCTTTTTACTTTTTCTCCTCTCTCCTTTTAGTTTCTTGCCTTGCCTTTTTGATTTGCTCTTTTGGGCCTCATTGTGTTATTACCTTCATTGTCTTTTTCTAGGATATTGTTTAGAATTCCTTGTAGTGCTTTTTTGGTATTCATGAAGTTTCTCAGGTGTTCTTTGTCATGGAAGTATCTTATTTCCCCATCCATTTTGAAAGAGAGTTTTGCAGGATGTCAGTCTAGGTTGGAGGTTGTTTTCTTTTAGGACCTGAAATACCTCCCTCCAGGCTCTCCTTGACCTGAGGGTTTGTGTTGAAAAGTCTGCTGTGATTCTGATGGGCTTTCCTTTGCATATGATTTGTTACTTTTCTCTTACTGCTTGTAGTATTTTTACTTTTCTTTTGGGTTTCTGGGATCTTGATTATTATATGTCTAGGTATAGATTTTTTTAATCATGGCTAGTTGGAATTCTACATGTCTCACTTATCTGTATGTCAAGTTCCTCCCCTATGTTTGGGAATTATTCTGTCATTAATTCTGTGAACAGCTTTTTAAAGTCATTTGTATTTCTTCCTGCTACTTCATGGATTCCTATCAGTCTTATGTTATTCTTCTTTGCATCTTCTTGGAGTTGTTTGATCAATTTGTCATTATCCCTTACTGTTTTTAAGAGACCTTTCTTTTCATGGTCACTGACTACAATCCTATCTTCTACATCTGAAATTCTATCTTCACAATCTTTTATTCTGTTGCATCCACTTTCAATAGAGTTTTAATCTCCTGGATATCTGAATCTGTTTTATGGATTCCATTTCTTTCCTCTGTTAGGCATTCATTGTTTCCATTTCTTTCTTATGCTGGGCCTTCATGTCTTCTATCATGATCTTGAGCTCATCCTTTTTCTCAGTTTCTGTTCTAGAGTTGCAAATCATGACTTCCATTTTGCTCACCATCTCTATGTTTATCTGGGAAATTATTTATGTTTGAATTTTTCCAGAGCCTGATTGATCTGTTTTGTTACTTCCTGTGCTTTGAGTTCAGGGTGTCCTGATGGTTGACTATCAGACTTTTCATCCTCATTTGCCCTGCTGTTTGTCCTTGGTGAACTGGAAGTCTGTCTTTGTGTCTTGCTTAAGTGTTTTCTCATTTTTATTTTTGTTGTTGAGTTGTCCTTGGTTTAAATTCTGGGTTATTACTTAAATCTTCCTGATATAGTTGCACTTTAGCGTTTGAGTCTCTAATGACTCAGACAGTATCATTTTCATAATATCAGAGAAAACAACATTAAATCAATCATAATCCTTCATCCCAATTGATACAATGAGCAGCACAATAGGATTAAGCACAACTTGCAAATTGATCACTCATGGTAGTCATTAATCTATCACCTTTAAACCATGTGAATTAAATTAAAATTAAGAAGCAGCCCAAAATGTTTGCAGTGAATATGATTTTCTATATAGCATCTTTACCATTTCAGATGGGGGCTTAGACAGAGTTAGGATGAGAGCAGTAGATAAGTGAAAGAAGTGCAGAAGATTTCAAGTGAAGCCAGAGGACATAGAATGACCATACAATCTTTACGAAACTATTAAATTCAAAAGGGATAGACAGCGTGCAAGAATTAGGACAAGAATATATCCCCTTAACAGTAATAGGGCTCACTTTCCCTTGAAACTATAGACCCATGAGTGAGGTAAAATGACAGAAGAAAAGAACATAAATAAAAAAGAAAAATGATAGAAGAAGAAGTCTGAGTTAGGGCAAGAGCAAGAACAGAAAGGGACATGAGGGATAATATGGTAGATTAAGAGACTGAGTTGGAGAAAGAGGACAGAAAAGAGAAAGAATTTGCAGAGTGGAATGAGGAAAAGCAAGAAAAAAATGAATGTGAGGGACCTGTTTCAGACTGTATCTCTGCTCTCATAATATACCATGTGCACAGCCATGTGCAGACCCAAGTCCCCTTACCTCAGCTAGCCAATGGAAGATCCCCATGACTCAGACTGACCTCAGGCCACAAGGCCCAAATTGAGTTCCCTGACCTGGAGGGTTGAACTCCATACAGTTCTATTACAGGTTTCTCCCGCCCTTTCTTTAAAGATGTTCAAATTTGGGACCTCATAAAAATACCCTTTATGGCCAGCTATGCCTCTGCAGAGTGGGTTCAAGGACTGTTCCAATCAGGGGATCTGAGAGAGGGGTGGGGGTGGGGTGTTTTCAGAGGAGCATTTACCTTCCTTGCTGGAGCTGGTGGCAGAGCAGGCAAGGGAGGATGCGGCTACCCAGTCCCGCCAAATGAGCCCAAGCAGGCCAGTGGGAGAGCAGATCTCAGAGCTGCCTGCCAAATCTCACCTTCCTCACTTGGGCTGGTGGCACGCAGGTAGGGGAGGGTGCAGCGACCTAGTCCAGCCGAATGGGCCTAAGCAGGCTGGAGGGAGAGTAGATTTCAGAGCTGCCTTCCAAATCTCACTTTCCTCGTTGGAGCTGGTGCCATGCAGGCAGGGGAGGGCATGGCTACCCAGAGCAACAATAGTCTTAGAAACACCTCTCCCTTTGGGAAATGCAAGATTGGAAAGTAAAGGCCATGAGTAGAGTGATGCTGAAAGCAAGGTTGGAGAAGCAGAAAAAAGTCAAATTGTTTTCTGGTATGTACCTAAGCATTCAACCTGCTGTAATAAAAATGGTATAGACTGGGAGATTTAGACAACAGAAATTGTTTCTCACAGCTCTGAAGTCTGGGACATCCAAGAAACTGTAATAGCCAGTGTCTGTTGAGGGTCTCTCCATGGGTTGAAGTTGGCTGTCTTTATGTATCCTCTCATTTTGAAAGAAAGAGAAAAACAAAGTCTTTCCTCTCTCACCTTATAAGGGCACTACACGTCACGAACTAGAACCATTCTGCTGACTGTCGCTTCCCATGGGCTCCAACTCCAAACACTTCACATTAGGGATTAGGGTTACAGTATATGAATTCTTGACATACATAGATATTCAGTCCACAAAAACCTCTCATACCATGATCTGACCCTTTGGCTGGGAGGCAGCCAATGGCCAGCAATTCCCCAAAATTGATCAGGGTTGCTGAAGATATTTCCAGGATGGCTAGTCTAGTGTCAGTTATTTTTCTAGCTTTGTTGTTTCCTCTTTCCATTTTCAATAACATGATCACAGCAAAAGCACTGTAGCTTTTTATCTCCTATTTTTCTCAGTTGTGACATATTCCATCATAAGCCTATCTCTTAAAAATAAAAATCAATGTCCCTAATTCTAATGGCAAGGTCAAATAGGTTTTGTTTTCTTCAACATGAAACTGTTTTAGACTCAGATTATGATTAATATTGACCACATAATTGTATATCCCTTTCCTCTGACACCTCTCTAAAGTTGAATATTACTTATAAAATATAATTTGGCATAAATAGAGATCCTTCCACCTAGATTTTTTCAAAGTAACTGACAATAAATGGGAGGAAAATTGTCCCTATGTCTATAAACTACCTGCAAATTACAAATTGAGAATCTCTAATATAAATGAGTATATGTGTGCTCTAGAAGGGAAAATAACCTTAACAGCTACATAAAGTATTTCAGTTGAAACTTTTGCATTGTGTCAAGAATATGTCTATGTTAAGAGAGTTTAATATCTATTATTTTCCTCCCCTATACTCCCATAGCATTTTACTTACAACTATGCTAAAACACTTATTATAGCCCACCTTATGCGAATTGATCGTTAAATATGCCTGCCTCTCCCACTAGATAATTAGCACCAGAGTGAAGAGATCTTGTCTTATTTGACTTTATATCTCTGTCTAAGCACTATGCTTAATACAGAGAATGCTTTCAGTAAATGTTGAGAACTTGATGTGAATCTAAGTATAGACTTTTAAAGTATAGATTATAAGAAGACAATCCGGAAAGCATTGTTCTTGTTGATATGGTATCACAACATGGAAATGCAGTTTCCAAACTTCAGTCACCAAACCATGTAAGAGTACAGGAGAAAAAATAGTCAATGATTATAAATTTGAATCATAAGAAAATTGATTGCAACAAGTTTGCAAATTATTCACTAATTTATATGTATTTATAAACTTAAATGTCTCATATGGTCGTTATTGAGCTTCTATTCTTATATTAATTTCTGATTGCAAATCATAGTAACTATTAAATTATGATTGCAAATATTTCTGACCCTAGCTACTTAGAGCTATGTGAAACTAAAGTTGAAGGGAATAATGCTACAAGACTAGTCTTATTTCAGCAACAACATGAATTCAGAACTCTCTGTTCAATCTTCCCTCCTAATCACATAATCACAAATTCTGGACTTCCCAGTACTCCTTGGTTTTAGCAAGTATTTATAACAACTCAAAGAATGTAAAAAGATATTATACTTTCAACTCAATTTTATTATAACAAAAAGATATAAATTGGGGGGATCCTAAATGCATGCTCTCTGTGGTCATCTGCCAAGGAGTGAGGCTAGCTTCTGAATTAAGTACTCAGTTTCTGAATTAAGTACTACTGTTATATGAGGACATGCCAAAAGAACTACATAACACAAAGCATGGAAAAGCTCACCTGAGCTCCACTGTCTGGAATTTTTATGGGGGTTTCATTAAGTAGATATGATAGAATTGTCAGTCATGGGAATGAATTCAATCTCTAGTCCCTCTCTTCTCCCTAGAGGCTGGGTTAGCATCATGTGGCACCAAACTCTAATTCTTTAATCAAGTGGTTCATCATTTCATTGTGACCACTCCTATCCTAAGGCAGTTCATTAGATTAAAATATGTACATGCCCACCATAAGTCATTTCATTAGCACAAATTTGAAGAACTTGCCCATAATAATAAAGACTTATCACTTGGAAAATGCTAAAAATTTAGAGCCTGTCTCCTTGGAACAGAGGGCAAAGGCCAGCCACATTCTTCATTACACAGGAGCTACTTTTGTATGAAGGTGGCAAAGCTGATGGGAAACCAGACTTGAAGCCATGTCTTCTTTTATCTACTCCCTTTGCCAAAATTGGACAAAGCTGCTTCATGATTATGCTTCAAGTTCAATGTTTATTAATAAGATTTATAATTTTCTATCATCTATATTGCTTAAGTGGTCATGGTTTCACTAGAAGAGAAATTTATATGAAAGGTATTTAGCATGCTCAATAATAATCTTCAAAGTCAGAGAAAGTCATGAAATATTAAGGGCAAAAAAACTGAATTCTAATGCTTACCTATTTCTAATTAGCCACTAAATCTGTGACTTTAGTCAAAGCATTTATAATCTCCAAGCATTCATTTCTACCTATGAAGCTCACCTAAATTCTGAGATTATTATGAAATTCAAGTAATGCTTGTAAAAGCAGTGGTTATGCTCCCCAAATATCTGTATTTTTCCCAAATTTGTTCTCTAATATTTGACACCTTGTGAAATTTTATATGATTTAAGTATAGAAATTCAATCACTAAAATAGTAAACTCCATAATGGCAAAGAATTAATTGTTGATTGATGCATCCCAAATCCCCAAATTAGTTCCTATAAGTAGTAGAAACTTGGGTTTCTAGACATACCTGGTACATAGCATAAACAAGAACAGACAGAACTTTAACTTATTCAACCTAATTATCTCACTGAGGTAAACTAGAAAAAAAAAATGGAGAAAGTATTTAGTTTGGTTTAAATCTGTAAATTATTGAGCCACCACTCCAGTCCCTAAGAATTAGTCCATGAGCAACAACAAAAAAATCATTCTTATGACTAGTACACATGCTCTGCAAGGTCATCGTTTAGTTCTTTCCAAGTAGATTTAAGTCCAATTTTTCTGTGCAGTAATGATCTTCAATGGCAGTAATTTGCTAACCTGAGAAGTCTCTGAGTATTATGAAGGCTCTGTTTTAGTTTTGAAGATATGGCTGATAGAAGCAGTGGTGTAAGTTCCTTTTCAATATACACCTATGGTTCATAGTTGAGACTTATAAAATGAAGGACACTGATAGGCGATATCACTGGGGATATTATCTGCTATATGCAGTTTAGCTCCAAATATGTCTCTCATCTTCCTCACCAGAAATTCCATCTTCTCCTTCTTTCCTTAGGTGATCCAACACTCTTCATTTTACTATAAGACTTTGCTGCACAATTGTCTTTTAAATTGTATCCTGGAGTGGTGGCTCAATTACTACAGAAGTGCAGTGTGGTGGAATTACAAGGGCTTCATCTCAGTGCTTCCATAAGTATGCAGTGCATGTGTTTCTATTACCTCACAGGATACATTTGAAACTAAGCGAAACTCTGTTTCTAAAGAATTTAAGGACATGGGATATTTCAAAGCTAGTTTTTACTGAAATGACATTTTCCTTCCAATTTTAATCTTCAGTGATATTTGCCATTAATGGTGTTTTATCACCAAGCTTTTGGCATTTTTCATAAGGAAAATGATACATATTTATTTTATTTTGTTTTTTTTGTTTGGTTCTTTCAGACAGGATCTCTCTACATAGTTGAGACTGGACTTGAACTCACTATATAGCCCAGGCTGGCCTCAAACATATGCCTCAGCCTCCAGAGTGCTAGGATTATAGGCATAGTTCACCATGCCTGGCCTTACACATTTATTTTAATATAGTAGCTATAAGTTTCCTATGTAGTAAATATGCTTATGTAAATTTTAATTTTTCAGCTGCATTGGAATTATTTCTATGGAATACAATCACCATTCCAAACTGTATAAAAAATCTATATTTGAGTAAATTTCCCTTGATTGGAGTAAGTACTTCAGTGTTGAAATCAAAGTTCCCCATTTCCCAAAACAGTGTGACCATTAGATAACAATATGTACATGATTGATAATGTTAAGTGGTTTTTCTTAATGTTAATCTTTCTCCTCTTTATATAACATACTGTTAAGCCATCTCATCTTTGTATAACATTAGTGTTCCTTTGTGTTAATTTTTATGTTTCTTTCACTTCCCCTTGTAGTAACAATCTGTTCCTAATTCCTAAGAGATGATGGATGATTCAGTATGTAAAGCTTTTTATCAAGCATTGCCATTGTGAAATACTTTGTCTTTGCTGTTTACTTTGTTATTTTATTTTTGGTTATGTTTTGAAATACAGTCATTTTGTTTTATCAAAAAAATCTGTGAATTACTGTACATAAGATAATATAGAGACATTACCAGACAAAAACCAAGGAAGAAAAATCCTAAAACTCTCTATTTCAGGTTCTTTACTTCCAAAGGCATTTGTTGATAGTAGCAGGTTCTACTGAGTAGCACAGAGGCTGTATGTTTTTGTTTGTTTGTTTTCTGGTACTGGGGATTGAACTTGGGTCCTTGCCTTGTGAGGCAGGCAGGGGAAACACTGAGCTAAACCATTGGCCCTGTATGTTGTTCTTCACAGATTTCCTATACCAGAAAAACAGGTATCAGTGTCCAGGAATAATTGATGATAGAGAAGAAGCTGTGAACCTCCCTAGATGTAGATGGATCCTCTAAGAGCTTAACCCCTAGGGTACAGGTAAACTATGAAAACATATTTTCTTACGGGAATTGCAGCTCTGTTTGAGTCATATCAATTCTAAAAATTTTTAAACTCAATCCAAGATTGCCAATGCTCCCAAGGCATCTAGCAGTTTCAAACACAAATACTTTCTGAATGAAAATAATATCTATAAATGACTCTGAAATTACATCTGTTATGTAATAAAAAAATCAAGCATTCAAGGAAATGTAATTCTATGAATGAAAACCAACAGAAACAGGGAGTAACAATAGGTCAACAAGAACTATAGGTATTAAAATAATCAGACACAGAGGAAAAATAAAGATGGAGAGCAGAAGATAGCAGACTGAACATAAAAAGTGATATGTCCTAAAATATATATAATTACAGTCTCAGAAACAAAGGAGAAAAAAATGAAGGAATATTTGAGATAAAACATTCCAAATCTTAAGGAAGAAATTAATACAGAGATCAAAATCCAAATAGGTCCCAAGCAGGACAAATAAAACAAAGCCTGCAACTAAGTACATACTAGGTTAAGTGCTGAGGATATAAGTAAAAAATCTTAAAAACTGTCAAGATTACAGAATTACCCTCAAAGGAGTAATGGCTGACCTTTCAATAAAAACAACAGATTACAGAAAACACTGAGTATATTTAAGTAAAAGTAATTGAAAAGACAATATCCTCCAATTGATATTATCCAGTGGAAATATTTTGCAAAATGAAAGTAAAATAAAGGTATGTGAAGAAAAACAAAAACAGAAAATACTTTTCTGGCAAACTTACACTATATTCCATACTTAAGGATGAAATGTTACAAACTTCACGCTGAGAAGAATGAGATAAAGATGCTGATATAACCACCTCCAAAGATTAGAAATAAAAAAATGTATATCATTTCTTAATCATACGCTTATATTCAGAGAAATCCAAAATAATCTATAAAAATTATTTAGAATCAATGTGTCCAGCTCTCTGCATTCAGATCTATATAACATCAACTGTATTTTTACATGCCAGTCACTCACAGAAAATAAACATTTTTTCAAGAACCACTTCCATGAGTAGAAAAAATATTAAATACATCTAAATTGATCTAACTACAGGCCAATGATATCCATGTAGAAAATCTTAAAACAATACCAGGGTATTTTAGAAATATTTTGACCTAAATAAAGAAAAAGACATACCTGTATTATGTTTGTGAGTTTAAGAACTGATTATTACAGAAAGTAGATTCATTCATAGGTAAATGGGTACATTTTGAGGATATACGCCTAAGTGAAATAAATAAGTCACACATATGCAAATACCGAATAGTTTCTCTGTTGTGAAAAACTAAAATAGTACTCAAGATCCTAACAGGACAATTAGCAATGTGAAATAGGAAGAAAAGGACCAAAGATGTAGGGATTTGAATGTAACTGTACTGTCTACCTAGAATGTACCAATAAATTCAATTTAAAATAAAAAAAAGAACTGATTATTACAAAGATGTCAAATATTCCCAAATGTGTCGATAGCTTTTTTTTAATTTAGGTTTTTTTG
>NW_022900917.1:24511368-24554669 GCF_012274545.1 Fukomys damarensis | reverse complement strand
TTTTTTTGTTTTGCATTACTGAACTGAACCCAAGGTCTTCACAATGAGCTAAATCCTCAAGCTTTATTTATTTGTTTGTTTGTTTGTTCGTTTGTTTTAATTTTGACATAAGGTCTTGCTAAGTCATTAAACTTCCAGGCTGGACTCAAACATGCGATGATTCTCTTGCCAAAGTCCTAAGATTACTACCATGCTGAGCTATATCTATAACTTTAGAGCAATCACAATAAAAATATAATGAATATGTGTGTGTATGTGTGAGGACTTGTGATAATCTTTACAAAGAACAAGGAGAAAGGCTCTGCCTCCACATTATAAAAGTTATTATAAAATTACAATAAAATCATATGGTATGGGCATATTAGAGAAATGGACCAATGAGATAGAATAAATAGCACACAAACTGGCACACACAGACAGGGATATTTGATTTACAATACAGGTAGTACTGGCAAGCAGTGGAAGAAAGAAGTTTTCTATCTGAGATACTGGGACAGTAGAATATCTACACAGGAAATTTAAAGAAAGAACTTTACAACTACTTTATATCATTCAAACTTAAAAAAACCAATTCTAAGTGGCTTGTATATATAAATGGAATAATGATAAAATTTGTAGATCATAATATAGAAGAGTATCTTCATGCTCTGAGGTAGGAAAACTTCTTAAACAGAACATGAAAATGCTAAATAAAGGAAAGATTGATAATTTGACAATTACTTTTACAGACACCTTAAAGAGTTGAAAGGCAAGCTTCAGAATGGAAGAAATAGTTTCAATACACATATAATCTATGAAAACATTGTATATAGGAAATGTGAAGTACTTTACACATCAATAAAAAAGTTTTTAAAATAAGCAAAGCATTCCATCAAGCACTTCATGAAAAAAGTCAATAAGCATATGGAAACATCTTTAATACCATTAGTCACAGAGAAATTCAAAGTAAAACTCCAGGGATAATATTGTACACTCAGCAGAATAGCTAGTGAAAGAAAAAACTACTAAGTGTTGGTAAGGATGTGGAACAATATAGAAAGACTTACTCTGGTGAGTGTAAATTTGTACAATTGCTTTGCAAAACAGTGCAGAATTTTTCAATATAATTCAAGTCACAATATACTATGACCCAATGATGGCCATCAAAAATGCCATTGTAACTAAGAGCTATGTACAAGAACATTTTTAGAGGAATTCTTGACAATAGTTACAGAGCAGGAAATAGTCTGAATGTTCACTAATATAGGAATGGATAAATGACATTTTATGTATATAAACAAATACAGCAATGAAAATAAACAAATTTCAATGACATGGAATGATAATGATGAATCTTACAAATATGTTGAACAAAAGCAGCCAGACACAATCTCCATAAACTATAATATTGCATTACCTAAGATTTTTAAAACAGACAAAAGTAAATTTTAGCTGAGAAAATTTAAATAAGACATTTGAAAACAAGCGATTTTCAAGCCAGAATGCCATTTACTTTTGAGTGAAAGGGAGTTTTTGATCTATATCAATCTATATCAATGCTCTCTCTCTCTCTCTCTCTCTCTCTCTCTCTCTGTGTTCTTTCTTTCTTTGAGTGATAAATACACAATGGAATAAATCATTGGTCCATTTATTTGTATCTGTGGTCTTTCTCTGTCTATGACAAAGAAAGTTTTATAAAAATATGAAGGCAAAGGTACACACCAACTTTATGATGGTAATTATTACTCAGCAGGGAAAGGAATATTATACAAGCAAGGTTGTGCAAGGAGGGTTGAAGTATACTTGTGACCTGTTTTGAAAGGAGACTGGAAGGGAAAAGAAAAAAGAGAATAGTAGGAAAAATGGAAACAAAACTTTTATAAATAAGTAGGGGAAGAGGGGTTGAAGAGAAGGAAGGCAAATGAGAAAAAAAGAATTAATATATATATAATGTACAGTTACAATTCCCTATGGTGAATATTATCATGTATATTTAAAATGTACTAATACAATTAATAAAAAGAAAAATAATCTGAAGAAACAATGTCAAAACATGAATATGATGTTGTCTCTTAAATACAGTAGAAATTATATTATTATTTTCTATACATTTTTATAGGTTTTAAATGTTGGAAAATAATTATTTTTAAAAGAATGTGACTATTTTTCACTCCAATAATTTATAAACATAAAAAGCAGTTTCAAACTTCTCTATGTTCCAACAGACATGATCAATACATAGTAAGCTTGAAGCAAATAATTGTTCATTAACTAACTGATTTATAATTTATTTCAATGATCTTGCAATTGAGAAGACAGACTATTCAACACCACTGGTCTTACTTCTCCTACCTAATATACAATCCAGGCAAGGGGACTTTGAAACTAGCTGCTACCAGTGCCCACATAGTTCTTCCTCAGCTTTCTGAAAAGCTGACTACTTTTTGTCAGTCAGGAAAGGGTTGATAAGTCCCTTTTTAGAGAAGTTTTCCCCATCGTATTCAGCATTTTTGTACCTAGATAGCCCAAATTCATTACATCTTCTTTTTGCTTTCTTCAGTAATCACTACTTAAAATTACACTTACATTTTTCACCTGTAAAGATGGCAGGCAAACAGCAGATATATAATAAATATTTGTTGGGTAAATGACTTAGTTGAAGCTATTAGAATTTTACTGAGCATTTCATTGTATTGACATTATGTATATAACTGAGGCATAAAATACGAACTTGGAACATTTGTCAGACTGCAGCTATAAGTTTTTACAACACACTAAAATAATTGTGATCAGCATTTCAGATCAATTTTAAAGATACTTTTTAAATGCTTTTTTTAACCCAGAATGAAAAGCAGTTAAAAATAGAGTCATTTGCCAAGTAACGCATTCTTTATATCCAACAAGGCAATGCCATCTCTTAAAACCATATACCAAAATATTATGGAAAGAAACAACTTCAAATGAGGAAGAAAAAAGTGTATTTCCTATATAAATTTGGTATTCCCATGGTAAAAAAAAAATAATGGCATCATCAATATTGGCGAGAATTTTAAAGAAATTCATAGTTTAAGAAATATTTAAAATATATGTTGTAAAAATCTATTTTGTAGCACTTGTAAATTTTGCACACTGAAATTAGAATTAAGGTATTTAAAATAATTCAATAAACCTGCCTTTAATTTCTCACAAAATTGAAAGAAATTAACTCAGTAATGAAGACTTTATTGGTAAGAATAAGAAAGTGTATACTAGGAAAAAATCATTTCACATCTGGTAAATTACAAAGAATACTTCACTTTCAAGTGAACATGGAAATGATTGTTTTAAATAAGGATGATATCAGCCCATTATAGCCCTGTGCTACAACAATAATAATGATAAAAATTTTAAGTAAATTATATATTAATAGGCAACTTAAATTCAAAGTGGCAATCAGCAGTAGCTAGGAAACATTTGTCTTGCTCAAGTCACAAAGTAACTTTTAATCATCATGAGCAGCCATAAAATTATAAAATATTATCAAATAATAAAAGGGAATAAATGTTTTAAAGTTGATATAAAGTTAAAAAATGGTTAAAGAGATAAAAGCATAACAAAAAACATATGGGATAATAAACTATAGGGATACCTTGAAAGAAATAAATGTAAAATGACTAACACTAAATATCCTCTAAATTTTTCTATCTATTCTGAAAGAGGCCCTTTCTCTTTTTTTTTTAATCTAAATCTTTAACCTTTTTATTCTTGTTTGGGATTTTTTTTTTTAAATCTTGTTTTCCCTCATACGTTTCCTCCCAAACTACAGTTCTTAGTGTTAAGCAATGAGAATTAAAATATAAGGAATCAAGGTCTACAGGCAGAGTTTGACATATGATTAGAAAATTGTCATACAATGAAGAAAGCAAACGACCAATGGAAGAATGCAACTAATCAAATTCTGAGGGTTAAAAAAACTCCTTAGGTTATTCTATCCATAAAAGTTTAAATAGCTTGGTTCATCCCATCTTCAAAATCAAATAAATAAATATCCTTCTTGGCTCCCACATAGTCTTTCAACTACTGGCACAATTCTTTCCACCTTCCTTTATCCACACTTTTCTGAATGTGGTCTAGACTTGTTGCCACAATTTCCGAGGTTTACAACATATTCTTTCCATTCAGTGATATCATCATTCATCCTACTTCCCTTCAGCAACATTTGACATTCTAGGACATGCTAGCAGGCTTATACTATTTCCTTTTACCGCAGCTTTATCCTGTAGTGTATTTTTTATGCCCACCCTGTCTTATTCTCTATTTACTCTATGTATGCCTTCTCCTCTACCAACTATTAAATATAGGTGTTCCTCAGGACTATACTTCCTTCTGCCTGGGTGGCCTTCTCCAACCCCCAGTGGCATCAATAATATCCTAAGGACTTTTAAATTTGGATCAATACCCACATTACAGTTCTTAGAATAGGATCTATTCAAGTAGCTGATTTCTATAACACTTCCACATTTAAGCCAAAATTCCTTCAATATAATATATCCATTGCAGTAGTTACAGAAGCTTTTCCCCACGCGAATCATTCGATCATTTCACCTTTCTTATTCTTTCTTCAAAAAACTGCATTATAAGATGGATGAGGTGATGCATGCCTATAATCCCACAACTCAGGAAACAGAGGCAGAAGGATTGCCATGTGTTTGAGGCAAGTTTGGACTACACTGTGAGCTCAAGGCCAGCCTGAACTACATTAAAATGAAGGGATATTGCATTACAATTTGGCCTACTGCTATGAAAGAAAGTTGAGATCCACCCTCCAGAGCTCTCCTAACTCTTAGCACCACTCATAGCAAGTCCATCACCAAGGTCTGTTTATCCTACCACCAAATGTTCTGTGAAACTGATTCATTTTCTGGCATCTCCTCTGATACCACCATAGTCATAACCCCATAAATTTATTCCTGGATTTCATGAACTCTCACCCAGTCTTGGTACTTCCAGCTTTTTAGTGATTTCCTCTCACTATATGAAGAGTATTTGTTCGCATAGCATTACTACATTACTGCTTTGCTTAAAGCCCCTTTAGTGACTTTCTGTTGCTATGATACACAAAGAGGAGTTGGGTTTAGAGGTATTTCTGAAGTATAATAAATAAGAGTTGATGTACACAGTAATGAAGAAGAATCTGAGTTGTTTTTAAAATTATCTTGAGATATTAGATTTTACAGCTTGTGTCTAGATGCCCCACCAGCACCACCCAAAGCTTCATGCAGTCATAGGCGGGCATGATGGTGCTTTTCAGAGGTGCCTGGATCTGAAGTGTGTGGTGCTGGGATCAAGGGTGTGTGATTACTAAATCAGCTCACTGATTAGTTTGGTACAGTTCTGGCCAGGATTAAGGGCGTGAGTGCTGTACCACCTTAATCCCTGGTAGCCTGGATACAATATAAGAAACAGAAAGAGGTCTAATGTGCTCTCACTTAACTGCTTGTCATGGACTGTTTCTCCACTGAAATGCCCTCTGCCATGACACTCTGTTTTGAATCCAGACAACTACTGAAACCTCTACAAACTGTGAGCCAAATAAACCTTTCCTCTTTTAACTTTGAGTGTTGGGCATTCTGTCTCAACAATGAGAAAATTAATTAAGACATTAGAGTACTATAATTTTGAAAGAAAAAGTTCACAATGGAAAAAAAGGAAAGGTAGGTTCAATATCAGACCTACTGAATTTAAAACATGTATGAGAAATTGCAGCTGAACAGGCATTGGTAAAGTGGAAGCTAGAGACAAATTTAGTTTCAGAAGCCATAGACACGACTCAAATTCCCAGGAAACATTTTTAGAGCAAGAATACAAGCCCAGGGAATATAAACATTTACCAGGGAAAGGGGACAGCAAATGCAAAGGAAAATAAGAATGAGAAAGAGAAAACCAAGACAGTTATTTGATCAAAAGAATGAGGTAAAAGAATATGTTCTTTTATTTTTCAGTGAACTCAGGGCTAAATGATATATATTTTGGGGGAAGAAATTTAACTGTGGCAAAAAAACACCCCATAATTTGTTACTTGTAAAAAATTAGACTTTGTGTTTTTAGACCCCAAGTGAACAAGAATGAGTTATACTTGTTTCTTAATTTATTATATATTACCATTGATCCATGTAAAGCCCCCTGTTATTTTATTTGTTTATTCATCTATCCATTTCTTTCTTAACACCATATCACTACTCACTAATACATCAATACTCTAATACTCTAACAATTCTCTGTTTAGTGTATCCTAGTTTGCATGTGTTCTTGTAAAACATTCAGATTTATGGGAAGATATGTTTTTGGGTGGTTGCTGGTATTGTTCTTTGCTTTCTTATTTTTCCCTATAAGATTAAAACACAACCAGGGAAATTCTACTTTCAAATAAAGTCACAATTTGAGGTTCTAGGTAAACATGAACTTGGAGAGAGAGAAGGATACTCTCCAGTACCATACAATGTCTTGCTTTAAGAAAATTTCTCATAAAATGACCTTCAGTCTAAATATTTATTAAATAAGATTGATATAAAAAAGACTGATACAGCAAGATTTACTATCTATGTGTATGACATATGACTATTGGTTGCCTTCCCAGCATATATCTGGGATTCATAAATGTTGAAAAAAGCAAACTACACCTCTAAAATTAAACTTTACTGAGTTTACCTCTATAGTCACAGTAATTTATTCAGACCTGAACACATTATTTAACTATGGACATACAAACATTGGCTGAGAATATCTAAGAAGAAGCTTCACCACTATTCTAAAAGAATCACAGAAGAGTTTCTCTCTTACTTGGAAGTGACTAAATCAGAGACTTGCAGCAAGTTCCCAACACCCATTTATTAACATGGTGGAAGCCAGCCTGGGAATTAAGTGATATAAATTTGGCAAAAGCCTTGAGCAATGCAGATAAATTGATGCTGAGTCTTAAGTTTTGAACTTTCATTTAAGTTGAGATAAGTTTTTTCCATGTGTATAAACAGATTCTGAGTTCCACCTCTCTCTAACTGCATTGCCTTAGACAAGTTACTTGTTCTCTAAGATTTTCCTGTAAAATATGATTTCCATGGTATTTAACTCATTTTTCACAGCGACTAACTAAACAATGCATGTAAGACAGTACAGAATCGATCAGTTTTAAGTTTGCAACAATGCTTAAGATACACTTTTAATTTATTTATTATTATTGTATTATAACTATTATAATACTAGTAAAATTATTATTAAACTATGTGGCATTCTGAACTCAGAAAGGGAGGCTTCCTACATATTCAGCATAAAACCTATAGGTCATATGTTAGTCAGCTTTCTTCCTGTCACAATATACCTAAAAAAACAAAGCAGAAAATATTTAATTTGGCTCACAGTTTCAGAGGTTTCAGTCTATAGCCCATATGGTAGCCAGAAAGGAGCGAGGGACTGATTCATAATAATCAAATGTCATAAGAAGCTAACAACTTTAGTGAAAACTATTTCTCAATCAAGGTGGTGATACCAGCCAAGTGGATCAAATCATCCTTTTTATCTTGTCAGAACATTTTGTTTCTTATAGTTTATGGAAAAGGAATTACTTTAGTATGTGCTGAATCAAGGCAAATGAAATTATCTAGGAATTTTCTAATGGATAGAACTATTAAACTTAGATAGCCTGATAGACCCATGCCAATCATGGAATAAAACTGAGGGAAGCTAACTGAACTCATTCTGCTGACAGTTTAGGATAATTCTCCTTGTACATGACTGGAACAAATGGATGTATCCTTACACTTCAAGATTTCTATTTTTCTACACTCCAGGTACTACAAAGACCTATATCTAATATATCCTTTGTGCAATTTATACTATACCATAACGGTTTTTTATTGTGTCCCAGTGCTAAGGTGTCAGAACATAGATGCAACCAAGGTAGGTGACTGAATCGAGGCTGCCAAGAGAAGGGATTAATGATGTTCTCTCAGAGTGGATTTTCTTGTATAAGAGTAGATTATTTCCCACAAGAGTAAGGTATTATTAAAGAACTCGGCTGGCCCTGTCCTGTTCTTTTGCCATGTAATCTCTTCCACACACACTTCTCTCCACTTTCACATGAGCTCCTACTACATGATGTTGTCTCCAATGTTGTGATTAGCCAGATGGTTCTTACCATTAGACAAATGGAGCCACACAATCTTGAACTTTAACCCTCTAAAATTTTGAGCTACATAAACCTCATTTCTCCATATATTACCCAGCCCTCAGTATTTTGTTATAACATATAAAACAGAATAAGATAGTACCCATAATCCTTAGAGATCCTGAAGCAGACACTAGCTTTTAAAATCACCACCCAGAACACACACACAGTATGATTGACTATATAGAAGTCACTATGCCAGTCTTCCAGTCAGACCTAAAAAATAGAAACTTGCACAATGATACTCTAACTCACATCTCTGTAAGACTCTAGTTTTTTTAAAACCTCTTTGAAATGATACCCACCCTCATCACCACAGCATTCTTATGACAAAAGGGTCTAAGTAAAATTTCTCCAACATAATCTTATCTTGAGTATTTTTTTTCTGCATCTTCCACAACTGAAAGTACCAATGCATTCAGCAAAAACTTGGAAAGATTGTAAATGACTCAAATTTAACATATCAATGACCATAGATTTCTGTATCTCATCCAAAGAACAGGTGTGCTGGAGCAGTGTGATGGATTTTCATAATATGGAAGAAAATACACAGAGGCTGGTTTTGCAATAATAAAGTTTGTTCAGGCTAACAGGCACCAATAGGGAAGCCCCAAGGTTAATTGCAACTTATTAGTGGAGAGTCCACTAGAAGTGTATATTGATCCAAAAATCACTTCCTGGTACAATCCCATGGTGGGTCCACAGCCCCTCCTTGCCAGAATTCTATGAAAAGTGTATACAGACAACAGCCCCTTCTGGCCAAAATCCCACAGGAGATGTATACAGTTCAACAGCATCACACACAAAACCTATGAGAGACACATACCAGCCAACAGTGCCATCCAGCAGCTTTAATGGCAGCCATCTAGTGGTACAGCTCAACAGCAGCGCTAGGAGAGTGTTTTATGGGTTGAACTAAGCAGTGACAACACGAGCATTCTTTCTTCCACGGTATGACCAGCATTCCAAGGAACAGCTGACTTAGCACATGGTAGCTGCTACAGATAACACTACTTTGCCCACTTCCCAGCACTCTTCAGCTAATACTTTTCCAGTCATTCTGGTCCTGGCCTACTTAGAATGCCCCTTGGCTTGACAAGAGTCTTCAGAATATTTTTTTTAAAAAAGTGTTTCATAAACATGGAATCAAATATCCCAGTTTTTCTCAGGGGTGATACATATGAGAAAAATTAAGAAAAAAATGAAAAGTTTTGTAAAGCATTTATTCTCAAACTCCAATTCCTACAGCATTGCATTGAAGTTTCAAGCACATTTTTAAACTTTATTTATTTATTTATTTAGAAAATAGTTTTTTGTTTCATGCAGTGAATTGGGGTAAGTATCAAAGATGCAACAGTGAAGATGAAAGATTTAGGACAGAGGGATGGAGGGCCCTGGTTTAGGACAACACCCAATGCTAATGAATCAGCTATCCATGAGCTAGTCATTTTTGACTAGCAGATCAAGTAAATCAGGATTTCCATGTTTGGAAACCATTGTTATAAAGCAATTAGTTTGAAAATAGTATGAACAAAAGGAACCAGAGAAGAACAATTATGGAAATTCTAGCCATTCAAAACTATTGTGCTTTGAAGAGATAATGAAAGAAACCTAGTAGAGAAGGAGGGCTTTGGGACAGGGTCAAAAACATGCCCTTTCTGTCTGAATACCCTCTAATTTTACTTAGATAATAGTTCTCTTTGTGATTATTATTCTCCTATTGCATGAGCTCTCAGTAACCTTAACTTATTAATATTCCTCAATATAAAACAAAGCATTACACCTAAATATGGAAATACCAAGAAATAGGCATATATTTGTTCTCTCTAACTTTGGTAAATTAGGTATAGCCAATAAAATTCTGAAATAAGTTGATTACTTTTATGACTTAAAAATAAATAACTTATTTCCTGTATGTGAATTTCTGATGGAAGTAGTGTAAGTATATTAGCACAGATTACAGGTACATGAAAGGTAAAATGTTGAAGAAAAATATGTTTAAAAACTTTTATTTTGGAAGGTTTAAGGAAGTAACAGAGAAAAACATTATTTTCTTCACAGAGAAAATAGCAAGAAATGAAACAAGCAAGCAAAAAAGAAAGAAAATGGGGAAAAATAAAACACACCTACACATCCTGAGGAGCAAGAGACAGAAAATCCATGTAGCCAATAAATAACATCCCTGTCAGAGAATCTATAACAGCTTAAAGAGGCTGATTTGGGAAATAGGAACAAAGACAGGAAAAGCTAAATCACAGGAGTTATGAATAGGAAAAAACAACTTCTAAAAGATGAGTAGTACGCACCTGACTCTTCTGTGAAAATGATTACAATTTGAATCTACAAATTTGCATATTACCAGGGAGTTTTGATTTAGGAGGCTTGAGATTAAGTAGAAAAAAGGAAGGGCCTTTTCCTTCCTTCTAGATCTCTAATTCCCTTCTGAATGATCAGAAACTTCCTCTTAGAGATCCACCAAACTGCTTTTTCCCCTTTGTAGCACAGGGGAATGAATCCAGGGTATCACATATGTACACCATTATTCTACCACTGAGCTACAATGCTCAGCCCTTACAACTTTTGTCATTTTATATCCAATCCCTAATTTTTCTTACATGATGTATTGTGTCCCAGTCCCTCTTGTTGAGGCCTGTACTGTTTAGACAAGAAAAATGATAGGTAGAATAAAAGCATAAAGTGAATACTAGACAAGACTGCACAAACTGCAGGGGAAACAACTGTAGGATTTAAGTGTCTCATACACCCTCTGTTTCCTTGTCACTGCAGTAATCACTATTTGTTTACTTGCCCATGTGATAGTTTCATCTGTCAATTTGACCAGCTAAGGGATACTCAGACAACCATTAAAATACTATTATTCTATACGAATGTATTCAAAAGAGATTAACATTTCAATTTATAGACTGAACAATGAAAAGCCACCCTCACCAGTGTGGGTGGGCATCTTCCAATTCCTTCAGGCCCAATGGAACAAAAAGACTGAGGAATAGCAAATTTTCCCTTCCTACTGTTGAGGTGAGTCAGCCTTCCTCTCATGCCCTTAGGCATCTGGCCTTAGATTGAAAGTTAAACCATTTATCAAGCATTCAGAAATGTGTTGATTTACACTGCCAACTTTTCTCTGGTTTGAATAAAGAAAGCATTTGGTGGTATTTCTGGACTTCCATAGGAGCCAACAACCATGATAAATACATCTCTGTCTGTCTGTCTGTCTATCTCTCTGTCTCCCCCCCCCAAACACACACACACACATACACACACACACACACACACACACACACACACATTCTACTGGTTCTATTTATCTGGAGAACCTTGACTAACTCGATCCAGATCTCCTCTACAAGTACACATTATTCTGTATAATTTTCTACTTTCTCTTAAGTATTGAATACTACCCAATAGCCAAATACTTCATAGTTTTTATGGTATGTGACACTGTCAGAGTAATCAGATCCCCTTAGAAGTACACCAAGAAAATCTTTTCCTCCTATCTAAATATTCAGTACTTCAGACTTTATGAGTTGCACATTCACAATATCAAGAAGTACTTATTGAGAACTTACTGTGTTGTATTAAAATCCTAAGTGATAGGGCTGGGGATTTAGCCCAGCGGTTCGGTGACCTGCCTTGCAAGTGCAAGGACCTGAGTTCGATCCCCGGTACCAAAAAAAAAAAATCCTGAGTGATATAATGTTCATGTTGAAGAGGATCCAGGCCCTGAAAACTTTACAATAAAATATAGAAATAAGATTAACTATGCAACAATTAATGAATTGGGCAACATTATGCATGTAGATAGCAGATGGAAAACAGGGGAAGTGATAAGTGATTACACTTTACACAAATTACATTATATAGAGAGGTGATTTTCCCAATATAAAGCAAAAGTTAGATTGGCATGGATAATCAGAATTTACACATAGCAGGAAAATATCATTATATTAATAAAAATGAAATTAGAGAGTAAGGAGTATCATTCCTTATGATATAAGTCTCTTGGTCATATTTAAGGTATCCCAGAGATTGCAAAGGTAAAGGGAAGCCTCGTGATGTTGTTAGGTGTTTTTAGCCTGGCAATAGTCCATTTATTCACAACGCATCCACCTTAATGATGATGAAATAAAAACCATTCTGGAAGAAAAGAACATATCTAAGAAGTTGGCCTTGATTTTAATCAACTGAAAAACTTATCAAGAGACATAAAAAAAACTATAATTACTGTGAGCATATTACACTTAGGCACCTGGCTAAATTAATACATTAGGGGATGTATAGTAGAACAATTACTGGACATCCCACATGGTAGAAACATTAGTAATTTAACAACTATTTCCATTTTAGCCATTAGCAATAAACTAACTAGAAGAGAGGAGATAGATTTACAAGAGAATGAAAAGTCCCAAAGGATTAAGTTGATGGGCAATAAAATGAAGAAATTTTAAGATATTAGCAAGAAACCAACTCTAAACTCCAAAATTAATCCACAAGGGAAAAATGAGTAGGAAAGAAGATTATGAGACAAAGTATTCTGAAGTAAAATAAATAAAACTAAAGAGGGAATGAGACATTCCAATTTAAGAAGGCTGAAGTCTCTGTAATACAGAGTTGATAAAGTATTAGAAAATATATATCCCAGATGATATCGCTTGCAAAATACAGAAAATTGAATGTTTTATTGAATGAAATTAATATCTAAATCATGTTCTTATCAAATAAATATCACTTTAAATTGTAAAACTCTCCAATTCCAGTTCTAGTCATGACAGAACAATGTAAATTGTATTACCATGCACCTTAAAGAATTATTATTCATGTGAATCAAATATTTTTTAAAAATTAGATGACAAATATACCAGGTGTGTGATTTTTCTAGTAAAGGTACATGTAAAATGTCCCCAAAGGGTAACATTAAGAAATAACCTAAACAAAAAGCAATAGTCTCTATGTTGATAGAAAGCAATTTAAATTAAGCCCTGCTGAGATCATAAAAACTTCTGGGGTGAGACAGGTTCAGAGAAGAATATTGAGATGTCTGAAGAGATGGCCCTCAAAATCCAATAGTCTCATTGGCATAAGAAAAGACTTTATGACTTCTTCAGTAGCATGGGAACTAAAAAAAAAGAATCAACAACTGGGATCTCATCTTATTTAAAAGCTTCTGCACTGCAGAAGAAACCACCAACAGAGCTAAGAGACAACCTGCAACATTGTAAAATATTTTTACCAGCTGCTCCTCAGTCAAAGGTCTACTATCCAGCATACATAAAGAAACTAAAAAAAAACAAAAAAAATCAGGTCCCCCAAATATAAAGACGCAATTCAAACATGGCATCTGAAATGAACAGACATTTCTCAGACAAAGAAGTAAAAGCAGCAAGGAAATATATGAAAAAGTGTTCCACATCACTGGTCATTCGAGAGATGCAGATGAAAACAACACTGAGATTCCACCTCACCCCACAAAGAATGGCTACTATCAAGAAATCACACAATAATAATGTTTGCAGGGTTGCGGGGAGAAAAGATCCCTTCTCCATTGTTGGTGGGAGTGCAGACTGGTGCAACCACTGTAGAAATCAATATGAAGATACCTCAAAGAGCTGGGACTAGAGGTTCCATTTGACCTAGCCAAGCCTCAGTTGGGTATCTTTCCAAAAGAATTAAAAGAAACATACCACAGTGATAGATGTGCACCAATGTTTATAGCGGCACATTTTGTAATAGCTAAAACTTGGAAAAAGCCCATTTGCCCATCTGTTGGAAACTGTATAAAGAAGATGTGGTTTTTCTATAAAATGGAATACTACTCAGCCATAAAGAATGAGAAATTAGAGTCATTTATAGGAAAATGGATACATTTTGAGGATATACTATTAAGTGAAATAAATAAGTCACATGTGTGTAAATACCTAATAGTCTCTCTGGTGTGAAAAACTGTAATAGCACACAAGATCCTAATGGGATAATCAAGAGTGTGAAATAGGAAGAAATGGGCTAAAGGTGTAGGGAAAGTGGGAAGGGTAGGGGAAAGGGAATAAGGGAAAAGAAAAAAATAGGAGAAAATGAAAAAATGGAAATAAAGTGTTTGTAAATGGGTAGGGGAGGAGGGAATGAAGGGAGGGCAGGGACAAGGTCCCTGTCATGTAAAGGTACAGGATCCCAGTAATGAATATAACTGTATTGTATACCTAGATTGTACCAATAAACTCAATAAAAAGAAAAAAATAAATAAAACACTATTGGTAAGAATGTGAATTAGTACAGCCACTACAGAGAACAAAATGGGAACTCCTCAAAAAGTTAACATACATTAGACTCTATGATCTAGCTGTCCCATTTTTGGATATATATGCAAATAAAATGAAAACAGCAGGATAAAGAGAATATTTCTAAGTTTACTACAGCACTATTAACAACATCCAACAGTGACAAGGGGAAAAAATGAGAACCAAGACCTGTCATGTAAAGGTACAAGATCCCAATGATGAATGTAACTCTACTGTATATCTAAAATGTACCAATAAACTCAGTGATGAAAAAAAAAACAGCCAATATTGTTTAATTAACCTAAATGTCCATTAATAGATAAATGGATGGAGAAATGTGGTATATATGTATATATATTCAATTTAATATTATTCAACTATAAAAAGGATGAAATCCTGTCATTTATCACCAAATGGATTAAACTGGAGGAAATATGCTAAGTGAAGTAGTAAAGCACAGAAAGACAAATACATAGAGATACTACATATTCACTCTTATTTTTGGAAGCTAAAAAGGCTTATATTGAAGTAGAAAAATATAAAATAGTAGCTATTGCAAGCTATCAAGGTAATGGAGAAGAAGTAGAGGAAGATTAGAAATTGGATACCAAAACACAGTTAAATAGGAGGAATTAGTTCTAGTGTTCTACAGCATAGTAGGATAACTACAGTTCCCAGTAATCTATTATACATTTCATTCAGGACTAGAAGAGAGGAGCACAAATGCTCCAAACATAAATGAAAAGGAAATGGAAATGCTATTTACATTGATTTAATCAGTACATACTGCCATACCATATTCCATAAATATATAGGATTATTAGGCTAATTTAAAAGAAAAAAATTTAAATTAAAAAACAGAGTGCAATCCTACTGCTGACAGCTAGTAAGGAAACAGGTAATTCTGAACTACAACTAGACAGAACTGAATGCTACAAACAACCTGAATAAGCTTGGGAGCAACTCCTGTGCCAGAACTTTCAGATAAAATTCAGTTCATCTAACAGGTTGATTTCTGCTGTATTGTTTAAGCTTTTGTTGTAAGACCAAATATCTAACATACATGATTTAAAGGAGGAAAGGTTTGTTTGGGCTTGTAGTTCACAGGGGTCAGTTCACGGACAGCTAGCTCCAAGGCAGGAACCTCATGGTGGAAGAGCGTGGCAGAGAAAAGTTGCTCAATTCATAGTGTCCAGGAAGCAGAGATGGGGAACAGAGTAAGATAAGAAGGGGCCAGGGACCACAGATAGTATTCAAGGTCATACCTCCATAATCCACACAGACATACCAGACACATCCAGAAGTGTGCTTTACTAATGCCCTAAGCAGTTTTCAGGTCAAGCAAGTTGACAATCCAGTTTAACTGTTTTATAAACTATGTGACAACCCAAGCAAAAGACTAAGTTGAAGCTAGACTTCTAACATCTAACTACAAGTTAATAATAGGCATTGTTTTGAATTATTAAATTCATAATAATTAGTTAAACAGAAATAGGATACTAATACAAAAGTATAATTTGTAAGGTTCTTTTATCATATATGAAATAATTTGGTATTTAAAGGTAACTTAAATAATGTTATTTGTGAAAAAGATAAATATGCATATTGTAAACCCTACAGTAATCCTACACACCAAAGAAGAGTTAAATGGCTTGCAAATCAAATAGTCAACATAGAGATATTAAATGTCCTCAATGAATCCAAAAAAAGTGTTTACAGACTCCTCAGAAAGGAGCAGGTACTTTCAGTTTATATGACCTGTTGTAGGAAAAAGAAGGGTGCCTGACCTATAGTGGAGTTTAAACATTTGTGGGAATGAGTAATAAATGGTGAATTTCGTGAGTGGAACAACATAAATCCATTGCTGGTTTTAAATCAAATACTAGATAAAGACACATATTAGTCCATAAGTGGGATATTCAGAGGGAAATCACCTTTTTAGGCAGAAAGCAGCAAAGAGGTTGAAATTTATTATTTATACCCAAATTAATCTGGTTCTTAAACTTGGTTGATGTACCTGAGAACACTTACAGTCTGCGTTAATAATCTACATGTGTAGTGACTATGAAAATACAGAACATCAAGTATATTATATGTAAATGTAGCAGAATTGATTAGAAATAAAATTAAAGCAATGTTAACTCTTCCTGCTTTTTTAAGCACAATATATGAGTTTTGGGCCCAGTGATGTTCAAATGGGTTTTTGTCACTATGTTCCACACAGAAGGAAAAATGTCTGCCTTTTTGCACAAATTGCAAATCTAATTATAATATGCAAGGTCAAATAGCAGCACAGAAATAGAAACAGATTGGAAGAAAGTGCTTATATTTTTAACTTATTGCACAGTCCACAAGAAGAAGCAGCCTTTTCAGCAGAATCAGCTGGAGGTCACCAAACTTCACATTGCTCATAAGACAAACCTTCTGCACACCATAATGTCTAATAAATAGTATGATAAAGGGAGAGGGCAAAGGAACAAATATAGCTTAAGCTTTTGTTGTGGATAGAAGACGTCACTACTGGACACCTAAGTGAAGCCAAGCAGGTATATTCTGTTCCCTTTAGGAGAATTTTCAGCACTGGGGTATTGTTCTTGAGAATGTAGACTAATGTGCTTGGAATTTTGGCAGTGCTCTAGTTTATTCTGGATGCTACTTCCTGAGATGTTTCCATTATGTTGTAACCCAAATAGCAAACCTGAGCATAATTGTGAAAACAGTTGTGACTGTTCATATGTCCATATATTTCAGATAATAATCTAAAATGGATCGAGTTAACATAATATAAACCTTGGGGTCTTCCTTTCCTAGCACTTCACCAATGGGAAAGTGGAAGGTGTGTGGGTCTCTCCAGATTTCTGCAATCTTGGGATCCCTCTGACCCAGTAAATCTGGAACACTAAATAATCAAGTATTGACTGTTTTACTAAAAAACAAAGTGACTTGATTAAATTCAAGGTTTTGAACCAAATACAGTAGAAGTGCAACCTCGTTTAAATTAGTCATTCTAAAGCAACCCTTTCCCTGAGAATATCCTAGTGGTAAAATGAGCACAATCCTTAAGCAGACTCTACATAGTTCACACTAATTAAACATGGAGTTTATGAGTTTGAACTCATGACATCAAGTCATAAATTATGTAAAGATTGTATTAACTTCTTGTAACTAGAAACAAAATAGTGGCTACTTAACATTTATTAATCCAGCAAAACTTGTGGTCTGAAACCTGTGGTCACTTTAAGTATTTAGCTGGTGGCTTGGCTTTTTTAAAAGGCTATTTACTCAATATAAGAGGAAATCGATTGAAGAACCAACACCACAATTTTCACTTGCCTTGACCATAAGAATCGTATAGTAACTAATACACGTAGTAATTTAATTCATGTGCCTGAACTATATGCCAAAAGTTGTGTAAGATACTAGAGATGCAAAGGTGAAAAGGGTATGATTATTTCTCTCTGTTAATTCCGGTCTAGGAAGAGAGAATATGTACAACAGCAAATCCAAGAATTATCCTGGGTTCTCGAGGAATGATGGTGGTCATTTTCTTCATAAGGAATATAACACAGGAGCTGGGGACTGAAATGTAATTATGCCTTTTGCAGGCAAAAAAAATAAATAAATAAAATAAAAGTTCAGCGAGCGACGGAAGAATTGTGTGAAGCAGGGAGGCCAGGGTGGAGAAGCAAATAGAGGAAAGGAGGAAGTAAGCAGACTGACGGGCACCCTTTGGTGCGGCTGAGTCAGTACAGAGAAAAGGGTCAAAAATCTAAGGGCCTCCCTAAGACCTTGGGACGTTTTCCTGTAGGCAAATGGGAAATAACCAAAGAGCTTCAAACAGCTGAGCTGTTAGGTCTTAGAGAGAATATCATCACAGCAGCAAGGAGAAAGGACTGGGGAAAGAAAGGACAAATAGGAGATTTACTGTATTCGTCCAGGTGAGAGTTGATAAAGGCTTGAACAGCTATTACAGCAGTAAGAATTAAAGAGGAGAAAAAGTTCTGAATTTCATTCTGTAAATAACATTTCTAAGATTGTTATTAATTATATTTAAGGTCGTATAAATTCTTGTTTTGTTTTGTTTTTTGGTACCGGGGATCAAATCAGGACCTTGGGCTTGCGAGGAAAGGCGCAGTGCGGCTGAGTTAAATCCCTGGGCTGGTCCTACAAATTCTTGAAGGTGTAGTTTCTATGACAAGATCATTAAAAACAGACTTTAATAACACAAACTGTCTTAATAGTAAATAATAATTATATTTGTGTATAATACTTTGGAACAAAATTATTAAATATGTAATATAAATTTGATAATCTTCTGAAAATATGCTTTCAATGAATTCCAGCCTTAAATAAACAAACCCTTATAGACTCAAACTCGCCCTAAGAATCTTTTGTTAAATGGCACAAATCTGCTAGTCTGCTGGACAACAAAGAAAATAGTGATGTAGTATCTACTATTTCTCTAATTTAATCATTACAACCCTCAAAAATAGACAAAAGTATGGACTTTAAAATAACAAACAAAGACATCCACAGAAATTAAAAAACTTTCTCAAAGTCAGATACCTAATTTTTTTTAAATAAATTTAGGGCCAAGGATTTAGCTCAGTGGTTCCACTGCCTGCCTCGCAAAAGCAAGGTCCTAAATTCGATCCCCAGTCAAAAAAAAAAAAAAAAATGTAGTGCTGCTTTGATTCAAGCCCCCAAGTTAGCATATTACAATAAAGATAACATTCACTGAGCTCTCAGCTGGGTGTCAGACACTGTAAGTGATTTGTGTTTCTTACATTAATTCTTGTAAAACTTAGCAAGTGTATACTAGTATCCTCATTGATACTGTATATAAAAAAAAAAAAAGTTAAAGTTTCCCAGGTCATACAACAAGTAATAAGTAAGAGGCAACACCAAGTTTCAGACACAGACCTTGAACTACACAAAGGTTACATCCACTCCAACTATGCTGGCCTGATCCACATCAACTATACTCTTCTGTCCTGTAGCCAAAGCAAGTTGACTACTCAGTAAACTAGACCTAGACATAATGTTGGATTATCCTCCCAAGCCTTTAACTAAATTATAGGTTCTTGGCTTTCTCTCTATACGCCTAGAAGCTGAAACACTCTGAGCATTATCTGGTCATTATTCCAGCATAATGCTATAATTTTCCTATTTTTCAAATAAAAGAAAATTTGTCTCAGTAATTTTATTGAACTACTCCAAGGCTCTCATGCTCTACTCTGTTAATAAATAAAATAACATATGGTCAGTGGTTTCCACAACAATCACTTGACATAATATCATGTCACTGTGATCTTAGATACTTTTTGCAAGGAGGAGAAATGGAAAATTAGAAGCCTAACAGAACCAAGCATTTAAAATACATATAAGTAATGTAAAAAAGACTCTAAAATATAGGTATTAATGGTTCTCATTATTGAAATTTTAAATTATCAGAGCACCAACACATGTAGGGTTCTATCCTTGATGGCTAAAAATTCAGCAACTTCCCTCTTTTTTAATTGCAAGCTAAGCAAAATGCCAATGTGTCCAAAGAACCAAGAATCTTCCTTCTAATTCCCTGCTCTCCAGTGGATTCCCTGTGGCTAATAATGACAAATAAGGTGTTTCTCATTTAACATACCTCTAGTTACACACTTATTTTAAGAAAGTTTTGTAGATTTCAGAAATCTCAGCGATGAACATAGGGATTGAATTTAGTGGGCCTGTGGATACACGACAATTATAAAAATCTCAGTGTGCTTGGAATATACCTGGGAATGGAGGCTGTTTCACCAGATGTAGCCCCTCTCAGTTGGCATCCCTACCTTTGTGCATCCCCTGCTCCTCCTTCTCTTGATCCTTTACCAGAAATTCAATGGACAGAGAGAGCCATGGCCCCAGGATCCTGAAAGAAAATTAACAGTCTGAGGGAAAAGAAGCACATAAAGAAGAATGCAGAAATCAGGACCTAGTGAGAATCAAAATGACTGCTGAAGATGCAGCCAGCATGCTACAAGGCTGACTCCAGGCCTTTTCAGAGTGCTATGTCTAATGTATGACACGTAGATATCTTGCTTGTTAAAAAAAAAAATACCACTAGGGAAACTGCAAAAACAGATTCTTTTCTTTTATAATTCCCTTTTATTGTGAATTGTTTTCAACTTACAATAAGAACTTTGAAAAAAAGACATATTTTCTTATAGATAAAAACAGTGAGTGGTGGTACAGGCTTCTGTCAGCACACACCTCCTGCTGCTCCCCATCCCACTCCAAACTCTGTGAGCCCCGGAAAATTCCTCCAAGTCCAAATGCTCAAATACCTGTCACGCACAGTCGAAACAGCAGCAGGTCTATCAGTGAGTATGAATATGGCATGATGCAGAGGCCAACCATGACACACTGTGAATCCTCAATATATGTTAGAAAGGGGTGGAGGAAAAAGAAAATATAGAATTATTCTTGCTATTTTTTCCCTTAGATCGTAGGTAGCAAAAGGATGGAAAGATTTCAGAGGCCCAATTCTGACTAAGAATGCTAGTAGGCACCAGAATGCTTTTTAATTTGAAAACTGAAGGATTAAAATTTGCTCCAACTTAAAACAGAAAAAATAATGAAAGGACCAGACATTGACATAAAAAGTTCATTTTGATCAAATAAATTAGATTTTTCAAATATTAATTGCCTAGCTAGAAAAAAAATTAAGAATAATAAGGTAAAGTATTTCAAAATTTTAACATACAAGAAAAAAACAGACTTTAAAAGAAAACCAAAATGTTCATTTAAATCTAAGTAATGAATGGCCAAAAGAAGATAGATGAAAATGGAATCTTCTCTGTGGGGCAAGAAACTCAAAAGTTGTACAGAAGACTTAGAACCAAATATTTTTAAAAAAGAAATCAGGTAGCTCTTGATGACTTAGTGATATGTCCTCAAAGTCCAAGGTTACAGAACAGAAGGCAGACTAATCAAAAAGGTTTATTATAAAAAACAATGGCAAACGGGATAAATGATGGGTTTCAAAAGATGCTTCACCCTGGAAATTTACCATCCTTTTGAAGTTCCTATTTCTGACTCACCGGTTGCAGTTTTTAATAAAGCCTAAGAGAAAGAGTACATGAGTAATACTATGAGTCAGTAGTTATTAATAGTTATTTCTAAGAAAGGTGATATTAGATTTTAAAATCTTGGTGACCTTTAACATTTTATCATACCTGCTATTCTACATTTTTTTAAGAAAGTTACCAAGGTTAAAAAAATGTTGGCTCTTTTATATTCAATGTTCATGGTTAAAAGGCAAAAGTTGGAAAAACATTTTATTTAATTTAAAAGGCAAAAGTTTGCAAAAAGTTTGGTTGTCTTAAAAGAATGGTAAAACATTGTGAGGTTTAATGCCACTTGAGTTTTATTTTGCAAAGTTTGTATGTAAGATTAATTTTCTCAGTGAACACTGGTTTCTTAAAGGTCCTGCAGCTATTTGGCACGTGCTTCCAGCCATGCTGAACTGTAATTTCAAACTATCTTTCTCTGAGAGTTTGGTCAAGTGCTTTTCGGTTTTTACAATTTTAATAAACGTATGCAGGCAAATAAGATACTTTCAGTTTAACAGAAAATCTCTTTTTGCTTGTAGCAGATTTGCTTATACAACCTGCAAAAGAACTTAGCTTTTAGGATTATTTTTTTTTTGTATTGGGGATTGAACTCTGGACCTTATGCTTCTAAGGCAGGCAGTGGCACTGCTGAGTTAAATCCTTGGCCCTAGCTTTTAGGATTTTTTTTATTTTTGACACCTTACCATCAAAAGATCATAGCTTTCAATGAATATTTAAAATTTACAATGACATGACTGGGATGTGGCTCAGTGGTAGAGTGCTTGACTAGCATACACAATGTCCTGGATTCAATCCCCAGTACCACAAAAAATAAAACAAAATACTTTGTAATTACAATCTAATCCACTGCACCAAACCTGGGACCATCCTGTGTAGACACTGGCTTGTTTAGATTGTAAATTTCTGCCTTATGATAGAATCTGGTTCAAAAACATCCATTCATCTAGTGCTAAATTGCTTTCCTTACTACAGTATAAACCTAATGAGAGCTCTTTACAAAAGTGGAATCATTTCCAATCTTTATCCTTCATTTTATATGATTCCTAGCAGGATAGAATTTAAAAAGAAGATATGCAATTTATATTCTTATACACCTGCATGCACAGAGGAGCCCACAAATATATCCATATATAGAACACATCCATTTGCAAAAGAGCCTGTTGATTTGAAAATGTCAGCAGGAGACTTCTCAAGATCAGAGAAAAACTACATCAGCATCCTCTATCAATTCAGTTCTCAAAAATAATAAACTCAATTCCAAAACAAAATTTGCTGAAGTGCAAAGAAAAGTTAATAAAGCCATTTCACTATGTTTTTAATTCTTTGAAATCTTTAAGAAATAAGTTCTGTTTCATGACAAATCGATGAGTCAATGAAACCATGGTTTTTAAATTTTTTAAATTGCTTTGGAATTCACTATTTTATAAACAAACTTTTATTATTTTATTCTGAATCTAATTTTCCTATGCCCTGAGCAAATCCTAACATTTTATATACATGGACATAAAGAATATAAAAACTGATTTTTGATATGAGCTTTTCAATGCATATCAAATCTATAAAAATTAAAATATATTTGAAATTAATATTCTGAGTCATTGCTAGTTTAGAATAAGCACTATAAAATGAGCTTAAATTAATTTAGTTGTTATACATTTAAAGATTTGTCTTAATTATTAACTAACTTATGTTTTCAGAATTAATAGAAAATCCCCTGATAACTTGTTCATACAGAATATTCAGGATTGGGCAGAAAACAACCTAAGAAGGAAAAAAACAAAAATCCTGAGCCCTGGAGAATAGAATAATCACATATATGTCTACAACTGTCATCCCAGACAGAGGAAAATGATGGTATCTTTATGGTAAACAAGCTATCTTTTCATGTACTAACTCATTCCTTTATTTTATGAGAAAGTACTAAGTGATTATATTAGTCAACTTTTTTGTGGCTAAGATAAAATACCCTACAGTAATTTCTAACTTTTAGAAGGAAATGTTTAATTTAGCTCAATATTTCAGGTGATTCAGTACAAGATCAACTGGCTCCAAAGCAGAAACATCATCAACAGAAGGACAAAAGGAAGAAAGCTACTTAGTTAATCATAATGGGAAAGCAGAACAAAGGAGCAGTGCCAGAGAGGAAAGGGCAAAGAACCATTTATAGTATCCAAGGTCATGAATCACATAACTCACCCAGACACACTCAAGAGCATGCTTCACTAATCTGCTAGGCATTTCCTAAACCAAAGAAGTTGACATATCAGGATTAATGGTCACAACTAACACCTTATAAACTTCACACTCAAATACATTTCCTTGAACCATACAGAACCTTCAAACAAAGACAATAACAAGTTCATAACTCCACCTAACATAATAAAACCATCCTGTATATAATCAGAAATGCAATAATCTCTTTCCCAAAGTTTCAATAATCCTAGCATTTTTTAAAAGGCCACATCTAAGAATCAACACAAACTCTTACCTGTGAACCTTTGTAAAAATAAAAAAATGTTGCATATATCAATGTACCATGACATAGGGCAAACATTCTCACTCCAAAAGGAAGGAATGGAGGAAAAGAAAAGAATCAAACCACAGCAAGATTAAAACACATCATGGCAAACATTAGGGTCTGATAGCTTCATATATGGCAACTGAGACAGGCATTGCTGGTGAAATGTGAATTCCAAAGGGCATGGGTGGCCTTACCCATAAAGCCTTGCCAGTTGCAGCCCACACAGCCTCTCTCTTAGGCTAGCTCTACTCAGCACCTGAAGCTAACCTGAGCAGTGGTTCCATGTTGCTGGCATCTCCAATTTATACTGCCCTATCAGAGGCTTCTTGCCTGAATTTCCAGGACTTTCTTTGAAATTGTGGTAGAAGTCCACCTGAAAATTCCCCACATCTTTTGCATTCTGTATGTCAGTCGAACCAATAACATATGGACAATGCCAAAGTCTGCTGTCAGCAGAAACAGTACCAGGACTCTTTATACCATAGCTTCAGAAGCCTTTGAATCCCTGGATAGCTGAGTTTGGTAAACTAAATCCCAAGAGCCAATTCCTTCAAAAGCCTTTTCAAGCAGGAGTCCCAGGGACTCACTCCTCACATGAAAAGTTGACATTTTCGCACCCTTAAATCTACAATGAATGGGATCTTGCCAATTTCTGAGATGCCTTCAAGGTATCTTTCTTCTTACACAATATTTGGTTTCTTTTTAGTGTTAATAATCTCTTTAGTAATCATACATCTTTTGGTCCCAACTTTATACATGATTCCTTTCTTTAAAAAATTAACTTAATTGGTATACTATTGACATACATTATGACCACACTCGTCATTGGAAACTTGTTTTTTCAGATTCCCCTTACCTCTCTTCCACTCCTTCACCCCTCCCTATTTACAAAAGCTTTGTTTCCATTTGTTCCTTCTTTTCTCATACTTTTTATTTCTCTCCCCCTCTTCCCCTTCCCCTTTAAATCTTTCTTCCTAGTATACATTTTTGTCCTCATTTACACTTTCAGTTTGTAATGCCCACTATTGCCACTCCTGTCCAATATAGTTCTGGAAATATTGGCTGAAGTTTGGCATTGGCAATTAGAGAAAGAAAAAAAAAGGATTAGAGACAGGAAGTTAAGAAGTTAAGCTGTCATTATTTGCAGATGACATGATACTCTATATAGAAGACTGCAAAAACTCTACCAAAAAACTTCTAGACTTTATACACAAATTCAGTAGAATAGCTGGATACAAAGTCAACACTCAAAAAACAATAGCCTTATTGTACACAAATAGCAGACTCACTGAGAGAGAAATGGGGGAAATAATTCCTTTCACAATAGCATTCAAAAAAAGAAACATCTAAGAATCAATCTAATGAAGGAAGTAAAAGACCTCTACTCTGAAAACTATAGCATTTTGAAGAACAGATGGATGAGAACATCAGAAAATGGAAAGATATCCCTTTTTCTTGGGGAGGAAGAACCAATATAGTAAAAATGGCTATACTTCCAAAACTGCTTTATAGATTCAATGCAATCCCAAATGAAATTCCAATAGCATATTTCACAGAACTAAAGAAAAAATCCAAAGCTTCATTTGCAACAAGAGGAGACCTAGATTAGCAAAAGTAATTCTAGGCAACAAAGACAAGGCAGGAGGTATAACAAACCCCAACTTGAAACCATGCTACAAAGCTACTGTGATAAAAGCAGCATGGCACTGGCAAAGAAAAACCAGAGTATCAATGGAACTCAGCTAGAATTTTATATTTCTTAGCAAAATTTATTCTTCAAATTGTCTCTTATCTTAAAGCTAAAACTAAAGAGACTTATGACAAAATATGAGACTTACAGATAACCTCAACCAATGAAAGAATCTAAGCCCAGCAGGTTCAATCACTATTTCAATTTCTAAGTACAACTTTCTTCCCAATCTGCCCTTTCATTCTAGTGTGCTCATGCTTAGATTATGCATACTCTAATTTCTTAAAAGTCTTGTTTATTCCTGCCTAGAGACTGCCAAACTCCAAGCAGTCATACAAATGAAACCAATGACAAATGTGTTAACTTCTTTTACTGGGATCCACCAAATCAACCTTGTAAACAGTGCATAACTGCTAAACAGTACAAAATGACTTCTGTGTTGGATTCTGAAGTCCTTTGGACCTTCTCCTTATCCTCTTTGTTGGCTGTATTCATAGCAATCCTGCTGACCTTATAATTTGACCAATGCATTCTTAACTGTTTCTTTGGATTTGTCTCTTCCAGGCTTAAAAGCTATGCAACTACCAAGATGATAATGGCAGGTGCCTACTGAAGGCCTTTAGATAGACCCTCTGTAGAGTAACTCAAACTGCTGCTCACATCTATGACCCTCTTCAGCTGGAAGTAGCCAGAGTTGTCTTCACCCTTTGCCCCCTCACAGAAATTTGGGGTACTTCTTCAGAAGGAGGAATATTGCAAATAGGTAAGTTAATTAGATATCTTGTAGGAAGTTAGACAGGGCCAACCACAAGCCAACACAGTAAGGACCTAACATGGAGGACAATCAAGACACATTTACTGAAGGCCAGAATTAAAAGGTGAAAAACTACTAAAGCTTTGTGCTTCCCCTGGGGACAAATAGCAGTAATTGATATTCTAAATAGGTTTCAATCACCTGGGTGGGGGCCAAGGTCTAAATCCAGCCTTTCTGGGAAATACCCTGAGTCCCCCTTACTGAAAATCCATGTATAGAACCTGCTATGTGACTTGCTCCCCCATTTGACCCCCATTTGATTGGTATTGCCTGGGTGACTGTACTTGTGGTCTTGGTTGGTCATGGTTTTGCCTCACCTCATGCCCACCTTGTGATTTTACGTTTGGTCTTACAGTTTTGCCCCACTTTGTGCCCACCTTGCCATGTGGCTTTGCTGTGTGGAACATCTTTGGAGGTCAAGATGGGCAGACAGCCTACTTTCTGATCCCCCTTCTGTCTCTCTTGGTCTGAGGCTTTCTTTCCCTCAGTAGGTATTTCCTGCTATTAAAAAGAAAAAAGAAAAGAAAAGAAACACCTTCAGACACCTTCAGCCACCTTATATTTGACAGACAAGTCAAACACCCTCACTGGATAGCCTCTTTAATAAATGGTGTTTGGGCGAGGGATTTAGTTCAGTGGTGCTGCTGCCTGTCTTACAAGTGCAAGCTTCTCAGTTCAATCCCCAGTAACAAAAATAAAAATGAAAAATAAAAAAATAAATGGTGCTGAAAGAATTGGGTTCCAACTTGCCAAAGATTAAAACTAGACCCATATGTCTCACCATGAACTAAACTAAAATTGAAATGGTTCAAAGATCTAAATTTTAAAACAGAAACACTAAACCTACATGGTTCCTTTTCGGCCATTTAAGTTTTACACATTTTTTTTTCTGCCTTTTGTCCCTAATTTTCACCAAAATCTAGCTAAAAGCAGGTGGCACTATTGAATTTTGGGCTGTCTTGAAATTACCTCCTCCAGGTTAATTAGACCATTACCCATAAATTGTTTTTTGCAAAGTCTCATAACATCTTTAAAACATAGAAAAAAGATTTGTCACAGTATAATAAATATGGACTCTATTCCAAATACCTATGGGAGTCTTCATTTTCAACTGAAAATTCCTGAGCCTAACTTGTGCTCTCCACACTCCACATTTCCTGAGCCTAACTTTTGCTCCCCACATTTCTATCAGCATCTTGCTGTTTTGTGATCTAACTAGAATTACCCATCAGACTCTGCTTATTTCATTCTAAGGTCTCACTAACCCACACTTCCAAACTTTCCCAAATTCCTCCATCAAACCAGTTCCAAAGGCTTCTAAACTAAATGTTCAACTACAATTATAGCAAAGACAAAAATCCCCACTTCTGGTACCAATTTTGTGTAATAGTCAACCTTACTGTAGCAGAAACACAATGGCCAACAACCACAATTTAAAAGAAGAAAGGTTTAATTTTGCTCACCATTTCAGGATAGTCAATAGATGATCGGCAAACTCCAGGACAAACACATCTTGGCAAAAGATGTGGTAGAGCAATGATGTTCAATTTCTGGTAGTCACAAAGCAGAGAAGGGGAGGAGTGCCAAAGAGCAAAGGACAAAGGACTAAACAGAGTAATCAAGCTCACGCCTCCTTGATCAACCCAGACACATCCAAGAGCGCACTTTTCTCATCTATTGGTGTTCTTAATCCAATGAATTTGACATACCAAGAAAAATAGACACAGTGATGTGATGTAAAGGACACCCAGATGTATGCAAGTAAAATATGAATGAAGATACTTTAAAGGTACAGAATATGATAATGTCTTATATAATAAGTAAACTTTCACTTGTTAAGATTACTTGTGAGGAGACTAGCACATATATGTTACTTTGAAATAAGAGAAGTAACAAAAGTAAACTTTCACTTGTTAAGATTGTGATAATAGCACATAAATGTTACTTTGAAATAAGAGAAGTAACAAAATTGATTTTTTAAAATACATAGTAGCCTTTTTTAACCTCAATATTTCCTATAAAATGTTCTTCTTTAATGAGTCTTAAAAAATAATGATAATGAATTAAAGCACTAACAGATCATGTCACATCTGTTACTGTTAGACATTAAAAAAGATATTCTTCATGTTCTTAAGGAAGTGAAACACAGAAAATTCACTTCACCTACAAAGACACAAACCCTGAAAGAAAATAGAAAGGAAAAAATGATATTCCATGGAAATGTAACCCAAAAGAGAACAAGAGAGCCTGATATAGTGGTACATGCCTATAATCTCAGCATTCTGGGAAGGTGAGGCAGGACAATCACAAGTTGTTGCCCACCATGGGCAACTTAGGGATTTAGCAATACTGTTTCAAAATAAAAAGTGGGGTGGGGGATATGTATCTTAGTGTGAAGGTGCTGGCTACAATACCAGTTGGAAATTAGAGGGAGACAGAGACAGACAGAGACAGAGATAAATAGAGACAGAGTCAGAACAGGATTAACTAGGTACATCAGATAACAGAATTCAAGTCAAAAAACTGTAAAAATAAATTAAAAAGACAAGGCTATTATGTAACAGTCAAGTAGTCAATTCAGGAACATCACATAATATTTGTAAATATGTCTGAGCTCAACACTAGAGCACAACAATAAATAAGGTGAATATTGTTAAATCTAAAGAATGAGATAGTGAGAAAATTTGACACCTCGCTTTCAGCAATACACAGAACATCCAAAAAGAAAATAAAGAAATGTTAAAATTAGACTATACTCTAGAACCAAGTTTACCTAACAGACATTTACAGAACATTCCACCCAACAGTTTCCAGTGATTAAAGCGAATGAGGACACACCATAATATTTTTATGAGCCTACCTTTCCAGTACGAGCCTACTTTTCCAGACATTCAGCATCAACATTTTTTATCAAACCTCATAAAAACATGGCAGAGGACAATCAGCACTGTTGCAGAATGTACCAAGCATGATGGGATAAGTGTGTTCAAAACAAGAGGGAGTAAGGCAGGTGTGGTGGTGCATGCCTGTAATCCCAGCACGTGGGAGGCTGAGGCAGGAGGATTGCTGTGAGTTCGAGACCATCCTAGGCTACATAGTGAGTTCAGGTCAGTCTCAACTACATAGCGAGACCCTGTCTCAAAAAAACATTACAAAACAAAAACAAAAGGGAGTATTTTGAGAGGGATTAATGGCAATGCACATTTACCATAACAACACTTATTTAAACAGTTATCATATATTTTGATTACACTTCATTAAAAAATCAACAAAATAAGTTTTTCAAAAGATAAAAATGTAAAATTTCTACCTAGATTAACTTTGAAAACAAAAAACTCAAAAAAACTTAGAGAAAAAAGAAAACATTACAACAATTATTATAGAAAGAAAATGATAATATAAGATTGTTTACAAAAACTATATACCAGCAAATTAGGAAACCTAGAGAAATGGATAAATTTCTGAACATGTACAATCTACCAAAAGTCAATTACGAAGAAATAAAAATTTTGAACAGATCAATAGCAAGTGAAGAAGATGAATCAGTAATAAAGTCTCCTATCAAAGGAAATTACAGAGCCTGATGCCTTCATTGCTAAGTTCCATCAAATATTTAAAGAAAAATAATACCAAGCCTTTTCTAACTATTCCCAAAAATGGGAAAGAAGGAATTCTCCAAAACACATTGTTCAAAGTAACATCCTCATAATCTCAAAACCAGATGTTACAATAAAGAAAACTATAGTTAGTATCTCTGATAAACATATGTGCAAAAATCCTCAATAGAAAACTGAATTCAATAGCACATTAAATGAATCATTAAGCATGACCAAGTGAGAATCTTCACAAAAACACAAGGATGTTTCAGAATATGCAAATTAGTAAACATAATACAGCTCATTAAAAGAAGTAACGTAAAAACACATGATAATTTCAATAGAGAAAAGACACAAGAAAATTCAACATCCTTTCATAATAAAAACTCAATAGTCTAGGTGCAGAAGGAATACATCAACACAATATAGACCATGTATGACAAACACAAGAAAATTTTTCTCTAAAATATTGATCAAGATAAAGATACCCACTTTCATTGCCTGCATTCAACATAGTACTAGAAGGTCTAGTGTTATGGATTGTATCCAGATAACCCCCCAAAGCCTCATGCACTCAGGTGAGGCTTTTCAGAGCTGACTGGAACTAAATTGTGTGATACTGAGATTAAGAGTGTTTAGTACTAAGTCAGTCCACTGACTGGAATTAGCATAGCTCTGGGAGTGGCTGAATGGATTTATGAAAGATAGAAGCCCCAAATTGAGTGTGGGTGGCACCACCTAAAAGGCTTGTAGCTTGGATGGAATAACAGGGAAAGGCAGGCTCACTTTTGCTGCAGCTTTTCTGGTTTGCTGCCCTCTGCCTGCCCTGCCATGAACTGTTTCTGTTGTGATGCCCCTCTGCAATGCCACCTTCTCTTGGAGCTAGCCAACTAAGGACTGAAACCTCTACAAACTGTGAGCTAAAATAAACCTTTCCTCCTTAACTCTGAGTGTCAGGTGTTTTGTCTCAGCAATGAGACAAGTAACTAACATGTCTAGATATACCCATTAGATAAGAGAAAGACATAAAAGACATCCAAAATGGAATGGAGAAAGTCATGTAATCTCCAGACTAAATTATTGTATATATAGAAGCCCTAAAGACCACCAAAAACATCTTGGAACTAATAAATGAATTGAATAAAGATGCTTGATAGGAAATCTACATACAAAACCAGACACACTCCTATATACTGGTAGCAATATTTGAGAAAGAAACCAAGAAAACCCATTTACAGTAGCTCCAAAATCCCTAGGAATAAATTCAATGAACAGGTGGAAAACTCTATGCAACAAACTGTAAGACATTAATGAAATAAAGCAAGGAAGGCATATACATACATGCGCACACATGCACGCACACACACACACACACACACACACAGAGTCCCTGTTCAAGGATTTGAAGAATTAATATTATTAAAATACCCATACTACATAAAGCTAGCTACAGCTTCAGTGCAATCATTATCAAAATACTAACGACATTTTCCAAAGAATTAGAAAAAAATTCTAAAATTCATTACTGAACTACAAAAGGATCTAAGTAGCTAAAGGAATCATGAGCAAAAAGAACAAAGCTAGAGGTATCACACTACCTAACTTCAAAATATACTTAAAAGTTATTTTGATCAATACAGTCTGGTTTTGGTGTAAAAGATATACTTACACCAATAAGAATTGAGAACACAAAAATTAATCTCACTGGCACCTGAGTTTTGACAAGAGCAGCAAAAATACACATTGGGAAAAAACAATCTCTTCAATAAAAGAGAACTGAGAAAGCTGGACAGAATAATAAAAATACACCTCTGCAGTAATCAGGCTCCCATTATTAGTTCTTCCATCCAAAGTCCCCCACTCTTTGCTTTCGCTCACTTTAAAACAACCAGACAGATCCTTCACTATATCTTCATAGAAAAAGAACAAAGGATTGAAAATGGGAAATATCATAGAGTACCATTCTGTCATTAACAAGATTACTTTCTCCTGCTCTCCCCAATGTTTTCCTTAATCTTTTAGTAACTCGTCCTTCTGCATTTTATAGTGCTGGAAAGGAACAAAGCTTTTGCTCCACTCTGAACCATCAGTTTAGCTCCCTCTTTCCTAGAACTGTCATTATATAAAACCATGAAAGCCCATTTGTCCATCGGTTGGAAACTGGATAAAGAAGATGTGGTTTTTCTATAAAATGAAATACTACTCAGACATAAAGAATGAGAAATTAGATTCATTCATAGGTAAATGGATGCATATTGAGGATATACTCTTAAGTGAAATAAATAAGTCTCACATGTGTAAATACTGAATAGTTTCTCTGGTGTTAAAAACTATAATAGTACCTAAGATCCTAATGAGAAAATTGACAATGTGAAATAGGAAGAAAAGGGCTAAAGGTGTAGGGAAAGTGGGAAGGGTAGGGGAAAGGTAATAAGGGAAAAGAAAAAATATGAAAAAATGAAAAAATGGAAATAAAATGTTTGTAAATGGGGAGGGGAACAGGGGGTGAAGGGAGGGCAGGGACAAGGGGAAAAAATGAGAACCAAGACCTGTCATGTAAAGGTACAAGACCCCAATGATGAATGTAACTGTACTGTATACCTAAAATGTACCAATAAACTCAATTAAAAAAAAGAAATAAAAACATGAAAGCTTGTTAAGGAATTTTATCTAATTTGCCCAATCTGTGACAAAAACAATTTCAACTGTAAATTAGTATTATAATTTAAAGAACCACAAGGCAGATCCTTTCACCGTAATTTAACAAGTACATAACTCATGTGGTATTACACTAGTATATTAACTGTCATTTAGTCATAGAAGCATAGCTATAAGCTCTCCAGTCAGTTAGTATGCAGCCCAAAGAATCCCTGGATGGTATCAAAACTAAGCTACCTATCCTGGAAAGAACAGTTATGAAAATAGAAATACAAAAAACCCAGTCAAACAAATACATATTCTCCAAACAAAGTTCCTGGAGATTTTAGCCCTCTGAAGCTTATTGCACATTAGTACCCCTAAAATAGCATGAACAAGGTCAAAATGACTATCTGAGCCTCAGGCAATGGAGACAGCTTACTTCACACCAACCTGTATTGCAAAAGGGCCCAAGCAATGTCCAAAAGGCTTATGCTAGTCCCAAATGGTGATCAATGGTGTGTACCCTAGTGTGATGTACCCAACCTGGAGCACATCAGCCCACCAAACACAGAGATCCTATGGTAGAGGGACTTCCTTTTGCCTCAGAATTTTGTCTTAGAGTGTTCAAATTATAAAAGACTTTTATGGAGAAGAAAAGGTACTGAGATAATAGGCAGGAGATACCCACGCTAAGAAGGGTCTTTCTCTCAAGAACACCATTTCCATTTCTTTTCTTTCTTTTCTTCATCATAGACATGAATCAGAACCTCTATCTCTTGGGGCTAATATCCGCATTTTAGATTGACACAGAAGCATTACTTTTCTAGTAAGAAAAGTATTAATAGAAAAACATGAGAAACGACATAAGTAGGCATTTCTCCAAAAAGGCATATAAATGGTCCATAAGTACATGCAAAAACTGGTCAGTAACACTAGCCATCAGGGAAATGTAAATCAACTCATATTAGCCTCATATGAGTGAGGAGAAGAGTAGGCATTAATGAGGCCACTCTTCAGAAATTAAAATACCATGTGAAAGGAATGGGTCATTAAAAGATTAGTAAAAAGGTTGGAGATGGAAAGAGGAAGTAATTCTGTTAAGGACATCTTCCTCAGGAACTACTTGTTTGCATTCCCTACTGTGGATTTTTCATTAAATTCATATGATGCAGGGTGCCTGATGTGTTTAGCTGCTTCAAGCAGAACGAGGACAAAGAGTGAGAGGCATTTTAAAGTAGAAAGGTCTAATTGTAAGTGAGACATTTGCTTTACATCATCTCTTATCATATACAGAAATCAACTCAAAGTGGATTAAAAACTTAAATATCAGACCTGACATATGAAACCAGTAAAAAGTACACATAGGAAAAATGTTCTATGACATTCGTACAGACAATGTTTCTTTGGCTAAGAATTCAAAAACACAGGAAAGAAAAGTGACAATGAACAAATGGGACTATATCAAACTAAGGTTTTTCACAGCAAAGGAAACAATCAATTGAATGAAGATACAAGCTACAGAATGGCAGAAAAATACTCACCAACTGTGGTCTAGATGAGGGGTTAGTAAGCAGAAAATATAAGGACCTAAAATAACTCACAAGAAAAACAATCTCATTTAAAAATGGGAAACGACATACGTAGGCATTTCTCCAAATGACATATAAATGGTCCATAAGTATATGAAAAAATGGTCATTATCACTAGCTAACAGGGAAATGCAAATCAAAACCACAATGAGATATTACCTCACTCCAATCGAAATGCCTATTATCAAAAAGACAAAAGATTCAGATACTGGTATGGATGTAGAGAAAAGGGAAACCCTAAACATAGTTGCTAAGAACATGAATTTTGTAGCACCATGACAGAAATAGTATGGAGGTTCCTCAAAAAATTTAGAACTACAATATTCTTCAGCAAAAACACTACTGAGTATGTATGAAAAGGAAATGGAATCAGTGTATTCAAGATATATCTGTTCTCTAGAAGTCCAATGTGCTATCCATTAATTATGGGTTCCATTTGACCCAGCCATCCCTCTGCTGGGTATCTTTCCAAAAGAACTAAAAGAATCATATCACAGTGATATATGCACACCCATGTTTATAGCCGCACAGTTTGTAATAGCTAAAGCTTGGAAAGAGCCCATTTGCCCATCAGTTGGAGATTGGATAAAGAAGATGTGGTTTTTCTATAAAATGGAATACTACTCAGACACAAAGAATGAGAAATTAGATTCATGCATAGGAAAATGGGTACATATTGAGGATATACTCCTAAGTGAAATAAATGTCACACATGTGTAAATACCAAATATTTTATCTGGTGTGAAAAACTATAATAGACCTAAGTTCCTAATGGCATAATTGATAATGTGAAATAGGAAGAAAAGGTGTAGGGAAAGTGGGAAGGGCAGGGGAAAGGGAAAAGAAAAAAATAGGAGAAAATGAAAAAATGGAAATAAAGTGTTTGTAAATGGGGAGGGGAGGAGGGGGTGAAGGGAGGGCAGGGACAAGGGGAAAAAATGAGAAACAAGACCTGTCATGTAAAGGTACAAGACCCCAGTGATGAATGTAACTGTACTGTATACCTAAAATGTACTAATAAACTGAATGAGAAAAAAAGATATATCTGTTCTGATGTTTAAGCTTCACTGTCAACTTGGTTGGATTTAGGAGATTAGGAAAGCACACTTTGGGATGTGTCTGAGCAGTCATGGGGGTGAGATTTTAGGATTTTTATCTGGTTCCTATCCTTTTCCTCTCTGGTCCTGTTCTCCTGTTCTGTTCAAATGAACAGCTGTGCTCCATCACACCATTCCACCTTGATGTTCCTGCCATAGAGGGAGCCATGGAATGAAATACCTGAAACCATGAGCAAAAATAAATTCTTCCTCCTTTAAGTTGTGTATGTTAGGTATTTGGTTCCAGTGATTAAAAAACTCAGCAATACATCTGCATTCCCATGTTTATTGTAGCACTGCTCACATATTATAGCTCTATTTATAGTATCTAAGATATGTAGTCAACCTGATGTACTCATCATCATATGAATGCATGAAGAAAAATTTGTGTGTGTTGTGTGTGTGTGTACTGTTTAGCCATAAAACAGTATAAAATACAGTTATTTGTGGCAACATGAATGAAACTGAAGGACTTTATATTATGTGAAGTAAAAATAAGTCACAGAAAGATCAATAATGCCCGTTCTCACTCATTTATGGAATTTAAAAAAGGTGATCTCATAGAAGTGCAGAGCAGAATAGTGTTTATTTGGAGTTGGGGAAGGGTAGGGGGAAAAGAGGAAGAGATGAGATTGATCAATGGATATAAAATTACATTTGAAAGAAATAAATTCTGGGGTTCTTTCGTGCAGTAGACTGACTATGTTCAACATTATATTGTATTTTTCAAAATAACTAGGATTTTTGAATGCTTTCACCACAAAGAAATGATCAATATTTAATGTGAACTATATCTTTCTTGGAGGAAGGGGATTTAGGTTTTTCGGGGGGGTTGTTTGGTTTTGTTTTCATTTTTTTGACAAAATGTCTTACTATGCAGTTCAGGCTGGCTTCTCGCTATGTAACTGAGGCTGGCCTTGAACTCATGGCCATCCTCTTGCCTCAGACTCCTGAGTGCTGGGATTACAGGTGTGCAGCACCATGCCCGGCTTTAGACCTATATCTAAATACCTTGAATTGATTATTATTATATGTGAATTAAAAATAAAACCTTATACAACAGTCTTTTTCTCCCATTCAGCATTATCTTCTAAAAGCTATTTGTATTATTAGCTCATTCAGAGATGCCTTTGTAAAAATGTTCAGATGAACTTTCATCCCACAAAAAGGTAAGATCTCTCCTTCCAAGTCCAAATTAATATACTTTCTATAATGTACCAATCCAGATATTGAATTTTATTCTGCATGCTATAATTTACTTCTCCATTTAGAAAACACTGTCCATTAAATAATTCAGTGTCCTCAATATAAAACCCCATGTGAGAAATTTATTTCAGAATTTTAACTTTAAGGGTAATATCTTTCCTAAAAAACTGATACGCTTCTTCTGTTCCAATAATGAGGGTCATTTCTCTTTTTGTTCTGATTGCCAGAAACTTCAGGACCTATCCTGGAGTGCAATCACAAAAATACCATGCGTTAACCTAATAGCTACAGTAACTATAGCTTCCAGTTTCCTATTAGCTTGCTTTTTATATCCATCTTTTTTATTTGTGGAGAGAGAAGAATAGATACACTTGGTAAATTAAAATGCAAGGAAGAATATACTGTACATATACACTGAGTCATAAAAATGTTTCGAAATATATTATATATAATGGCTCCAACATTTGAAATAAAGTATTAATATACAGTCTTGTTTGTTATGTCAAGTGGGCATAGACACCTCTTTTGTATGTAAAGCTCTTTAAGTGGAAACAGGATTTTAAAGTAGGTCTCATTTTGATCTTAATTTTACTGTTGGTGCTTCCCCAAATATTGTAGACTTTAGAAAATACCCAATCAGCTAAATTAGTTGTGTAGAAGGCCAGTGGCATCATTACAAATCACTAGACCAGCTGATCATGTACTTGAAAGACAAAGTTTAAATAGAGAAAAGAATAATTTCCATTGATGAAACCCTGAATTATTTGCACAAAAGTGACAAAGCTGACCAATGTATTTTTCTGAAGTAATTTGAAGAACTAGTCACAAGCTCATAAGAAAGTACATTGTTCCTTAAAAAGCCCTTATTGAGCATAGTCAAACAGTAAATGTGGAAATAAACTGAATAACATCTATATTAATTTTGTAGTTTGTCCTTTATTCTTATGAGCTACAACAATTACATAATTAATAAAAGTAATACATTTGAACACAGTAAGCTGTTTTAATAATATACTTGTTTTTTAGAGAAAATATTATGTAGGTTTGCAATTTCTGCTATTAAAATAGTAAGTGAATAGATTGACAAAAACTAAACAACTATCTTAATGTGTGTAGTTTAGTTTAGTATTTTTCCCTCATCAAACTGTTTCTAGAAAGAAGAGTTGCCAGAAGGAACAGAGTAGAATCCGAAGAAGAGTACGCTCCCTGTCTTTCCCATCATTTTCACTTCACTGTAATAATTTTGTAAGGACCTGGGCTTTTTCACTGGGGCTACACACTTAGGGAAACAGCCTTCTGTTGGACTCTTTATCACCTAAGACAAAGCCACTCCCAGAAATTCACCTGTTTACCTACTGCCCCTTTAAAAGATCAAGAGTCCCCCTGGCCAGGTTCTGTTGGATTCATTTTCAAGTCAAGGCTGTCTTTTGGGTTTTCCTGCATGTTCTTCACTGTGGCCATCCAACTTTGACTTTCTAGGTCATAATAATGAATCTACCACTTCTTTAGCTGAGTTTTTGCTTCAGTACCTCAGTCTGCCTTCTGATAAAGGAGAGTAACTTGTCACCCCATATTTCTTCAAAATAAGCCTCAATTACAGTAATGGCTAATGTGTATGGAGCACAAGTGCTTCACACGCACACTCATTCAGCAAAATGTTTTGTTTGTTATGTGCCAACCTTTATTATCTGCTAAGCATTGAAAATACAGTACTATTTCAATCCAGACAAAAATCTCTGCTCCCATGGAGCCTACAAGGACTCAGACATGAATCGGAGTAAAGCATGTATGAATATGAGCAGATATATATGTTCTGAAAACAAGAAGCTGTTTTTCTAAGACATTACCAAAAAATTTCACCTCAGTGAAAGAGTATAAGTAGGTTTGCCCCAGCTGGGATGTGAAAGGTAAGAGGATGAATTAAGAAAAAGTGGTACCATTATATTTTTACTTTAAAATGGTAAACCTCATAGGGCTTCAGGTTTGATGATGGACAGAAAAGATGCAGTGACACCGTTAGAATATTACATTCAGGCAAGAAATAATAGTATCCTATTCTAATAGTAGCTCATTTAAGAGAATGCATGTGCCAGATATAAGCTTCCTAACAATGCCATGGATAAGAGATTGTTTTTATCTTTACAGTTGTGGGAAACAGAGTTGACAGCTATTGCGTGACTTGCCAAGGCCACAAAGATAATAAACAATAGGAAAGGAATTCAAATCCAGGTAAGACTTATGTTAGTATCTGGTGTTCATGTTGCTGCCCAGAAAGTGATGACAATAGCTGAAAAAGCAGCACAGATTGTGGAGATATCTGGAACTTGAAAAACGTGGCACAATGCTAGATAAGTTATGGAGAGTACGAATCCGATTAGTTGAAGTGAGAAAATGTCAGGTATGATGCTTAAAGGTCTGATTTACACAGGTGGATGGATGATGATGTCATCCACTGAAATAAGGAGCATTAAAAAGAAGTCAGATGCGGGTGTGAGTAGGTAGGTAGAGTACAGCAAGGAGACAATGTGTTCAATATTAAACATGTTTAGGGCTGGGGATTTAGCTCAGTGTTTCCACCACCTGCCTTGCAAGTGCAAGGTCCCAAGCTTGATCCCTGGTACAAAAAAGAAAATGCTTAAAGATGTTGAATCTGAGGAAATTTTGGACATCCAAACAGAAACATCAAGTAAGTAAATGGATACATGAAGCTGTAGAGCAAAAGAAATGCCTTGTTTGGAGATGTAAGTCTGCAAGTCATCAGCATGTAGAAGATAATTAAAGTCATAGGCATAGCTGTATTTACTATAGTATATTATCTTCTCAAAGCCTGTGAAGCTCAACTAGATGACCCATTCTTCCCCGACCCTGTCATTTAAATTCAGGCAGGTCTCAAATATTTTCTGCTAGTTAATAAAAATTCACTTCCCAGTTTTAATCATCAAATCTAGTATAATGATCAAAACTCCAGACATCCCAACTCAGGCCTTCCAGAGTAAACAGGGATATGGTTGGTTTGTTTTTTCTTCCTCAATCCATCTCCTTCTTTATTACTGGCTGTTTGTTTTCTGTTCCTCCTTGTGAGAACCTAGATATTAGTGAGGAGCAATTATACCATCAATGCAGCTGATACAATTGGAATGTGCGATCAAGACTCTGTTGTGATAACCTATGAATTTAATTTCAATGATTGCTCAATATCTCCACTTAGAGGTTTAACAGACATTTCTTTTAAACTCAATATGTCCAAGATCAAACATGATTTCCCTTTACTCACTAAACATGCTCCTCCTACAGGAGCAAATGGCAACTACATTTCAACCACTGTGTGCACAAATGACCTGCAAATCCTGTTTGCTCACGTAACTCATTTCAAGCCTTCCGGATTTTCCGTTACTATCTTCACAGAGGTTACGTTCTGGAAAGGCATTGTGAAGACCAAATTAGTAATACTGGATTATTGCTCTTAGAGGGTATACAGGCTTGGATTCCTGTGTGCATTTTGTCACATCTTTGACAACTGATCCATGCATAACCTTATCTGATGTGTGCTTCTGCTTAAAGACAGTTTATTTAATATACTTTGCTGATTCATTAGCATTGAACTCATGGCCAGCAGCACTGGAACTCATGCCTTAACAAAGCTTTTCTCACCCACATGTTTTCTCTGTAGGTCACATCACAGCTATCTTGTGCTTAGGAGCCAGACAGCACTTCAGGACTATGTCTGGGGCCATTTTAAACAGCAGAGTTATCACCGAAGGGTACAAAAATGTAAAGAAGGTGGCACTTAGTATATTACAAAAAGGACACATGTCTACAGTATGAGCCCTGAAATAAGGAAGGCATCATGGTTTTGGAACTTAGCTGGAACCTTCAGAGCAGACAGTTCAAGGTTTTTGCCACGTTGTGCCCAGGTATGCTTAAAAATAACCAACACAGAAAATGTCTCAGGTAATGGGCTTACAAATTTCAGCAAAAAAGCAAGTTTGTAAATTAATTTTGACATAGCTTAACTTTCCCTTTCCAGGGGTGAGCCACCCCTGACGGTTTACAGCTCTACACTTCCCCTTAGTTCCTCAAGGCGGTCCACGTCGATGTGGCATGTGATGGATTAACTGATGATCGAGGTGAGTGAAAACACCCAGCTGGAGTGAGTCAGCGTGGTTCTGGGTTTGGAAGATCCACTGAGGATTGTTGCCAGAATGTCATAAAAGGAGAACAGGAGGGGAAGGTTGCATTCACTGATTTCCCAGGAGAATCTTTGTTGTGGCTGGTTTTCCTGATAGGAATGAAGCTGTTCTCATCTTCTCAGGGATCGGGTCCTTACTGTCTATGGGAATGGCTGCTCTTTTCTTAGAAGGAGCTCAGGTCTTTGTCTTGAGGATCACTTCCTGAATCCAGTGCAGATCCCTCAGCCTTCTGGCACAGATCCTTCACCCTGCTGGTGCAGACTTTCTAGCTTCCAACACTGGCCCTTGGGCCTTTCTGGTACAGATCCTTGAAACAGACTTGCACAAGACATTGCACTGATCACTCAGACAGGCCTCTGGCTGGACTTGTGTGGGATATTGCCATGGGATCGAGGCCCTTATCTGGATTCTTCAGGTCTCTTGCACATGGATAGATCTCTTACATTCTTTCTTCTGCACTTGACTTTTTAGATAAATATTATAAGACACTCCCATAAATTTATATGTCCAGTAGTAAATCTATTCCCTTGCAGATGCTGACTACAACACTACAACTTACCTCTCTCTGGTACTTGGTGACTACTCCCTCCACCACCCTATGGAACAACTAGATACAATCTATTTGACTTGTCCCTATCTCTCAAGGACTGCACACTTTTCAGTTGTAGCATGACCCCCCCAGAACCCATGCCTACTTTGATTTAAGTCCATCAAGTAGAAACTCCTCATGAGAAACCTTCATGAGCAATCCCCTAGACCCCAACAAATGGTTTAGTCCCACATTTCACGTCTTTTTCCACCCATGTGGCCCATGTGTCCCAGCACGCATGTCTGGAAGACTCTAGAGCCCTTCCCATTGGTCTTGTGAGGCCTGATGCCCACTGCTTTCTGGGACTTGTAAGTAACAAAACCATCCATTATTTCATGTGCTTTGCTGTGCCACCTCCTCCATGTCTCACTTGAACAACACACCCAAACCTAGCTTCTTTCCTAGAGAGGACTTCAACTGAGAGACCTCAAGACCAAAAATGGAAAGAATTGATATGTACAGAACATGATCTCAGTTTCCTTATGTCTCTGTTCAAATATGGCCCTATCGGAAATAGGCCACCCATGACTACCCTTGCATAACAGTACCTCATTACTCTCTCCTTGCCTACTTCATTTTTCTTGCCATCACTACTTGACATATATATACTTTCTATTGTTGTTCTACCCTGTTTTTACACTGTGTCCTCAGCACTTAGAACATGTATCACAATATAAGTTCTCCATGAATACTTAAAATGGAACAAATCCCTAGCTTTCTCACAGGGAGCTCATTTATGGATGACTTGGTCTGAAGGGGGATTGAACTGGGCTGATGCTCACCCCTAGATTGTAGACTTTAGGAGCCCATTTTTCCCATGGGTGCCTTAATAAGCATAAGCACCTCTTTACCACTTAAGACATTCCTCTTAGATGAGTCCAACATTGGCTCCATTACAACTGAAACTCACATCCAGTCTCCTAAAAGTATGCACTTTAACCTTAATAATGGAATTTTAGTAATTGAATATGTTAAACTCCTTTCCAAGCTTCCACATTGGTTCTTTACTTTACCTAAAATTATCCCAATTTCTACCCATCACCCCAACTCATCCTTTACCTCAATGTAAAACACCTCCATCACTGATCCTTCTCTGACATTAACCTAGCTTAAGGCCCTTGGTGCAACATTTCACAAATTTTAATGTACAGGAATCACCTGGTGGACATGTTTTCAGAGTGTTGAGCCTATCTCTGGGATTCTGATTCTGATTGAACAGTTGTGTGAATGTGCAGTTCCAACAAACCCATGTTCCAGAACCATGCATTGCTATAGTGCTCACTTCAGCAGCACTTATCCTAAAATTGAAATGATGCAGAGAATCACTGCCCTAGATTATACATCCTTGCATAGTAGTCATTAACTTCTTTTTTAATTCAATATTAAACCACATGCCTTTCCAGACAGAGTAAATTCTAAATGTGCCTGTAAGTTATTCAACAATACATACATAATTTTTAACAACTTTGGAATAGAGGAATATAAGATACAAGTATGTTCAGTGATGTGGAACATTTTTTCATATATTTTCTTGCTGCTTTCACTTCTTTGTATGAGAAATGTCTGTTCATTTCGGATGCCCATTTTTGGATCGGGTCTTTATATTTGGGGGGACTGATTGTTTTGAGTTCTTTATATATCCTTGATAATAGTCCTTTGTCTGAGGTACAGCTGGTAAAAATTTTTTCCCACATTGTAGATTGTCTCTTAGTTCTGCTAATGGTTTCTTTTGAAGTACAGAAGCTTTTTAGTAAGATGAGATCCCAGTTGTTGATTCTTTCTGCTAGTTCC
>NW_022900917.1:24455728-24509105 GCF_012274545.1 Fukomys damarensis | reverse complement strand
AAAAAAAAAAAGAAAAAAAAAAAAAGATACAAGTATGTTGAGCAATTCTCCCAAGGTACAAAACTATCAAAGGAAAGAAGAAAAGAAAGAAGAGAAATGGATATAAGAAATTGCTCCAGTCTAATCTTGAAAGGCAGTGAAAATGAAAACATTATGGGACCAAAAATATGGCTATGGGAAACTTCGCTAACTTTAACCTGTAATTGAAAAAAATCTACAAATTAATGGAATAGAACTGCAGGTGATAGATGTTGAATTCTATCATGTTTTCCCATTCCATCCCTTTCTCTTTCTTTCCAGTGAAAATGCACCTGCTTCTCTATCAACAGTTACTGATATCTTAAACATGTCCAAGTTGATATTGCTGTTTGAGAGAGGTCAGCTAAGGAGTTTAATTGTCATTTGGGCCATTAGAAACTTCTTTTAGAGAGAAAAAGATTGTGAGGAACGCTGAGGCATAACTTTGAAAGATCCCAAAGAAAAAGAAAATTAAATTAAAACAATGGCCTAATAATAAAAAACATTCCTGTTTTCATTTTCCAGACATTAAAATCTGAAGACTGATGCCAACCCTTATCAGTTACATCCTCCTTTTAAGGTCATATTACCACTCCTCACATTTCAGGGGGTGAAAACCACATAATAAATTTTTGGCAAATGAAGAAAAAGATTAAAAATGTGTAAAATTTAAGCTATGTAACTCTATACTGTGTGGCTGTGCTAGGGAAATGTTTATCTTCTACATGTCATATATATATACAGAGCACAGGAAATTTCATGCCCAGGAGGGAAAAATTTCTGACTGTAGTTCTGGCCTCTTTTCCTCTGGCTCCTAGTGTACTTGCTCAGAAACTGATGAATCTGAGAAAAGGAACTTAGCAAATGTGGCTTTGTCCATTCTTCCTTTCAGAGTGGCCTGTGCTCACTCTATATTCGTGCATGCGTTGAGTTTACCAATAACACACTCTGAAGCTGCAAGATGGAGTTTTACAGTTTGGGAGTAAGAAAGTAAGGTCAGTACAAGGGAATCAATTTGAACTCATCAATAATAAAAAGTTGGCATGTTGGTCTAGTGATCTGTACTCAACTTCTCAACTCACTCTGAAACTCAGGAGTGAGGAGAGCAGGAGCTACTTATTGACCCCTAAATCCCAATGGCCCTCATATTCCAAACTTTCACTCCCATCAGTTTTCACTCCATTTGTCATTCTCGGCCTGCCACATACAACTCACCTGTCACAGCTCACTTTTTTTCATTTCTGTGGAAATGTTCTCTTAGTATGTCTAATATATTTTCTACTACTGTATATTTTTCTGGGTGTTATAGAAACACACTACACCTTACATGATAATAATTCTAAAACTCCTAGAATATTTAGTATTTATTAAATTTTTAACTATGCGCTAAGTACTTTATACAAGTTACTTCACTTACTCTTCATGTCCATGCTATGAGAGAAATGATGCACAGGTTGTAAAAATGTAATGAATCATCCAAAAACAGATTTGAGGTTTTTAATTATAAAGTGGGATAGTAACTACTTTTAGTTATAGGTATTTAAGCCTTTACCTCTAAAAACATTGGGCAGATTGATTATGTATTTCAATCTTCCTAACACTGCTCTTCAAAGAAAGTCAGTGTCTATTTCTACAGAATCATTCTCCTCTATAAGTCAGAATTTCATAAGGAAAATGAAGCCATTCCAGCTACTATTTTGTGTAGGAAGAAGTTTAATATAAACAATTATTATAGAGCCATTGGAACATGTAAGGAGCAAATGTTAGTAGGAAATCTTTCAGAAAGTCCTTTCAAAAGGACAGAGATCAAAAGCAGAGAAGCGTCTACCAGTCTCAAGTACTGTGGTACAAAGGTGAATCTCAGGACAATGCCCAAAGGTTGAAGCAAAGTCCCATTTCTACAGCTGATGATGTGGGGAGGCTATCCACAACTACCATAGACAAGGATGACTGCTCTTCTGCTTTCCAAGTCCTGTGCTTAAGGCTGTCACTGGCAGAACATCACTGGCATTCTGCCAGGCAGAGCAAAGGTAGTTTCCAGATTTCATGCTATTGAGCTACAGGGAGAGTTTCAAATGTCAGCCATGAAACTGAAAATTAGTAACAATATCCCATATGTTTTACATATATTTTGTATATTCAGTGTCCACAATATTTGGTCTGTAGCTAACCTTACAAATAATATCAAAAATACATTTCCAATTAAGATAATGGAACCATCTCTTGTATCAATAAAGATAAATTTAAGTTTTCTCCTCCCCAAGAGACACATGTCGCCAAAAGTACTGCGTCAGTATTTCTGTAATGTTCACTTATTTTCCAACCCAGTTACAATTTTGGGATAAATCATAGTGTAAACAATAAACGATGTTAGTCATAACCAATAAATATATGAAGTAGTAGAGAAAGGAGGAGAAAGATAAACAATATGTTTAAATATATACATAACAAAGCAAAGATAGAAACTGGGCATAGTCAGCATATTGCTTTTTGTGAAACTAGTCACAAAGTGAGAATTTCTACTAAATTCTGTTTTTCCTTTTCCCTTACCCAGCACATAAACTTACCTTTTTGCAAGAGAGTTTCCCATAGGTCTCTAACTTTTTAATACAACTTTCAAGCACAGACACTGACAGCATTTGTTTCAGGACTGTCTTTCCAAGAATAGTTGCATAGCTAATAGCCTCTTAAGCAAGAGACAGCATGTCCCTACAGAGAGAAATGATAGGTTTATTTATTGTCCACTATAATAAAAACAATGTCTGCTATAGAGATAAAGGTCAGGTAGGCTTACTGCCCATTACAAAGCATTGAGGTTTCCTCATCTCCACAAGCCTCTCCTCTAGTGAAAGTCTTCCTATGTGCACCCAATCCCTGGCAATTTTGCTTTACCATTTGGGAATTAGTGCTTCAAGACCAGTGCAAATGCTGACACTTTGGTTATTGTTATTGTGGTGAATAATAAAGTCCTTTTACAAAAGTGTCATGTCTTTGCCATTTATAAAACTGTAACAGGCTAACTCAGCTTACAGTAAAGTATCAGCTTCTCCACAATTTTAACATACAAAATTCTATACCTGGTAATGAAAACGTTTATCTTGAAGGGTCTAAGTTACGTGTGGTCCTATTTTGAGGAGTTGTTATGATTAGTTTTCTATTAAATTTCATTACAAGATGCGGAAGTATCGAGAGACATCCCAGAAATACTTTTATATTCCCAACACATGCTCTCTGTTTCCATTAATAAGTTGTACTCTATTTCCCTTTGATGAACAAGATCAATCATAATAACCACATTATTAAGGCATTTATATTTTTCTCATTCAATGACACAAGGAGGCCAAAGTGGCCAAATGATAGTCTCAACTTTACAATTCAATGGAACTGCTATTAAGTCCCCTCTTAAAAGCAGCATTTCCTTGTTGTGTTAAAGGTCTCAAAACCAAAGGAACTCAGGATGGAAAAAAATTTTACAAGTGATCAGTAAGGGTTGAAGGAACCATATTTTTTTTTCTCATTGAGTTTATTGGTACATTTTAGGTATACAGTACAGTTACATTGATCATTGGGATCTCATATCTTTACATGATAGGTCTTGGTTCCCATTTATTCCCCATACCCCTGCCCTCCATTCACCCCCTCCTCCCTTCCCTATTTACAAAAACTTGATTTCCATTTTTTCATTTGAAGGAGCCATCTTTAATTTACTGCTTCCATGATTTGGTTGGGCATAGCCTCAAAAATATGCCATGTATCAGTTGCTGCTAAAAACACATAAAGCATCATGTAGAACATCACACAACATTGTAACTGAAGCTTAAATAGATCATTTCACCATTCTATCATGTCACCTGTTTCTGGGTGATTGAGTATAAGGAAACACTAGTGAATTTCATGGACATGAGCCTAATTATCAGTTTCTTTGCCATTTTAGTCAATAGCAAAATTATGCAGAAAAACAAACGATGAATAAAACACAGAATAAAGACAAAAGCATTGTGCATGAAAAATCCATACACAAAGTAAATGTGTATTTCAGTAAACACAAGGTATTCAGTTGGTGCCACTGGAGAACAATGTCATACAAAAGATCGGTATTGCTCTTGACTTTTAACAAGATGATCACTCTTCATTGGAAGCAATAAGATTTAATGAGAGAAATTCTACACTGTTGAAAATGTGTTTTGCTTATAATCCCTGACACAATAGTCACTTTTTGTATGTAATTACTAAGTTAGCATGAAGGTAACTGGAGAGAAGAGCTAATTGATATCTGTATATTGGCTCTTGTCCAAATGGTTATTTGCAGTCAGTCCCTGTGGTCATGAAATACAAAAATCCATACTCTAGCCTTTCTGAATAGTTCATCCACACATACCTCTTCCTGAGACTTTCTAGTCAACAAACTTTCCATTTTATTCTTCCAAGCTGCTAATCCTTTGGCCAAAATTTCTGCCAGTAATACAGTATAGAACTATACCTCACCATCTCTTTTTCTAGATAAAGTGAAAACCCACATCCATATTTGAACTTCTGCCTCTCTTGGAGGATTTTCTATTACCCATTATCCTCTGAGAGCATCTCTGAGTACAGCAAAATAGTGTACCATATTTTATGTGCTGCTCATTCCCTGTGATGTCATAGGGTTAAAGGAAAAATGGCAATGCTGCAAAATTATGTATCATTTGATTCAGAGGTGCTTACAAGCTCAAATGATATAGTGCATGTCTTGAGATATGTAGAAACTCCATATCAATGGCACTGTGCAGGTCTTTAATCCTGAAATTATATCTTAGCAGATTAGAAATACTCTCTTTCTTTGTTGTGGGTACTTATCAAAACCAGAAGCCTTACTAGTTACATGGAAGTAAATAGGAGCAACATACTCCAATGTACTACAACAATGCACATGTTGACCTGCAATCCAATAATTCTGTCGATCATGTCACAATCAAAATTAAAACATACTTACTTTGAATATTTTTTTCACTTCCTGCATTCCAGCAATACTGTATGCTCTTTATAGAGTACACCAGAAAAAAATATTTGACTGCAAGAAACACTACTACTCCATCCATGTGAGAATATAAAAAGAATTTGAAATCTCACATTTGCAGTCTCTTTTAAGAAATTACAAGAACTCTGCTAAATTTCAAGCAGGATATAGAATAAAACGGCATGGTTTACTTTCTGGTTCTGACTAGACCCTCTAACATAAGGTTAAATTGCACTGAAGCACCCTACAGCTGAAACATTTGCTTCCTGACCTTATCAATGACAATAATAGAAGTCATAATTCAGATACCATGTTGAGATAATCATGTCTTTTGATTACAAGTACTTAAGTTTTTACATATATTCAAGTTTCAACAAATTCTAATGAATACTTCAGTGAGTGAAATCTATTATTCTGGATCAAATATGACTCCAGGAAAACTGGGTTAGACGGTAGCATTAATGACCCACTTAAATACCACAGTGGCATCATATTTTTCTCCACTGTGCAAGGTAATTGGAGTTCTCCAAAGTAATATCCTTATCTTAGAAATCTAAAGTTAATGGCCTTCCTCATGAAATCTGAAGATTGCTAATACCCCACAGTTCTAGAGTGTTAAATAAATCATTGGATCTACTCCTTAGCACATGCTTTTGATGTAAAAGAAGAGAATAGGTCATCTCAGTTTATCATTAGGTAAAACTTCTAAAAAACAAATCATCCTATAATTATACCAGTTATTGGAATGAGGCACTGATGTCCAACTGGTTTTCAGAAAACTGTCAAAATTAAAAGCTTTCTCAGAAGTGACACAAATATAACATCTTCCTTTATATATCATAGCATTGAAGGAATTTTTTTCCAGGACACCTGCTAGCAAGGGTTATTTTCATCCCAACCTATTACCTTAGTGATTATGCAGTAATGAATACTGATCAGCTTACTAAGCAGAGAAAGAATTTCCTAAATTAAATAATTCTGATGGACTGAATCATATTTTGGGTGGGACATCAATCACAATTTGACCTTCTCCAACAGTGCTGTTTATAGACTACAGTCACCTTTCAAATAAGCATATAAAATAATTCATTCTTAAATTGTCTCATATCAGTGAAGTGTGAGCAGTGTGTTTTTGAAGAGAGGGAAAATTTTTGAAGAATTCATAATGGATTATTGATTTATAGTATCTATTTATAAAAATGAAAAGATAATTCACAAATGGCTTGCAATGAAGATAAATGTCTTAAGAGTGCATTTCATATAGATTACTGAACCTAATATTCTTTTGCATTCTTCAATCTTTAAAATTCATTTCAATTGACAAATTTTCCTTTTATGTACCAAAATATTAAAATAAATGATGATCACTGTAAATAAGAGAAAAGTATGCAAAAGAAATAAATCTAAAATAAAAAGGAAAAGCTCTGGAGCCACTCTAAATGCTTTGGTTTCCTATGTGTAAAACAGTCATAAATTAAATTAACAATTAAAGAGGTCACTCACATTAGAATTGATGTTTGTACCCCTAAAAATTTGAAAGCAATGGAATTAGATTTTTCAAAACCATTTTGCTCAAGAATTTGCATAGGTTGATTAAAATAGATTGGGTATTCTAAATATAATGTTTCTTTTTTGACAACTGTATTAATAAAAACATAAGGAAGAGATTCAAGTGCCTTCTTTAAATAACAATATGTAACATAGTTAAAGGTTTTGATGTTAGCAAGTCAGAATTATATATGTTTTCAAAGAGCTATTACTAAATAATCATGACCTTAAAAATAATGATTTCCTGAATTGTAGTTCAGCACAAATTTCAGTAAGGTCTTACACTCACCATTACTCACTTTATTGTGAATTAATTCACACAGTTAAAGGTAACAGATTATAACTACCACAAATTGTCATTTTCTAAGCTGTGCTTCATGCTATTGTATTGCTGATTATATCCCTTGAGCTAAGATGTTGTGATTGATCTAATCAGTTATCCTCCCTCGTATAATGAAAATGAGATTGCCTCACAGACTCAAAACCTAAAGACCAGCTATATCTGGAAGACAGAAGTATTAACCCAGGAATTAAAACAAGGATAGGACCGATGACAAAAATAGAAAAACAAAGATATTTAAATGAGACACAAACACAGACTTCCACCCCCACCAAAGTTAAACTCGGGGGAAATGAGGTAGAAAAGTCTGGCAACCATCCGAACACCCTAAATCAAAATCAATAGCACAGGAAGTAAAAAAAAATAAATAAATAGAAAAAAGAAATGAGGCTCTAGAAAAATTCAAAACAAATAATTTTGCAGATAACCACAGAGACGGTGAGAAGAATGAAAGACATGATTAGAGACTCTAGACCAAAACAGATTAAAAAAATAGATGAGCTAAGGACCATGATGGAAATCATGAATGTCCAACATAGGAAAGAAATTAAATCTGTGAAACAAGATTCAAACAGATATCCTGGAGATTAAAAACTCTGTGGAAAGTGTTCACAGCAAGATGAACAAATGTGAAGATAGAATTTCAGATATAGAAGATAGGATTGTGGTCAGTGACCATGAAAAGAGACATCTCTTAAAAACAATAAGGGAAAAGAAAAAAAATATGAGAAAATGAAAAAAAATGGAAGTAAAGTAAATGGGGAGGGGAAGAGGGGGTGAAGAGAGGACAGGGACAAGGGGAAAAAATGAGAACCAAGACCTATCATGTAAAGATACAAGATCCCAATAATGGATGTAACTGTACTGTATACCTAAAATGTACCAATAAACTCAATAAAAAAAAACAGTAAGGGATCATGAGAAATAAATCCAACAACTCTTAGATAATGCAAAGAAGAATAATATAAGACTGATAGGAATCCATGAAATAGCAGGAGAAAGTCCAAAGGTCATAAAAAAACTGCTCAGAGAATTAATGACAAAAAAACTTCCCAGAGGGAAAGAATTTGACATGCAGATAAGTGGGGCATATAGGACGCCAACTAGCCATGATCAAAAAAAATCTACACCTAGATATATAACAGTCAATATCCCAGAAACTTAACAGAAGAACAAAATTCTACAAACACTTAGAGAAAAGAAACAAATCACATGAGAAGGAAAGCCCATCAGAATCCCATCAAACTTTTCAACACAAAGCCTCAGGTCAAGGAGAGCCTGGAGTGAGGTATTTCAAGTCCTAAAACAAAACAACTTCCAACCTAGATGGATGTATCCTGCAAAATTATCTTTCAACATGAATAGGTGAAATAAGATATTTCCATCACAAAGAACACCAGACAAATTTCATGAACACCAAACCAGCACTCCAAATGCTTCTAAACAATACCCTGGAAACAGAAAATGAAGATCACAATTCCATAAGGGTCAAAAGAGCAAATATTGCAGGAAAGACAAGAACTTAAAGTGAAATAGGGGAAAAATAAAAAATAAAAGAACCAACAATAGGAAAATAACATGAAAATGAAAAGTGAACACATAAAAGTTATAACCATCAATGTTAATGGCCTCAATTCACCAACTAAAACAAACAGGCTGGCAGAATTGATTAAGAAGCAAAATCTAACAATATGCTGTATACAAGAAACCCATTTTATCCACAAAGAAATTCATAGACTGAAAGTAAAAGGATGGAAAACAGTTCTCCCTGTGACAGGATCTCAGAAAAAAGTGGGGGTAGCAATCTTATTTGCAGACAGAATAGATTTCAAACCAAAACTCATTAAGAGAGACAAAGAAGGCCAGTACACCTTTGCACAGGGAACAAGACAAGAGGAAGAAATGACAATCATAAATATATATGCACCAACTACTAATACCCCAACTATATAAAACAAGTATTAATGGATATGAAAAATGAAATAAGCACTAATACAATGGTAGTAGGTGACCTCAATAGTCCACTGACACAAATATATCATTTAGACAAAAAAATTAACAATGAAATATTAGAACTGAACCAAGTCTTAGAACAAATGGACTTAGTAGCTATCTACAGTGTTCCACTGCACAAAATGAGAATATAGATCCTTTTGTGCTGCACAAGGGTCATTTTTCAAATAGACCACCTGCTATCTCATAGAACATGTTTAAGTAAATGCAAAGGAACTGAAGTTATTCCCTGTATATTATCAGACCATAGTGCAATTAAACTGGAGATCAATAGACTAAGAAATTGGAAGAACATCACAAAAGCATGGAAATTAAATAACATCCTCTGAATAACTATTGGGTCACAGAGGAAATTAAAGAACAAATAAGACAGTTTCTACAATTAAATTATAATGCCAATAAAATATACAGGAATCAATGGGACACAATGAAAGCAGTTCTATGATGGAAATTCATAGCAGTTAATGCCCATACTAGGAAAACAGAGTGAGCTCAAACAAACAATCTAATGCTTAACCATAATCTTCTACAAAAACAAGAGCAAGACAAACTGAAAGCTCATACAAAGGAGGAAATTATAAAGATCAGAGCAGAAATCAATGCAATGAAATCAATGAATCCAAGTGTTGGTTTTTTGAAAGAATAAATAAAATCGCTAAACCCTTAGCCAACCTTATCAAAAAAAAAAAGAAAGAAAATGCTTAAATTCATGCAATTAGGAATGAAAAAGGTGAAGCCACAACAGATCAAGCAGAAATCCAGAGGATCATCAATACCTACTTTGAAAATCTGTACTCTAATAAAATGGAAAATACAGAAGAAATGGACAGATTCCTAGATACCTAGGAACTGCCAAAGTTGAACTAAGAAAACATAAGAAGTCTAAACATCCCAATTACACTCAGTGAAATTGAAAATGTAACTAAAACATTACCAACAAAGAAAAGCCTATATCCTGATGGGTTTCACTGCTGAATTACACAAGACATTTAGAGAAGAACTATCACCACTACTCTTTAAACTCTTCAGTGAAATTGAAAGGAAAGAAATACTTCCCAATTCATTCCTGGAAGCAAGTATTACTTTGATTTCAAAACCAGGAAAAGACCCAACCAAAAGAGAGAACTACAGGCCAATCTCCCTAATGAACATAGATGCAAAAATCCTCAATAAGATACTGGCAAACAGAATGCAGAGGGTCATCAAGAAGATCAAACAGCCTGACCAAGTCGGATTTATCCTGGGGATGCAAGGATGGTTTAACATACGTAAATCAATAAATGTAATACACCATATCGACAGAGCCAAGGACAAAAACTATATGATCACTTCAATAGATGCAGAAAAAGCATTTGACGAAATTCAACACCCATTTATGATAAAAGACCTACAGAAAATTGGAATAGATGGTCTTTATCTCAACCTGATAAAGGCTATCTATGAAAAAACAACAGACAATATCATTCTAAAAGGTAAAAAACTCAAAACCTTCATAATAAAATCAGGAACAAGACAAGGATGTCCACTGTTACCACTCCTGTACAATATAGTTCTGGAAACATTAGACACAGCAATTAGACAAGAGAAAGAAATAAAAGTAATAAAGGTAGGAAAGGAAGAAGTTAAACTGCCATTATTTGCTGATAATATGATACTCTACACAAAAGACCCAAAAAACTCTGTCAAAATACTGCTAGACTTAATTGACAGATTCAGTAGAGTAGCTGGATACAAGGTCATTGCTCAAAAATCAATAGCCTTCCTATGCATAAATAACAGACTTATTGAGAGAGAAAGTAGGGAAACAATTCCTTTCACAATAACATCCAAAAAAATTGAAATATCTAGGAATCAATCTAATGAAAGAAACAAAAGACCCCTACACTGAAAATTACAGCACTCTGAAAAAAGAGATAGAAGAGGATATAAGATGGAGAGACACTTCTTGGTCCTAGGTAGGAAGAATCAACATAGTGAAGATAGCCATACTTCCAAAACTTCTAAACAGATTCAGTGTAATCCCAATTGAAGTCCCAACAGTGTATTTCACAGAACTGGAGAAAACTATCCAAAAATTCATTTGGAACCAGAAGAGACCTAGAATAGCAAAAACCATCCTAGGCAACAGAGACATGGCAGGGGGTATCACAATTCCCAATTTGAAACTATACTACAAAGCCACTGATAAAAACAGTATGGTGGGCTGGGGATTTAGCTCAGTGGTTCAGTGGCCTGCCTTGCAAGGGCAAGGACCTGAGTTCAATTCCTGGTACCAAAAAAAACAAAACAAAATAAAACAAACCAGCATGGTACTGGCAAAGAAACAGACACAAGGATCAATGGAATAAATTAGAAGATGCTAAAACAGTACCAGACATACTCAGCTACCTCATCCTTAACAAAGAAACCAATCATCCTCACTGCAGGAAAGATAGCCTCTTTAATAAGTGGTGTTTGAAAACTGGCTTTCAACTTGCCAGAGATTAAAACTAGATCCCTATCTTTTAACATGCACTAAACTAAAATCCAAGTGAGTTAAAGATCTATATATCAAAACAGAAACATTAAACTTACTGGAAACTAAATTAGGTTGAAAAGACATTGGCATAGAAGAAGTCTATGAACAAATCCTCAACTGCATGAGACTTGCACAATGAATCAACAACTGGGATCTCATTGTATTAAAAAGTGTTTGTAGTGCAAGAGAAACCACCAACAGAGCTATGAGACAACCACAATGTGAGAAAAAAATTTTACCAGATACCCCTCAAAGGACTACTATCTAGAATATATAAAGAAATAAAAAAAACAGAACCCCCAAACACAAAGACCCGATTCAAACATGGGCATTTGAAATTAACAGACATTTCTCAGACAAGAAAAAGCAGCACACAAATATATGAAAAAAATGTTCAACATCACTGCTCATTTGAAATCTGCAGATGAAAACAACACTGAGGTTACAACTCACCACAGAAAAAATGGCTGCTGAAATCAACCAATAACAACTGCTAGTAGGCTATGGGGAGAAAGGAACACTTCTCCATTGTTGATGGGAGTGCAGACTGGTGCATCCACTGTGGAAATCAATATGGAGATACCTCAAAGAACTAGGATTAGAGGTTCCATTTGACCCAGAGATCCCTTTTCTGGGTATCTTTCCAAAATAATTAAAAGAATCATACCACAGTGATATATGTGTTCCTATGTTTATAGTGGTACAGTTTGTAATAGCTAAAACTTAGAAACAACCCAAATGCCCATCAACTGGACTGGATAATGAAGATGTGGTTCATCTTCATTAGTACTACTCATCCATAAAGAATGAGAAACTAGAAATATTTATAGGCAAATGGACGCACATTGAGGCTATGCTCTTAAGTGAAATAAACACTTGCTTAAATACCAAATAATTTCTCCAGTGTGAAAACTTAAAGTGTAAGTAAGGTTCAAATGGTATAATTGAAAGTATGAAATAGGGAGAAAATGGCTAAATAGGAAGGGGAAAGGGGTGGGGAAAGGAAATAAGGGAAAAGAAAAAATGTGAAGAAATGAAAAAATAGAAACAAAGTCTGTATAAATAGGGAAGGGTGAATTGGGTAAAGCGAGGGCAGGTGTATGGAGGAAAAAGAGAACCAAGATATACCATGTAAAGGTACAAGATTCCAATGATAAATGTAACTGTATAATTTGCTTTAAATGTACCAATAAACTTAATGGGGAAAAAAAGATATTCCTAGAATCATGAGGACCTAATAAAAGGTGCAATGCCAGGAAAATGAAACAAAACAGAAACACTAATATGCTGAAAGATAAAATAGGTGAAATTCTTGAAGACATAGGCACAGTTAAATAACTTCTAACTCCAACTTTTAAATAACAACAAATAAAAATAGAATACATAAAAATAAATAAATGCAATAAATACATAAAAATATGTTCAACTTTTCTGGCCAACATAAAAATGAAAATTAAAACACACTAAGATTCCATCTTACTCCAGAAAGAATGGCTATCACCAAGAAATCAAGCACTAACAAATACTGGAGAGGACATGGGGAAAAGGCACATTTTCCATGTTGCTGATGAGAATGTAATGTAGTACAACTTCTTTGGAAATAAGTATAGAGATTCCTCAACAAACCAAAACTGGAAATTCCATTCAACTCAGCCATTCCCCTTCCAGGTTTCTTCCTGAATGATTTAAATATACCACCCTACAGTGATATATCTATACCCATGTTGTTAGCAGCACAATTCATAATAACCAAATCTTAGAAGCAGCCTAAATACCTATTGACAGATAAGTGCATGTTAAAAATGTGGTATTCATACACAACAGACCATTATTCTGCCATAAAGAAGGATAAACGAGTCATTTGTCTGAAAATAGACATACCTGAAGACCATGTTATGTGAAATACATCAGAAAAATTTAAATATCACATAACTTCTCTTATACAAAAAAAATCAAAGTATAAGTATAAAATGAGTATAAAAAATCAAAACAAAACATAGACAATGGAAGACAGATATTTTGCAAAAGGGAAATAGAAAGAGATATAGAGATGGAGGGAGGGTAAAGAGGAGTGGGGAAGGGAATAAAAAGAATTACAAAGTTATGTATATGTACCCACTTTCCATGATGAATGCCATCATTTTGTACTGCAAGCATATACTAATAAAAACAAATATGATTACATACATCAACTGTTGTTGAAAATAATTGCATATAAATACACAAAAGGATTAGAGAATTAATTCAATTTATAGTCCATGACAAATTGTGAATGTTTGAAACTAATAATTTCCCTAACTTGGATTAATTTTTTTCTTCCACTAATTCTAAAAATAAACAACAGTCAAAAACTAGGTTAGATGGAGGAGTTCATGAAGGAATCTTAACTCTGAACAATTACCCTGTATTAACACTGTATCTATGTGTAATTTTACTTCACTTAGTCTGACCTAGAAAGCTTAGTGACAGGAAGTATCAACCCAATTATACTGAACTGGGAATGGATGTTAAGTAAGTTTAATTTTCTATGGTCCACAGCCAAATTTCTGTCTTTTTATAAAACTTGTTATTCTCAGCATATCATTTGCTTCCTTAACTAGTTAGCTATACTACAGTGATTGGAAGGTGTTCAGCACTATGAAAATAGTACTTGCAACTGAATTTTTACAGTTTATTACAATAATTTAATTCATGTTTAACATCATTAATTGAGTGGCTACTAAGTTTATACCAGATATCATGTTTGGAACAATACATAAACCATGGACTCTACTCTCAAGGCAATTTTAGATTGATGGAAAAAAGCATAGTAGAAAGACAAAATGATTACACGCTGTAATAAATGCTGGGAAGGAAACAAAAGAATGAGAGAGAATAACTAAAGCTTGCATTTTGTAGAATATTGGGAATTAGTTAGATGGATGGGGTCTTAACAATACCAGGATGTCAACAACAAAGTCTGATGTGAAAGGCAAGGAGCTGGGCACTCAGTAGAACAAATGATAAGGGTACATAATCTACTTGAAAGGAATTCCACAAGTTTTCTACCAAGTACTTTTTTATACCCTCACCCAGCTCTCCTTAATCCCTACCAACAACTAATCTGTTCATGATTTTAACAATTTTTGTAAATATGTTTTTAATTTTAATGTTACATAAAAAAAGCCATACAGCGTGTCACTACAGGATTAAGTTCTATTCAGTCAGCAAAATTCTCCAGTGAATTGTCCAAGTAGTTGGACCTATAATTTGTTCACTTTTATTGCTGAATAGTTAGTACCCAGGGGTATTTTGTACCAGTTATTTAACCACTCAAGTTTAAAGCATATCTTATTTGTCTCCAGTGTATGAGTATTATGAATAAAGTTGTTACAAACATTCATGTAAAAGTGGTTGTATAAACTTAAATTTTAAGTCCTCTGGGATAAATACCTGGGAGTGCAATTGCTGAAGCATATGGTAGTCACACGTTTAGTGGTACTGCCACCTGCCTCACAAGCGCTAGGGCCTGAGTTCGATCCTTGGCACACACACACAAAAAAAGTCAAATTACTCTCCACATTTACTGTACCATTTCATAAACCCATCAATAATATCTAAATGACCTAGTTTTTCTACATCCTCTCCAACATTTGGTTTTGCCACTATTTTTATTGCACATCCTCTTATAATAATATTTCATTGTGGTTTACATCTGCATTCCCTGAGTGGAGAATAATGTTTGTATGAATTTATTTGTCATTCATATGTCCTCTTCAGTAAAATGTCTTTTGCCCATTTTTCCACATAACAAAAATATTTGTGTTTTACCTGTTGAATTTTAAGTTTGTTATTAAATTTTGTGGGTTGCACATATATACTTGTTGGTATATCTTTTCATTCTGTTGGTGGATTTTTTTTTCACAGAGAAATAAGTTTAAACTTTGATGAGGTACAATTAACTTATCAGTGTTTTTCTTTTGTGGACAATACCTATTGTGCCACGTTAATAGCTGGATTCCAAAGATTTTATCCTATGTCTTTTTTCTAAAGATAGTATAGTTTTACATTTTACAAATAAATTTTGATTTATATTTGTATAATGGTATGGCAAGGTAAGGTATACTTTCTTGCCTATAGATGTACAATTGCTCTAGCATCATTTGTTGAGTCCATCCATTTAAATTGCTTTTGTTCATATATCAAAAAATAAAAATGAATATATTTGTGTCATTCCATTTCCAGGATTTCTGCTCATTCCATTGATCTATCTGTTCATCCTCCATTGAAACTAGATAGACTCAACCAATGTGGCTAAATCACAGATCCTGAAATTCAGTGATTTTATTTTTCTTTTAATAATTTTTAAAGTTTGTTGACCTTTCCATATACATTTTAGAATAATTATGTCTATCTACAAAAATATCTTACTATAATCTTAATAAACATTGCATTAAACCTATCAATTTGGGGAGGATTCATTTCTTTTAATCCATGAATATGGTATGCCACTTTATTTATATGGATCACCTATGACTTCTTTGATCAGAATTTGTTGTTTTCATCATATAAGATCTATGAATGTTTTGTTAAATGAATGCCTCAATATTTCATTTTAGTTCAATCCCCGGTACCAAAAAAAAATTCATTTTAGGCAATTATAAATAATATTGTATTTTTAATTTTATTTTCCAGGTGTTCTTTGCAATAAATAAAATGCACTTGACTTTTGTTTATTGATCTTGCATTCTAAGATCTTGCCTGGTTTATAAATTAGCTCTACGAGTTTTTAACAGATTCCTGGAAACTTTGTATACTGATACTTATGTAATCTAAAACTAGAAACAATTTTATATCTACCTTATTTGTGTTTTGGGGGATTGTTTTTTGGGGAGGTCCTGGGGATCAAACTCGGGAACTTACACTGGTGAAGCAGGCAGTGGTAGCCCTAAACTAAATGCCTGGCCCTTGTTGTTTTTTATATCTACATTATTTGTTGTTTTTTCATTTCCTTTTGTTGCCTTATTGCACTGGATAGATTCTCTAGGAATACGCTATTCCTAAATTCTACAAATATGGTGAAATGAATTGTGTGAGCAAAAATTTGTGTCTTACTCCCAATCTTAAGGGTAAATAAAAACATTTGGTTTTTCATCATTCAGTATAATCTTAATTACAAGACTTTTGTACATGCACCTTATCAGGTTGAAAAAGTTTTAATCTATTACTATTTTTTCAGATTTCTTATCATAGTAATTTAATTTTTTCAAATTTATTTCAATTTATTTGAATCAATTTATAAGATAATGTGATTTTGTTTAGCCTGTTATTATGGTTAATTAGATTTTGAGTACTGAATCAACCTAGCATGATTGAAATAAATCCAACTTGGTCATGATACATATGTTTAGTAGTACTATATTGTTGCACTTTATTTGCTAAAAACATGGATGACACATAGGTAAATTTAAATGAGGATTTAAAAATTCCTTCACTGTAATAAAATCTATTTTAATTTATTATCACTGAAATCTAAATATGCACTCATGTTATATTGTTTTAATCTAATAAAATTATAATAAGTCAAATGTGGTTTTTAATCCACTATTAACAATCTGTCATTCTTTAGTTATTCTGCCATTTTGTAGAAATTAATAGAAAAAAATGTTAGCTATAATTCCTTCCACCTCAGGAATTTTTATAGGGTCCAAAAACAATAAACTCAAGTATATATGATATGGATAGTAGGATGTCATTTGTGAAATTTGGTACAAGATTTTGAGGTTATGAATGGTAAAAAGAAAAAATGTCATTTACAAACTGTGCCACTATAAACATGGGTGCACAAGTATCACTGTGATATGATTCTTTTAATTCTTTTGGAAAGAAACCCAGCAGAGGGATGACTGGGTCAAATGGAACTTGGAAACAGCCCATTTGTGCATCATTTGGAGACTGGATAAAGAAGATGTGGTTTTTCTATAAAATGGAATACCACTCAGCCATAAAGAATGAGAAATTAGAGTTATTCATTGGATGCATATTGAGGATATACCCCTAAGTGAAATAAATAAGTCATGCATGTGTAAATACCAAATAGTTTCTCTGGTGTGAAAAACTATAAATGTACTAAGGTACTGATGGTATAATTGACAACGTGAAATAGGAAGAAAGGGCTAAAGGTGTAGGGGAAGTGGGAAGGGTAGGGGAAAGGAAATAGGGAACAAGAAAAATATATGAGAAATGAATAAAATGGAAATTAAGTATTTGTAAATAGGGAAGGGAGGAGGAGGTGAAGGGAGGCAAGGGAGAAGGGGAAAAAATGAGAACCAAGACCTGTCATGTAAAGGTACAAGATCCCAAAGATGAATGTAACTGTACTGTATAACTAAAATGTACCAAAAAACTCAATGAGAAAAAAATGTCATTTAAAGCTGTGAAAAGTTTCTATCTCAGCAGTTTAAATAATTTTGTTTTATTTGAGAAACAATGTCTTTGTCCTGAGAAAACCGCCAGATAGGTTTCTCAATACTCAATGTAAAAACAGCTCTGTCCATTTTTCCTAAGGAAAAATTAGAACAACCAAACATTTGAAAGTTGATCTTTCAAACAGGGAAGCTAAGTGATCTTTCTGTTCAGTAATGTAATTGCATTGGATGGAAGTTCTAAATTCTGAATTTTCAGGTTTTAATTGCTTTTTTTTTTTTTTTTGTTACTGGGGATCAAACACAGGTCCTTGCACTTGCAAGGCAGGCGGCAGAACCACTGAGCTAAATCCCTGGCACAAGATTTCATTGCTTTTAACGGGGAGAGGAAAGATCTTTCTGTAGGCATCTGGTGAAGGGATTCTCTCTGGACCTTGGAATGTTTTAGTATTCCATTCCAGGAAATGGACATGTGTTGAGGAGTAAGAAATTTTTCTCTTTTCCTGATTGAGGTCTAATTCAGGCTTAGAATTTAAGAAGTGCCTTATTCTGCAGGGAAATTTTGAATAAAGTTTCAAAAGTTAGCTGGTGATTTAGTTTTTGGTGGACAATTAAGGCAAGGTTCTGCTTCTAGATTGTGAAAGTGGTGAAAAGGACAAATAGACCCTGCTGGACACGGTTAAAGCAGAGCCAACAGTGAGGGAGTAAATCAGCTTGATGAAGAAGCCAAAGAGATCATGAGAAAACCTGTCTGTTAACACATGGAATGCAGAAGTCAGGGAACTTCTCAGAAGTAAGTAAGGGGCTTTGAGGAAAACCAAATCCCCAAAGTCCCAGGGTGCATCCTGGGGTGGGAACACTTTATCTACATTTGTAGCAAGTTTTTGAGATCCATACAACTGGAGGTCAAAAGGCATTGGTTCTCATGTTTCATGGTGCATGAAAATCTCCCCAGTACTTGCTAAAAGGTAAATGGTAGGGCTATAGTCTTGAGAACCTGATTTACAGCTTAAATCTCAGCTAACACTTAGGTGATGTTGATGCAAGCAGCCAAGAGAGAAGCATTGCCTAAAAACTCAAAACAATGTTACTGGTTATTAGCAGGACACTAGTACAAGAGCCAAGTTATTTTTTCTGTAACATAGACATTATAATTTAGCTCTTTACTTCTTGGGCTAAGAACTAGCAAACCACTGATATTTCTTGAGCCTTATTTTTTTGAATAATGAACACATATTTTAGTACTAAAAGCAATAAATATCAATATACATTCCTGTTTTGTATATGTAAAATCAACAACTGTATTTTGTTCATCCAAAAAATGTACATTGAATAGCTACTCTGCACAAGAAATAAATCATTGTGCAGAACACAGAATTAATTTGTATAACAAACTTATTTCAGGTACTTGAAACTCAAGGGATTTTTAGAATTAGTGAACCAAACATATCTACACAGTTTTATGGTTAATTAAATATGTCTTATTCCAGAGTTTAGAAATAAATGCTTTCCCAAATAATTATTGTGCACATAGCTCCTTCTCTTATCTGCTGCAATTGATGCTGTCCTCATTTTTAAATTTCTATAAATCTTTTCCGTTTGCTATTTTTGTTAGGGAATTGATCATGTTAAAGTATGCTGTGACGCCGCCATCACAGGCTGCATTTTCCTGGTGCTTCTTGGCTCTTAGAATGACTTCATGCTCTTATCTTTAGTTTCCCTTCCACCCAGGCCACAGCGAGACAGAGAAGTTGAAACCTGCTTCTGCAGGACTGAACCCATAAAAGACAACCTGGCCTCTGATAGGTTAAAAGTAGCCCACTACTCATGAATAAGCAATAGCCCAGCCCCAAACCAATAAAAGGACCTTCCTTTCTTTGTTCTCTTCTTCTCTTCTCTTCCTCTCTTCTTCTTCCTCCTCTCTCTCTGCTCTTTCTCTCTGCTCTCTCTCTCTATACCCCCACCCCTTGAATAAAATCTCCAGTTGGACCTCTTCGTGTGTGTGTGGCCTAGTTGTTGAGCATCACAATTTCCTTTCAATTTTCTTGTGTTCCATAATTGATTACAGATTTTTAAATTTGTAAGTGTTTTGTTGGTCTTTTTAAACTTAATAACACTGTATCATTCTCAAAATTAAAGAGTTCATTTTTATTTTTATTTACTTAACTCAGCCAAGTTATTTTTAGGTACAAACAAAAAAAATCCTCATTAGGTGAGTATAGCCCATGTTATCCTTCTCAGATGAATACATTTAATTCTCTGTTGGAATACATGACTGTTCAGAGTAATAAGAGAGTTTTTAAAACTTCATTTCCAAAATGTTAGCATAATAGGAGTATTATAGATAAATGTGAATCCATTTCTTATTCTAGAAGTACATATATTTCCAGGAACAATTAGCGTTTCATCTCAGAGATCATAATTATAATCAATATTACAAAAACATTCCTGAAACATACTTCTGTTTTGACTTCAAGGAAGATATTCACTTAAGACTTTAGAATTTGGTGAGTTCTCAGATATGAATACTAAATCAACATTTAAAAGGAATATTTTACAAAACTTTTTAAATAAGTGGTTCACAAAATTGCTTATTACATGTTCTAAGGATTTAATTTTTCCACTTGAATTAAGCACACCAGAAGTTACCAAAGTAAATCACCACCTTATTAGTTACTCATGACTGAATCATAGGAGTGGTGTTGAATTATGAGAGAAAAGGGGTCAGATGAAAGTTACAGTTAGGTATCTGTCCAATCATGGAGGAGATCAATAAGAAGATAGTGTAGTTCATTCAGTCAAGCATGTCCAAAGAGAGAAACGATGTTTAAAATCTAAAGAAAAATATATAAACAGTGGACACTGAAGTTAGACCATGAGAACTAACCCCATAGCAAAACAATGTATCTTGTCAAAATCAACATGCAGAGGCTTTTTTAAAAAGCAATTTATCTTTTCAAATATCTTTACTTCAAAGTGTCTAATTATCAGAAAGTTTTATTCTTTTCTTGTTCTCTGAATTTTATGCTAAACCAACAGACTCTGTAAAAGATACAGGAATGTAAGAAAAAACAGGTACATGCTATTTATAAATAATTTTGTTATAGTTTAATCTACTTTATATTAAAAGGCTGACAAAATATATTCAGTGAAGTATGCTTTCTAAAAATTTGTTTTAAAATAATAATTTGATAAAATTCTAATTAAAAGCACTTTCACTGTGTAAGAATGCTAAATTCATTGTTTTGTGGCCTTGCTTTTGAAAGTTCTTGCTGAATTTTTATTGCATTCAGGCAGTAAAACCTGTGATGAATCAAATATAAAAATAAAATCACATGGTTTATTATTGATGAAGCTCATACAACATGTGAACACACAAACTACCCTACTGGGAAAATATTCATCTTCAAAAACAGAAATTCTATTCCAAAGTGCTCAAGATCAATCATAATTCAAATCCACATGACAAGAATCATTGTCACTTTATGCTATTTTATTAAAAATACTGCATATTCATACTCACAGGAGAAATCATTGAATAAATAAACACAAATTATTGTATGGTTAATATAATCTTAGGCTGTAGGTCTGTCACAGGTCCCATCTTCGGTTCCACCGAGGAATGATGTCATTCTTCAGATTCATACTTTTACCTCGTCTCTATTTTAAAACGTCCCTCAGCACCTTCTTCCCATCGTTTTCTATTCATGTTCTAACTGTTCTGGTCTGTATATCATATTCTATTGTCTTCACCCTGAGGTAAACACTGCTGGGAACTATTAACTATCCATTCTCCCTTCTTTATTAACATCGACACTGGAAACAAAGCATATGTGAATTTAAAGTGTTCAGCTCCCACCCTGCTGCATACCTGGAGACCAATATATGACAACAGGTTTAAGTGAATTAAGTGGGTCTTCAAAACTAGTGCTTTAGTGACAGCACTGGAAGTACCTTTTCGCCTTTCAGTCCCCCTCATTTTCTTCTTACCTAGAATTTAGATGCAGTCCATAGAGGTAAAATGATGATCATTTCAACATAAAAATCAAAGCCAAGTGCCAAGGACAGGAGAGTAAGAGGCAAAAAGAGCCTGGAAATCCCATCAATTTCTTAAACAGCTACAAGAGCTCTGGACCATCTACCTATGACTCTGTGCTATATCCAGGACAAAACAAACAAACAAACAACACTGCTCTTTGCTCAAGCCACTGTAAACAAGTTTCTTTTATGTAGAGTGAATGTGAAATCAATGGGAAAAGGAAACAGGTGACCACCTTCTCCTCACATTAACATGCATATAAATATTTGTACTAAAATTATTTTTATCATACATCACTGAGATTTTAGAAATAAAGGAAGGGTAAGCATTCCAAAAATCAAATATACATAAAGCATTCAGGGATTCAATTATATTTTTTTTATTTTATTCTTTGTTACTTTCGTTAACTCTTTGATACTCTTCACTCAGTGTTTGGTCTGTACTTCTTCCCACTTGAATCCCAGCTTGAATCTTAGCAGCCCTGCAACTTGCCTGTAATCAACAGAATTTAGTGACAGTATCTCTGTGATTTCCAAACCTAACCTCCAACCAGGGTAACGCATTCTCAGCTTGTTTGCTTTAACAACTGTGCTTGGAAATCTTCTTGTTAAGCAGTAAGAAATTTAAATTTTCCATGGCCTACACTCTTCCAGGATGCCATTAAGAGAGGACCCTTAGTCTTTAAATTCTTTCAGCCTCTGAGTCAAACGCAGAGGTAAACAAAACTTTGGCGCCAGCACCAGCATCCCTTTCAAACTTCGAGTCTTTTCAGCAGCTACCACACATCATAGAGAAGAGAAAACACTCCTCATTGTGACCTGTCCCAATTCCTGACCTCCAGAATTTTTTAGTAAAATGAAGCAGTTTGTTTAAATTGTTAAATTTAGGAGTTATCTGGTTTGTACAAATTGTAGCCACAAAACTGGGTAAAATTATTTTCCCATATTTAGAAATACATCAAATGAAAAATTCTCAGAAGAAAAAACAAGGACACATAGTAATGACAGAAACTGTACCCAAGAGTTTTGTGACAATGGTACAAACAATATTTCATATTGGCTTTGGGTCTTTGAGTCTATGGTATTCAGAACTCTTTACAAACTTAATACACTTAGCAAATTTCATAAAAACCTTATGGTGTATGTACTAGTTCCAAAATTCACAGAAAAGATAGTGAGTTCAAGTAACAAGGACTAAGAATCTAATATCATCAGATAATGTTGAACTTTCAAAATACATTCATTTTTTAGTTCATTTAAGAGTATTCCTTTCCAGGACAATCAATAATATGATACTTAACTCCCCTTATTTTCATCTATTATGAAAACAGCAGATTCATTATCATCATGATCATTTTATTTCAACTCTGCAACCCAAATGCTAAAGGTACAGATAATAAAATATCAGATTCCTATATCATTTTGCATTTCCTTTTTTCCCATGTTTAATAATGTCTGGCTTCTTCTATTGCCTTTTCAGACCACAGACTTAGTAAAAGCAGAACCAATGTCATGAAAATTTGGTATATGGCTTGAATTATTACACTTAGCTGTACTATAATGGTCCATATTGAAAATAAAAGCTCATTGCTTGAACTGATTTCATCCTTCTTATTAAAAAGTTAAGGCATATTGTCTAAATACACTATTTTCTGAAAATACTCACTATGCTTTTATTTTTATAACAACAGCCACATTTCCACAAAATGCTGACAAATAAATGACTTTGTGCATTTTGATCCAACATTATCTATCTCTTCTGCATGTTTTGTCCGAAGAGGCATGCAGACATGATGGCGTATGGAAAACAAAGTGCTGTAGAAGCCAGACTCACTGACAGTCAGCCAACTGCTTCACTTTAAATCCTTTATTTGAAATAGAATTGAAAATTATGAACTCTTTCTCAAGTTCTGACACTCATAACAACCCTCTTATGTCACTGCAATGATTTTGTTTTCTATCATGTATAGACAACCCACAACCTCCTTCAGACATGAGTTGCTCTGATTACTGTTGAAATTCATTCAACCCAGTACTTTGTTTGGGATGTGCTTATAACTAAAATTATAAAGCTGACCTCCATAAGCTTTATACTGAAAAATCAAAATTGGAGCCCCTCTACTTTGTTCCTATACATAAAAAGTTATGACGTTTTTAAATATTAGCACAGATCTTAGTAACATGATTAATAGTAAAAAAATACAAGACAGTCTGGTAAATTTATTTATATTAGCTACAACAGAAGTATTACAAAAGCTATTTCTGTTTTCACAGTAGCATGTTGTAGGTTTGCAAAAGCACACAAATTTTGGGCCGGGGATTTAGTTCAATGGATCCGCCACCTGCTTCGCAAGTACAAGCACCTGAGTTCGATTCCCAGTACCAAAAAAAAAAAAAAAACAAAGCAAAAAGAATGAAAGCACACCAATTTTGCCAAGATCATTATTCAAAAGTGTCAGGTGCCATATCAATAATAGACTTTTATATATGCCCATTTCTTAATATTGCAAATCTTTATACCTGACTGATCACTATCTACTTTGGTTTACTCCTACACCATTTGAATATTTCCAGTATATTTTTTTAAATTGCCTTTTGCATATCAGGAAGATCTTTTAAAATAGTTTTTCAAAGAAAAGTTTTTCATAAACATAATTTAGATGGACTTAGTTCTCTTTGAATAAAATGGGATTGGTGTCTCATGTTTTGTATCTGGGTTGATTTCTGCCACTACCCACACAGTGTAGGGTCCAAAGCTGGGAAGATGAAGAGGAAATCAAGAATCAACAACTATTCTTAAACTTTGGGAATAGGTGGAACCATAGCTTGTTGGGAGCTAATGGCCTCCTGCAGCAACACAAGCTCTTTATTTATAGTGGAAGGAAAACAGGAAGAGAAAGTGGGGAAAATAGTGCTACATGGCCCACGTGGCCTAGGCGGAAGGTAGCATGATTGCTTCATGATCAGGGCATGCGCAATAAGAGTGTTTGGGAAGGAACTGGCAAGTGACACGCACATAGAGACAAGCTGAATGGAAGTAGAATAAAAAGTTTATTTTATCAGGAAGGGGTCTACGCATTCAAAAGGCAGTGCCAGTGATGGAGCTCCTACTGGGTTGCGGCTTCCTCTTTTATAGGTTTTATAGCTATGATCTCATTCAGGTGGTTACATTTCATTTCCTCAGTTCACATTACCCACGTACAAATTATAGTAACAAAACAGTTCACGTTAACCCAGACGTAACAATTCCTTGTAGTTAGGGAGTTTACCTCAAGATTTGTCTAGCTATCTATTCTAGTGCACAGAAAGCAGGTGTTCAAATTTAGGGATGAGGCCAGATGTCCCACTTCATGCTCAGTGTCTCCAGTGTCTGTTAATTTTGAACTAAACAAAGCAGATTGCTGTTAAGAGACAGAAGTCATTTTACATTTTTCTAACACTTTGTCGGTGTTTAGATTAGATTATTTACAAAAGTTCTCTGTATCAAGGGAACAGGAAAGGATACACAATGTAAATGTCTCCAGGGGCTGTGCCATCTAGGGTCTACAATATGGGTCTCTAATCTATGGAGGAAAAGGGGAGTAAGGAGGAGAAAGAGAGCAGGGAGGAGACGAAGGGGCATCTTCAGGCTCAGCTTGTGGCAAATTTCCAATATATTGAATGCCTTGTGCTGTGCGATATTATTGTCAGTTGTCTAGTAACTTCATCTGTTGGCATTACATTTGAATCTAGGAAACATAACTAAGTATATTGTTATATATCATGAGGGTTTTTGCAGAAAGAAAAACACTAAGTAATTAGGAAGTGGACAAAGACTTGGACAATTATTCAGTTTTTTAGCAGATTGATTATAACGGTTATGTTAGTTAGTACTCTTGAGATCTGTGTGCTGTGTAATGGAAACATCTACTTAAATTATTGTTGAGTGTCTTCCAGTGCTTTTTAAGTAAGGGTATACTGCTTTAATTGATACGGGGCCTAAAACAACATAATAACACTGTCTTATAATAAAGGCCCTGACTGCCAAATATAATTTAAAAATGTCCAAGTTCTGCCAAAAATATCTAATCAGAAACAATACTAACAAGTTCATACATATAAGACAATTAAGATGGTCACTATTTCTGGATTTGCAAACGTCCTTAGACATCCTTCTCATGTCCTTAATTCACCTACCTCTACTTACCAAGCCTCTACATTTTTATTTATATCAGTTTTTCCTACTTACATTGAAGACTAGTCACACTGAATTCATTGTGTATATAGTCTGTCTGTATCAAAAATATTGGATGTTACTGAAAACAGGGCAAGTTTTATGTCCCTGTTCTGTATCTGAAATATGAAAGCCATTAATATATGGACAGTAATTGGAATAAAGTGTTGTGGAATAAGATCCTTATACTTAGAGGCATGATAATAAAAAGTCTGTTTGAAAGTGTATTATTCTTGGGATCATTGATTGTACCCAAAACATATGCCACAAAGAGTTTCTAAATGCTTCAGCTTTTTCAAAAATTACAAAATTTATGAGTTGAGTAATAATTAAAAGCATAATTATTTCTAGCACCATTCTGTATTGTTGAGACATTTACACTTCACAAATATAATCAGTAATGTGAAATGGAGAATATGCATTACTTTTCAAAATAACACTACTTGCTACTACACTGTGATACAGGAATTTATTTCACCCAGTTCACTTATACAAATAATAGATGTCAATCAAAAACACTTAAAGATATATTATGGGTCATTTTGATAATCACAGTAAAACTGAAATTTACATAGAGTTAATCAGTAAGTAAACTAAACTAGATATGTGCAATTGTCAGAATAAAAACGTGATCAGGGAGATTATGTCACTTACATTACAGCTAGAAACTGTGACTTCAAATACAAATGTTGGCCGTGATGTAACATCAGCAGGCTATTGCCACAAGGTCAGCAGATTTAGAAAATATAAGTTTCATGTGAACTCAGACCCACCTATCCTTCTCCTGCAGAAAGGGATACAAATTTTCTGCTTCTACATTCAAAGGTGAGGCTGAAATTCTATGTTATGTTATTCAATTCATTCCATTAAAATAAAGTCTAGGTAATGTCACAATTGTTCATCTTAACTAATACTAATTTTTGAGAGAGAGAGAAATGTTAATGTATGATTGTTTCTAGGCTTTGTCTTTTTTCCACCAACTGAGAAAAGCCCTGGAATCGCCCATTGGATCATCTCTGCTTCTCATCCCTTTCCTCCTGAGATCAATTCTCTCTGGCTTTGTTTTGAAAAACTGGGTAGAAACAGGAGGTACAAAGAGAAATGAAGCTTCAGAGTTAAGGATGGGTGGGAGTTCTCAGAGAATATGGGATATAGGCACTGAAGCTCTCCCACCTAAGGAGAACAAGATGAAATAGGTTTCCTTTTCCAGGGTTACTATCATCAAATTATCCCAGACCCACCCCAGGTTTTAGATAATTAAGCAAAGAACTCTGAAGTTGGTGAAGTTTAACTTTTAAGATCTATAGTATATGGCATAATACTAAAGACCAGAGGTTTTACACATTCAGTATCAAGCAAGACTGTCAGGATAGAGTAGATCCTGTAAGACTTCTAAAGAGTTAGTGTTCTATTGTACAAAATAATTCATGATAATGGCCTCAAACTTAAGTTTAACACCCAGTTCTCCCACTCACTCCATCTGGCCTTCTGCATGCACAGATCGGTATCTGCATATTCAACCCATGCAGATTAGAAATATTTGGGTTGGAGGGGTTCTTGTGAATTGAACAAATACAGACTTTTTCTTATCATTATTTCTTAAACAATTTGGTGTAATAAGTATTTATTGACCATATACATTATATTCAGCATTGTAAGTAATCTAGACATGATTTTAAAACTACTGAGGTTATATAGGTTACCTTAAATATACTATTCAGAGTGCAAGTCCTGAGTTTGATCCCTGGTACCAAAAAAAAAAAAAAAATACTATTCTGTTATATATACTTGATCTTAGCCAAAAGGCCAAGAAGTGATATATTCTGTTATATATACAAAGGACTTGAGTATACACAGATTTTGTTATTCATAAAGGGTCCTAAAACCAACTCAATGCATATACCAAAGGGTAAGTCTATATAATATTGGGCAAGTCATTCTCTTTCTCTGGCAAAAATACTGACAAAGTTAGATTGTATAAAAAGTGCTCAACACACAGCATGTACTCAGGCTGTCCTTGTTAAATACAAATGAGTTCTAATTGTCAAGTATCAATTGCATCATTGACTTTTTTGTCAGTTACTAAAAATTATATATATATAATTTGCATTTTTACCATTTGCAGCGTAAAAAGCACTTTTATATTTTTTTAAATTTGAGCCTTAACTCAATACTGTTAGGACTGTCTCGGTATTTGTAGCCCCAATTTACAAAGAAACTGAGGTTCAGAGGAGCGAAGAAGTTTATACAAAGCCAGATGGGCAGTAAGTAATCTAATTCAAATCATCAGAACTTAATTTCTAATATTTCTTCTAACCCTCCACTTTGCACAGAGACATTCTGTAAAATTCAGTGAAGAGAAAGAACAAGTTCTTTGAGAAGAAGCTGATTGTAATATGAGCATCATACCAAAAGAAAACCTCCGGGTAAATACTTTAGTCCTTTCTAATAATATATGTAGTGATGAAGATTGTGGTCATGCTAGACACAGATGAAGGGGATGGTTAATTCTGCCTGGCAATGGTGGAAATCATCACATAACAGGGATTCTTTGAGTTCAACAGTGAAAGGCAAAGTTCCCCAGAAAGCAAAATGACTGATTTACTGCTGCTTTACATGCCACTTATTAAAAAGAAAACTTTATTATCTTGTTAAAATTTAAAATTTGAAAAATATTTTTTTTAGCAACAATACTAACTTTAGTTATTTTTTAGTTCCTTGGTCTCTTGTCCCAAGAAGCATACCTTTCTTTTTTCTTTCTTTCTTTTTTGATAAAGATAATATTTGGAAAAGGTTGGGTTTTATCTTTGTAGAGGAGATTGTTTTTGTTGATGTTCAGGAAATGAACTAAAACTGAGCTGGAAAATATGAAGTAATTTTTCTTCTCTATTTCATAGATTTACTTTGGCTCTCAACTCAGAAGAGCTTCAAACTGTAAACTGATCACTCCAGGGACCACCCGTCCGTATTAAAAGGCTCACATCTAGTTTTGCCAAATTTTTATTTGAGACCATGTCTAGTCCTCAACAGAGTTGTGAGAAGGTAATGATAGGAAAAGGGTAATGGAAAATCTGGCCCATTGTATCCACAGAGTATGATAGGAAAATAGGTGTCAAAAGGATGATATGTGATAAGCTAAATATCATCTTGCTAACCTTAGATATCAAATTCCCCAACATGATTTCTACCAGATATTAGTGCTCATTGTATCACCCACATCTCTTTGGCAATTTCCAGAGTATGGCTGATGAGCTTTCAAAGGAGTTAAGAAAAAATGGTGAAAAATATCTCTGACTGTGTTGCTCAAAAAAGACCTTGACATAAATTCAGAGGACAAATAAATTTGGTATAATTTTGCCCAGTTTCTGAACTATGTAAAGAAGAAATAATATACTCAATTTTATACCTCTGAAATGCTTGTGCTCCTTTCCACTCCACATATCAGTGTGTTGAATATTTCTCACAAGGGAAATTTAAACCAAAACTCCAAAAGCAAAGAAACTGCATTTCAGCATGATATCAGGAAAATCACATACTAAAGTAAAGTAGAACTAATTTACGTCCTCTTCGAGTGGAGTAAGATCACACATTTATGGATGTATATTGAGGCCATACTCTTAAGTGAAATAAATAAGACACCCATGTGTAAATACTGAATAGTTTCTCTAGTGTGAAAAACTAAAAGTGTAAATAAGATCCAAATTGTATAATTGACAATGCAAAATTGGAAGAAAAGGGCCAAAGGTGGCGGGGAAATGGGAAGGGTAGGGGAAAGGAAATAAGGGAAAAGAAACAATATGAGAAAATGGAAACAAAGTTTTTATAAATAGGGAACTGTGGAGGGGGATAAGGGAGGGAAGGGGTCTGGGGAAAAAATGAGAACCAAGATCTGTCATGTAAAGGTGCAAGATCTGAATGATAAATGTAACTGTACTGTATACTTTAAAAGTGCCAATAAATGAGAAAAAAAAAAGATTACACATTTACCCCTTAACTACCTGCAGAAGACAGTAAATGAAACACTTGCACAGGTCAGGATGACCCAGAATTCTGCAAGCCTATGCAAGAAAGTATTCCCAACAGGGCTGTAACTGACACCAGGGATCTCCATGATGTCATAATACAGTTCAAGGCTAAGAACAGGAAATAGCCCTGGAAGACTTAAGATAGTCACCTAGTTAAAATGATGCAATGCATTGCTAAAACATTAAGTAAATTTCAACTCTCTGTCATCTTGATTTTAGATGTTACACTATTCAGCAGCATTTGATAATTATTTAAAAAAAAAAAAAAAAGGACAGTTCTCCTGTCAAGCTATCAGGATTTTCCAAATAAGCCCTGACTATAGTAAAAAGTCATAGAATTCCTTGTTAATTCATGTGCACAGTGTATGACATTGTGATCTTCATCCATAAAATACCACAAGTCCAAACAATGCTCCTAAAAATTCAGTTAACTTTTGAAGGATCAGGCACACGAACTTTCATTTTTAATTCCACAAAAGAATTTGTATGACCTTACATAAATACATACAAACCAGACCCCGGTGGGAAATTTAACAAACAAAACTCCATCCCTCAGAGAAAGATAAAACATTCTCATTTTTAAAACAGATATGATAGCATAGTTATCATACAGTGCGAAGTTTCCAGGTTTAAACATTTTATTTCGCTGTTCTATGTAAATTACTGTTTTCAGTACTATTCTTATTATATGTAATCTATATGATATATACTTTTGAAAGAGTAAATGAACAATAAATTATCAAATTGCAGTGTTCAAAAATGACTATTGTCAAATGTTAATGTAACCTAATGGAAAAAGGCAGAGATCTCACTACTACTCACCTACTGAAAACCTACAGTTCAAGATAAACATTCTTCAAGCAAACATCAACTTTTACACCTTTGACTGGGAATATAATGATGTAATAATTTACAAAGCTTTTTAGTCTTCAAAGAAACCACATTATCTTATCTTATTCTCATAAGTTTCTAAGACCAATATAAACATCCTGTACTAAAGTTGAGAAAATGCCTACTCAAAACTATTTACTTACTCTTTTATTCAGTCCGTATTAACTATTTACCAGTCTATTTAAATACAAGATGACCAAAAATTGAATATTTTTCTGTTAATTTTTATAACAGGAAATACAAAAACAATAATTTTATCAAATTTTTCAATATAAACATCACCTTGTTGAAATGACACCCACCTAGCAACCCTCAGGATAGTTGGTGCATAAAAACAAGCTGATGAGCCACAGCTGGAGTAAACTGTTAAGTGGTCAACAAAGCACCTACTGAGTTCCAGGCATTGTTTGGCAAAGGTGATACAATAGCTTAGGTCCTTGTTTTCCTGTAGTGTACATTCTAAGCTACTAAAACAGACAATAAAAGACAAACGAATATTCACACAATGATAAGGGTGATATTGACAAAAAACAAGGTGATGTGAGAAAGCAGAAGTTTCTGCCCTCTCCGTGATGGCAAAAATCCTCTTTTTTACTTGGAAATGGCGAACTATGGATAAAGGCTTAAAAAGATACTTATAAGATCACAGTAAGGTTTATCTGCAACTCAAAAAAAAAAATCACAATTATTCACATACTCTTAGCAAGAATTAAAAATCTTCATTCTAATCCATAAAACTCATTATAATAGAAAACAATATTGATGTCCTCAGTAAAGTGTGTATATGATATTTAATTTTGAGACTCTGTTTTCCAAAGTATTTTTATTAAATTGTGTTTATTTGCTTTATGGTAATATGACAATGAGTATGCAAGCTTTGAGTAAAAGAGAATTTCCTTAATGTGAAACTATAATTGCTCTAAAAAATAAAACCCATTTTTGAAACTTAACTAGCACTGGCACTGCCAATAAAATATCCAGTGCTAAAAAATATCTTAAAATGAGATTTAGGAGTCCCAAATTCTATGGTACAAACCCCAAATTGTTAAAGTTGAAGGGTTCACAAATATATAGAAATATATCCCATAAACAAACATTATTTTTGTTCTTTTTAATTTTCTATAATTTTAAAAACATTTAAATTTATATGTACTCATATGTCACAGTGAAATCCATTAACTTGTGCAATCAATAAGTATTAATAATTATTTTTAAAAGAAAAAAATATATAGCCAAGAAGAATGCTTATATATTACAGATAATCTGGTATTTCATTTTCAGTCTAAATTCTCTAGATTTGGATTTGAATTTGTCTTTAAAGGGAAAAAAAAGTCAAACACATACTACTACATGCAAAATAAAAAGCACCAAAAATACCTCATAGGAACATCAAAATCAGAAGTTTCAGCAGTGTACACTTACAAGGAGAGAGCACTGTGAAGAAAATAGAGATCCAGATTGGGAGAATGTAGATTTGGCTTCTCTTTTGACTTTATGGGCACTCAGACTCATAATCTTTTTTTTAAAAAAGCTACTTAAATGCCAGTTTTTTACTATGTAGAATAGTTGTAAAAATATTTGTTCTGTTTTAGAATTGTTTTGTGGATTAAATGGAATACTGTAAATCAAAGGATTTTTCAAAGGGTAGTGCTACATTATTCAATTAAAATAACAATGACTTACACACACACACTTAAAAATACTGTCTAAACGTGTAAATACTGAATAGTTTCTCTGGTATGAATAAACTGCAATAATACAGAAGATCCTAATAAAATTATTGACATTTAGAAATGGGAAGAAAGGAGTTAAAGGTGTAGGGAAGGTGGGATGGGTAGGGGAAGGGTAATAAGGGAAAAGAAAAAAATGTGAGATAATGAAAAGATGGAAATAAAGTGTTTGTAGATGGGGAGGGGAGGAGAAGGTGAAGGGAGTGCAGGGACAAGGGGAAAAAATGAGAACCAAGACTTGTCATGTAGAGGTACAAGATCCCAACAATGAATGTAACTGTACTGTATCCCTAAAATGTACCAATAAACTCAATTAAAGCTGAAAAAAAATATTGCCTAAAATGTTCATGCTGTGCTCTATACCAGTTGAGAAAAAGATAATGTATTTAAAAACTATTTTTCAAGTTCAGTTACAAAAATGAGTAGTTACCCATTATAAAGTTTATGAATTTATATTGTGTGATATGTGTTAAAAAGCTCTTCGTAGATTAGAGAAAAATGATTTAAACATCAAATTAATTTGCCATCTCAGGCTGTTGCCTTTTTAAAAAGAAAAGGCCTAAAATATTTTCAAGTCTCCATATTCAACATTTTTATTAAAAGGACTTTATTTACTATATACAATCACTACTAAGGTGAACCTACTTGTTTTATGATTTTGTTCTCATCCACATATCTACTGTGCTTATCAGTCATTCTCACACCTCATTACCTGGAAAGACGTGCCTCAGAATACACAATAAAGCATCTCTCAGAGAGGTGCCTGACTTCAACAAGAAGCAAATCAGTGTTTTCTGTTTCAAATGGAAATCAGTGTTACGTTAAGAATGCTGGGCAATACTGTCAGTTGTCACCAGTCTTTCATGGACAATATTCAAGACCAAATTAGAGTTTGTCCTCATCTGGCTAGTCTTTCTTTTATTTTAGATAAATTGTGTAAGGAAATAAGTTCAGGACTGTTTTTCACAGAACTTTTTTAAACACTGAGTGGCAGTGAGCTGTATTTTGTGGAAGTGGCTGCTAAGTTGACTAGTTGTCATTGGTTTTAACTGAAGAAGACTTTTATTCTCTGAATCCTTAGAACCCTTTAACTCTAAGAATTATGTGAAGAGACTGTGACGAGGTCTTTTTAAAAACATGCTAGCTGTAATCCAAGCACTCAGAAGGCAGGCAGGAGGATCTCCAACAAGCTCAAGGCCAGCCTAGGCTACATAGTGAGTTCAAGGCCAGCCTAGGCTTCATAGTGAGTTCCAGGCCAGTTTAAACTACATAGAGAGACCCTGACTCAATGAAAATAAAACAAAAAAATCAAAACACATATTTTGACTATATTAGGTATGTTCAACACCTGATCCACAGCTTGTCATGTCTGTAGTCATTTTCTGGTGATTTTTTGTATAATTTAGGAAATTCTTGGTATTAATCACTGAGGTGACTTCCTTCTAAACAATCTAGATTTCAATCTTTTCATATTCTTGTCTTAATGAGGTTAAAATTTTCAGTTAATGTATGTGCTGAAGGTAAAGACATAAATTTATTGTACTGTGTCATTCATCTTTTTTGAAAAGTTTAGTACTGAGTTTAATCATGTGAATTGTCTGGAAAAGAAAATAACAAGGTTTTCAAGTGGCAATTATCTTTTCTAGGGAAAACCCCTTATTCAATATTACTTATTCATGATTTATTGTGATTTATAACTTATGCCACTTTGCATTTTTTTATTTATATACATACTTAAAAGAACTTTCTCATATCCATGAACACAGGACCTTACCCTTGCCAGGCAGGCACAGTGTCACTGAGCTACATTCCTGGCTCTCCATGATTTTTAAAGGGGCATTCTTTTAATTTTAGACAATAATTACTTCAGTTATAGAAAACAATGCATGGTGCCCAGTTGGCCTGGATAACATGACATAAAGTGACCCCGGGATCATATCTGGTGTACGAGATTTTAGCCTTAAACTCAACATCCTTACCATCCTCCCTAAATAACACCCAATATCCCTTCCCCACACAGCCCCAGGATAATGTTATAATGAAGAGTTTAATGTCAGTTTGGATGTTTACTAACAGTTTTAAATCCCATGACTCATACTCCCATACCATATCCTAGAAAGCTAAGAAAGCCCGGGTGCCAGGGAGAATTTCAAACCTTACACGCCTCCATGTAAAGAAATCATGACGCACTACCTCCAAGGAAAGTGAGGCTCCATTCCTTGAACTTTCTTGGGAACCTGCCTGACTCTCCCTGAGAAAGCCACCTTATATAAGTAATAATCCTTTTTGATGCCCTCTTGATACATGCTTTGATATCTTCAGCCTTGATATTCAAACAAAATTATGGCTGACTGAAGCATTTCATGTTTACAAAATGACCGCAAGTGTGCTCAGGGAAGGCTGCAGTTCTCAGTGGCAGATGCAGCCACATGCATGAGCAGAAATGAGACTCACAACAGCTTCTGAGCAAACTTCACCCATTTGCAATTCAATCCTGTATAACAGGAGAGTCAGTGGAAGCTTCCTGGAGAAGCGTGGTATTTGTTGCTGCTTCCAGCTGATACTGAAGAACCAACTACCTCAGAAATGTAGTAGCAGTGGCTTTCATGCCCTTTGTTCAAAAACCCTTTCAATAATTGCATAAACCTCAAATTCTCCATTAATTCTCCCATTCTTGGAATACATGGGAAATTTTAGTTGACTGAAACCTCAATAATATACTCAGTTGATAATAGGAACAATTGAGTCTCAATAAATATTTATCACAAGATGGCAAACTTCCTCGTTATAGATTAAAGCCCGAGCCAGCAATACATGGCAGCCAAGGGAAATTTGATGCCAACTGAAGAGAAAACATTATCATAGGATATCAATGGAGTGGTTCTTTGGGTCAGGAACTTAGGAGGAAACCAAATATTATTACATAGTGAGATCAAACCTAGACCCACAGACGAAGCAGAAAGGGAATGAAGAAATTAAATTCATTATGGGTTAGGGGAGGAGACTCATTTTTTTCAAACAGCATATTTTTGACAAATTTGTTGCATAATTTTTTGTTTGTTAGAACAACTTTCATTAAACTTTACTCAGTTTTTACATTTCGCTTTCATGTATCCTCAAAGAATCTCATGGCTCTCAGTTCACCCTAACTCATCTATCATACCTTGAAGAGCAAGACCTGGCTGGAATGAAGAACGGAAATATAGAACGAAAATGTATCCAGGAGAAAAGGAAGTCCTAGGTGCCCAAGGAAGCAAAGGCAACTCCAAAACCAAAAGGGAAATGAGGTTCTAAAGTTTATTCGCAGAAAGCAAAATTGAAAATGAAAGAATTTATGTGTTCTATCATGGAACTGCTTTACTCTTGTTGCAGAAATTCCTTGAACATTGTGTTGTTGTCCAAATAAGCTCTAACGTTTACGAACCTCACAGGAAATAGTCTTTGCCTAAGAATCTTTAAAGCTGATAAATATCTCGACATCATTTCCTAAGTTTTATACCATGTTAACTATAGGTCTGCAAAAATCAACACCTCTCATCTCACTGCAGTTCCCTAATTATGGAAGCTTTCACTGCTACTATCACTAGTTATGCTGATAAATACGTTAGTATCACAAACTAATGACTCAAATTTATATTTGTGTACTCATTTAAATAGAGCTAGAATTTGCCTGTTTATCATATGTTTCCTGACTCCTCTTCTAACCCTAACTATATCTGCTTCTTTCAATCCTGGAGCTATTCCAGCCCTAGGCTTCATTTCTCTCCAAAGGGAAGAAAATACTAGCACAATAATGTTCAATTCACTCTGGTTTTCTTTTTAGTCATTCTCTAAAATAAAGAGAAGAGACTATAAATTCCAAGGTATTTTCAGAAATTTCAAATTTACTGAAATAACTGGTATGAGAGAACTATGCAGGGAGGAATTATTTTTCTTACTACAGGCTAATTCAACTTGTAAGGCATTGAATAAATCATAAAATAGAAGCTGGAGGTATCAGGCTATCTGGCTCCAAAATATACTACAAAGCCACAGTAACCAAAACAGCTTGCTACTGGTATAAAAATAAGACACAGATCAATAGAACAGAATAGAGATAACAGAAATATATGCACATACCTTAACAGCTAACAAATTTTTGGCAAAAGTATCAAGAACACACAGGATTAGGGTCTTCAATAAATGGCGCTGTAAAAACTGGCTCTCCATATGCAAAAGAATGAAACTAGACTGCTATGTCTCACCATATACAAAAATCAACATAGAATGGATTAAAAAGTTAAATGTAACTGCTGAAGGATTATACTGCTTGAAGAAAGTTTAAAGGAAATGCTGGGAAAGGTGGGGGAGAAGAGAAGAATATCAAGATATTAATTGGTTAAGCAGTATAAGGATACAGTTAAATAAAAGGAAATTTTTCTGGTGTTCTACTGTTTAGAAATATTATATCAGATATTTCAAAATACTAAAGAGAATATTTTGAAAGCTCTCACCACAAAGAAATGACAAATGCATGATGTGATAGATAAGTATGATGAGATAGGTATGCCAAATACCTTAATTTTATTATCACCCAGTGTATACATGTATTGAAACGTAACACTGTATGCCATAAATATGTATAATCACCATGTATCAATTAAAAACAAAAAATTCAAGATATCCAGTTGAATTTCAGATTAACAACAAATCAGCTTTTAATATAGGACATAGAGCATTAGAAGATGATTCATTGTTTATTTGATATTTAAACTAATGAAGCCTCCTGCTTTTTATTTTTTCAACCTGTCAATCATATCAGAAAAGTCAATTAGACAAGAGGAAAAGGACAAGGGAAAAGATAATATTCAAGATTAAATGTGCAAACAAGTATGACCAAAAACAAAACATAAACTTTTATTGCTTTCTGGGCTGAAAAGGACATAAAGCTATAAGAAACGTTTTGGCAAGGCTGGGGATTTAGCTCAGCGGTGCTGCCACCTGCCCCACAAGTGCAAGGCCCCAGGTTGGATCCCCAGTACCAAAAAAGAAAGAAAAATAAATAAACATTTTTGCAATGTAATCGTGCAGTGTAATACATACCATATGTTAGGTGCAACTGTAGAATTATTGTTAATTTTCTTAAGTGAGATCACTGAATTCCTTATGAAAATGAATGTCTTTTTTTGGTAGATGGGGGAACCTTGTGATTGTGAGGCAGGCAGAGGAACCAACTCCCTGGCCCTTAAACGTCTTTATGCTTAAGAAAAGTACAATGAAATATTTAGGGATGAAAGGTCATGACTATTTTAGTTTACTTTCCAATGGTTCAGAAAAAAAAAAAAAGTAAGGGAAGGAAACGAAGAGATTCAGATAGGAGGTTCCAAAGTAGCAGTACTTAAGATGAATGAATCTAAAGATCTAATGTATAACATGAGGACTATAACTGCTTAAATTGTACTGTAAAATAAATAAAAGAGTAAGCAGTCACCTTGTGACTATAAATTTTCTGCTGAGGCATTAGATACATCTAATTTTGTCCTTTTTGCTTGGGGATAAAGTTGTCACCACCTAGTATTTCTTTCTAATTTCTGGTTAAGCCTGAGTCTGGGATCTATGAAGCAGCAGTGACATGAAAAACATTTCAACTTGGTGAAGGGAAGTGGTCATGACCGCAGAAATCTAAGCAGGAAACTAGTAATCCATATGGTAAGCAAATGTGTTAAAACATTAATGCAACAAAAATAAGTAAGACTATAACCTTATTCAATTGCAAACCTAGTGACTTGTGTGCTCTTTGATATAGATGCATAAACACAGTCGTGCTTACTCATGCTCACTCTTGTTCGCATATATTCACATGTGATATATGTCAGCCAAAGTGGGTTCAGAAACGCAGCTCCCCAAATTTCACTGACTGAGATTGACAAATCCCCAGGAGAGCACACACACACACACACACACACACACACATAGACATTTAGGCCCACACTGCCCCAGCATGCACTCTCATGAACATACTATAACTGTGTCCTGTGACACCCAGAGTCCCTCAGCCAGGAAGAAGTCCACTGTCCATCACATGGACTTATCCACAATGTAATTGTGTAATGTAATCAGTTTGGTCCTTAAGTATTTTTGTCTCTTTTTACGACTAACAGTAAAGTTCCGTTAGAAATTTATTTGACAATCTTATGGAGAAAAGATTCACCAGAAAATTAAAATAAGAACTGAAGCACACTTCAAGTTGCTGAGTGCAAAATATTGAATCATCTTTTACTACCATGGAATTTCCAAGCTATAGTTTAGTTCCCTTCTAGTACTCTTGTGAAAGTTGAATTTTCTTGAGTACTTTTAGAACAGAGCAGTCATTTGAATGGTGGCATTTTCCCCTTTGTTTTGGATTATGGTGTGCGTGAAAATCCTTTGAAAACTAAGAAATATTTCAACACTAATTAAAGCGTATAAACACTTCAGGCCAAGTTTAGGCCTGCGATTTGAGGAATAATGAACCTCAAAGAAGAAATAAAAACTTGTGCCATTATATAGTATATGATTGAAAGAGTTATGGAATAAAAGGTTCACATATAATAAAATATATTTGGGGAATTCAGAAAAAGCCCACAAAATTATATAATTCAATTATAACAGCAAAGACCATTGACATAACAGTGTTTAACCAAAGGTCTTTTGTAAGGTTCATTATAGGTTTAGCTTTATATTTAAAAATGGAATTTCATATATGTTAATTATACTATTCCCCTGCTGTCTTTAGCATTACTGAAAATTCATGAGGCTTGACGTCCTTCAAAACAATTGGGATTTCAACCTTCAGTTCACCTACTGATGTCACTAGGTCTCTTAAAGGAAGGCGAAATTAATCTCAAAATCCAAAGCCCACATATTAATTTTATAGGCCATTCTATACCTACATGAAAGTTAGTCTGATTGTAAATTATGTTCAGAAGCCTCCCTCTTGCATATTTTCAAATTAAATTCTTGTTATAAACATGTCAAAGTTCATGGTTGGTAAAGCACTGCATTTCAGTACAGCCAGTGGACCATAAAACTTCCGATAGACACAAATTGCTTTGTGCATTGATAAAAAGCAAGAGCTATGTCTAAAGCAGAGGTCCTACTCAGTCCTATCTACATCAAGAGAAGTAAAAATATTAAAAATCAAGTAATTTGAGCCAAGTGTGGTGGTGCACACCTGTAAACCCAGAATTCCTAAGACTGAAGCAGAAAGAGTGCCATGAGTTTGAAGCTAGCCTGGTCTACACAGTCAGTTCAAATCCAGTCTGGAATACATAACAAGACCCTCTCTCCAAAACAAAGAAAAAAAGAAACTAAAAACACAACTCAAAAATTTAAAAAAGAAAAGATCAGGTAACCATTGCAATGTAGGTTCACTTCTATTTTTCCAGCCCACCAAATCAGAAGATTAAGAGGATAACAATTATGACATTTGAATTTATAATAGTATTATCTTTATGGGATAGCTTACGCAAATCTCTATTTATTTTTGCTTTCTGGTTAAGAAGCTAAAGAACTAAAGTTTATACTTTCCGGACTCCCCTGAATCTAGATTTCTATGTGCAAATTAGGTTTGACCATGTTAATATGTTCAAATAATATGTGGTAGAAAAAATTGAGGTAAGGATTATCTTCCTATGACTCTTGGATATTGTTGCTATTATAGTCAGGGAAATACAAGACTGCCTTAAGAAACTTTATATTATCCATTTTCTAGCTTCCTAGGTATCCAGAATCAATAGAAACAGCAGGAGATTACTGATTTAACATCCATGGATAATAATTTTAATTGTCTATTCTCTAGATGCCTCAGACAGTTGAGGGAAAAGTGGATGTAGTTCTTGCTCTGACATAGCTCAGATGATAGTCCAATGGTGGCAATACTGCATATGCTAGGACCTATCCTAGAACCTGCTCTTTTGTTCCTTCCAATAAATTTGTAAACTCCAAAATCTGTAAATCCCTGAATCTTACTTGCTTAGCATATCAGAGTGGTGTATATTTTTGCACTGAACACTGACTGACACCTTATCATTTTGATGTCATATATAGTTCATAATAAAGGTTATGTGGTATAGTGAAAAAATGGCCTTAGTATTGGATTGAAATCTTTATCTAAGCATGTATTATGTGTGACTTCATTTATCATCCCTGCCTTAGTTTTATCTTATTACAGAATAGTGATAACAACAACAACAACAATAATAATAACAACCCCCAGGTTGTTAAAACTAAAGAAGCGAAGATAACTGAAGTCACACATAATACATGCTTAGATAAAGATTTCAATCCAATACTAAGGCCATTTTTTCACTATACCACATAACCTTTATTATGAACTATATATGACATCAAAATGATAAGGTGTCAGTCAGTGTTCAGTGCAAAAATATACACCACTCTGATATGCTAAGCAAGAAAGATTCAGTAGGTTAGAAAACATAAATGTAGTTTCTCTCCCAGAATCAAATATATAGTTCATCTCAAAAAATTATCCCCTACTCTTTCACATATATCAGGTAATTTATATCACGTCAGATTTAGTGAACATTAGATGTTGAGAAAAATTTCTTTGTCCTCTCTTCTGTTCACATATGTAATCTCATATATCTTATATTTTTATTATAAAACAAATGTTAGTCCTGTTATAAATTATGAATCTAAGCATCTATCAGACATTAGGTTATAGTTATACAAATTTGATTAATCTATACCAAACCATATCATAAAAAATTATCAGTTTATCATATTAACTAGTGGACTTTTATTCCCTTGAGAATATGAAGGGAAAACTATCCAAAAGGGCAACTTTTTTTTTTTCATCACCAGTGATTGAAAACCCAGAGCCTTTACACTGAACTACCCTCCCAGCCTTATTTATTTGTTTGTTTGTTTGTTTAGAGATATGGTCTTGCTAACTTGCTAGGCTGCCCAGGCCAGTCTCAAACTTGCACCCCTCCTGCTTCAGGTTTCCAGAGTGCTGTCATTACCAGTGTCCACTACCATGCAAAGACCAACTTTTATAAGCCAGACACCTAATCACACAAAACTCGGCTGCCTAACCACTGGAATACTCTTTACCATGAAGAGCTGAACATGAGTGCTTGCTGCCTTTTTTCCAACAGTTTTTATATTTTAGACCTCATAACAACCTCTGAGGTAAATACTAGTAAGTAATGAAGACCCCTGATGGGGTCCAACCACTTCTAATTATGTGACAGTAGACAGTTTTCTAGTCTCTTTGAACTTCAGTTACAGCACCGACACATGAGGGTCATAAAAAATTTCTATTTGATAGGACTTTTGTGAGAATGGAATAAACCATTTATTGTTATTCCCCTTGATACTCTATACTCTGGAATCTCTGGTTCCTAGTCCTAAAAGATGATTATTATACAAAAACCAGCTTTCTGAAATTCCTTTGTCTTTTGAATTTCACTGCAATCAAAGACTTTCTACTTTTGCTGTGAACCTGGAAAAATACAAATGCTTTCTTTAATTTTCTCCTGTCTCTCCTCCCTTTCCTTAAGATTATGAATTCAATCTTGTGTTTCCATCAGAGATACCCATCTGCCCTCAGATCCTCCACTATCCAGCAGACACAGAACAAAAAGGGCATCTGTCCTAGCTGATTTCTCTTGCTTCCTGTACTAGAGAATGCCCCTTAGGGAATGCAGCTCAGAAGTCCATTGCATGATCTGTGTCTCATATGTTGTCCTTTGGCAGGCAGCTGGGTCAAATTTCCCATTATCCAAGGAGTAAGCCCATCAATACAAGACCAGATGAGCATTTGTCTGGATAAGTCAATGTTGTTAATTTCCTCCACCTGGTAGATACAGCCACTCCTATGTACTCACACCTTCAATAATGTTTATGGGTGATGGCTTCAATAGCATTTATAGCAGCCTTTGAATATAAATGGGAAAATAAGGGGCTAAGAGTACACCTCAGTGGCAGAGTATTTGCTTAGCATGCATGTACAGAGTCCTGTGTTCAATCTTCTGCATTTCAAAAAAAAAATAGTCAATAAGATATTTTATCTAGTCTCACATAGGTCACAAACTAATATGGTCAGTCTTCAATAAACAAAGCCCTACCTTGCTGTCCCTTCTCATTCGAAACAATATATCTTCATTTCTGTTTTGTTGACCTTATAAATTTCTAAACACAAATGATACGCATTGTCAAAACACGATCTTTGTTACTCTTTATGTTTCCTAAGAATTCTCTAGAATAACATTTGCCCTGTTGCTGTTGTTTCAATAAAAATCTAGAAACCCCTTTCTCCTGTTGCTGGATTTTGTTTATACAACATTTACAAGAGCTATCATGTAAAGTACTTTTTATCCCAAATTCTTGCTTCCCACACTTATCCAGAATCCTAGCCTTCCCACCCCAACCTCTATCAATATAAACTGGTCTTACTGTTGAACCTGCTGGTTTCATTTCCTTAGGGAAAATATTATCACACGGAAATTATGCTGAGATCAATACAGAATGATATAGGAGTTACTAGGATGATTTAAAATACACAAAAATATGGTTTTATCCATATGTTATGGTATCTCACATTTCACTCCTAAAGATTCATTCCTTTGAGTTGGATTCTTCACCATCTGCTTTAAGTGCTAGCCATATCACATTAATTCACACTCAAGAGTCAAAGGGTTATGTTCCAGCAAGGACTTCTCTGTTGTGGATGCTGTCATGAAGATTTTTCTTCATTACTTTTAGTAGTGCTATCAACCACTTATTGATTGCCTAATGTGTAGTAAGTTACCACACACTTCACAGTTCTATTTCTTAATCTGTTGAACAACCCTTAGGACAGGTGTAATTACCATCTATATTTTACAGATGAAAGGAAGTTTAGGAGTGTAGTTAAAGAGCATTCATTCTGACAAGAGATCAGCATAGTTAAGATTTCAAATGCATTACCTTCCAGCCTTGTGTCCTTGGAAAACTGACAATTCCTTTCCCTGTAAAACAAGGGCAGTGATACTCTCCTCCTGAGTTTGCTATGAGTGCATAAAAGCCTGTCTTGGGGTAAGTCTGAAAGACAGGCAGAATACAAAAATAGATAAGGCAATAATGTTCAGAGACCAAGAAATTTGCTCATCACCAGCTAATCAGATCCCCAGAATTTGAACTACCTATACTACAATCTGATGTTTTTTTTACAGAGAGTATGCATGTCTTTCTGCCTCTGATTTGTTATAAAACAATTTGGATAAATAAATGTAGGACAGGAAGGCAATAGTCACTATACTAATAACCACAGCAGAAACACTGCAAAATTAACTGACCTCCTCCAGAATGGCTCATCTTTCCTAGCCAATATCTAAGGTCAGCTAGGGAATCAGCAAAGGCAGACTTCCTTCTTTTTCGTGGATTCATGTGGATTAGTCCACCAGTCTGTGACTCTAGCTCTCATCTATTTCAATAAACTCATGTATTTCAATAACTCCATGAGTCAGTGCCAATGCCCAAACTGAGTCATGATGGCTAAGCAATGACGCAGTCCTGAGACACTAGAGATAGCAAATTAAAAATAATCTTTGTTGAAGAATTAGGTAACTCAAGGCCCCTAGCTCCATACCTTCAAATTGGCATCAGCAAAGAAAGAACTGACTAGTTCATGAGGAGAAAATTTAACTGTAGAGAAAGATAAGACTGTAAAGTTGAGAAGAAACAACAAAAATGAGGCTCCTACTTATGTGATGATTGGTACTGAACATGAACCTTCCATCTTGCTTTTATGTTGTTCATCCTGGCACAACAGAGTTGTTTATTTCAAATTCAAATTTTTCAGTGGTTATAAAGAGAGTCTCATTTAGTAGTTTGTAACTGCCCCACCTCATCTTTTGTGTGATATTTTGTTAGAACTATCAAAACATTCACACATACATTTTAAGAAAATTTTTGCATCTTTGTATTTTCTCTTCTTTTGTCTTCATTATCAATTATAGGCTTTTTTAATAGAACCTTTTTCCTTCCGATAGTAAGATAGAGTTATAATATTACCTAATGCTATTCCTTAGGCCTGAACAAGTCTGATAATTCAGTTTCCAAAGTAAGAAAAGGAAGTAGAAATCATCAACCAGCTTTCTCTTTACTGAACATTCTGTTTTTTGAAGATGAAAACCTTTCCTTTGGTGGAAAATGCCAGTTGGTTCTGAAAAACACTTGTGAAACTTCTGTCTTCTTGAAAATAGCAAATATCTAAAAATTCACAAAAATTTTCACAGATTATAAGAAATTAGTTGGAATAGGTGCGCTTTTAAAGGCCAAACTTCCTGAGCTCCAGCTCTGCTTTTCCAGCTGTCTCTCACCATCATCACATGGAAGTCCTGCCAACACCTCATATTCAACTCGTTCAAAACTGCAACACTTGCCATGTTTGAGCCTTCCTCACACAGAAAGGGCATCCCTAAGTTTCCTTAAGGTTCTCCTTGCCCCTTGCCACCTAAGCCCAGCTTGTAACCTAGTGCTGGTGGCTCTTCTCATCAGGAGCTCTTTTGTCTGTCTCCCTTTCTATCCTTACTGCTCAGCCCCTTGTCATCTCTCAAATGACCTACTGTTGGGATCTCATCGTGGTCTTTCTGCTTTTTGGATGCCTTTCACACCACCATAAGCATTATCTTTCTGAAACACAGGAAGTTGTTCGGACATAGCATGATGCCTTCCTTCCTCCCTTGGCTCCATCTCTGCATTTTCTCCCAGGATGAGATGATCTCTCCACACAGGAATATACTGTTGCCCAAATACACTTCGTACTTTCTAGACTCTTTTCTTTTAAGGATGGTGCCACCTTTCCCTGAGATAACTAGCCTTCCTATCTCCTTGGTCAGACCACTCTTTTCTCCATCCCTTTTCTAATTTTTGCTATTTCTCTTCTTAAAGGCAAGTGAATGTTATGTTTCTGTATAACAGCCAGTAAGGCCTTTTTTACAAAACAAATCAAATAGTATCATCTCCTTACTTAAATATTTAGAGCTTTCAATTAAACTCAGAACAATAAATTAGATACTTTTAAGTGTGGTGTACCAGGCTCTGCATTTTTAGGGGGACTCCTGCCTACATCTCCAGATCCCACATGAACTACTGTCCTCCCTGCTTCCTATGTTTGTCTCAGACAAGCTCATTTTCATTCTTCAAATCTCTCAGTTCTTCCTTGTGCATTTATTGCTCCCTCTGCCTGGAATAGTTTTCCTACACATCTTAACATAGCTAACTTCTCAGACTCTCAGAAGGCCTTCTTTCCAGAGTAGCCAGCACCCCCATTACAACACTTCGCATTTCCTTTCTGGCACACCTCCATATCTAAATTATTCCATGTTTATATTTGCTTTGTGTTTCTTGTTTGTCTGCATCGAACAACATGTAAGCTTCTTGAGGACAGGTTGTGGTTGTTTTGAAAACCACTGAATTTCAGCACCCAATTCAGATCCTGATGATACCTTGATAGACTTTTTTTAATCTAAATGAAAACCACAACATTTATGTGTATGATGATGTATTTCAATATGCTGCATATGTGTCCATCTTTCTCTTTATTTTGTAACCTTCTTGACAATAGGGCTATGTATTAAGTACATTTATATTGCCCTATAGGACCTAATATTAACATATCAGATTGTTATTGTAGGAATTCAATTAAATTTTCTGATTGGAATTAAATTAAGTAATTCTTTCACTGAGCAATACTTATCTCCCCAAAGTAAAAGGCATTCAATCTGGGTGAGCAGGGAAGAAGGGAAGAAAGGATTCATCTTACAAGCCATTCTTCTTTTGCTACACTGTCCTACAGTCATTTTCTATGTTAAGCCTGGGTCACTAGTCTTTTCTTTAATACAACAAGTACCTTGGGATAGCATTCCAATAAATTGCTTGTGCTATTAAACTGGTCTGTTTCTGTTGCGAACTTAAACGGAACCTCACCTAATATAATATGTGAAAAGAAAAATTGCGAGAACAAAATTTACATGAATTCTCCAAAAAAGAATAAATCTATATGCTAATGCCTGATCTCTACTCACATAAAATAATATAAAATAGTAAATGACAGCTAAGTGCTACATTCAAATACTTTACAGAGAGAAATACCATAAGATAATGTTAATTGTCAAATTAATAGCACAGGCTGTGAATGTTGGGTGAGCTCAGAGGAGAAAACTACACAGCAAGCTGGAATGTTCCAAGGGCCTCCATAGCTCAATAAAGACTACTGGATAAATTCCTGATTTCATTCCCTGAGGTAAACTTGAACAAACTAATGAGTGCAATTCTCCTTCTCCAAAAGACACAGAGACTGAGGTGTTAGAATGATTCAGCATTTCATCATTTGAAGTACTCTTTTTCAGGACTGTGCAACTCAACACACATGTGACAGAAAGAAAGAATTCAGACACAGCAGGCATAAGTGCTTCTGTCAACAAACCTACATCAGGTAACCACAGGGTTCTAGACATCCAGGTGCTATGGACACACAAAGGAGTTACATTCAGACATCGGCATTGGCACCTAAGTGGGAGGAGAGACATCAATCAAGCAGTGTAAAGACAATGTGTATCTGCAGATAGAGACTGATCGGAGCAAAAGACAGGGTTCAGAAGAGATACCTTACCCAGGCACTGGCCAGGAAGAACATCTGGAGGAGAGTTGCAGGTCTTGACAGCTGTACGGAATTGACAATGAAAGAAACAAGAAAATGGTATTCTAGGAAGAAAGGCAAATATAAGCAAGTCATATAAGTATGACCACCAGCGTACTGTGTGAAGCAGGAAATGATAGGAGGTTAGCCCTAGAGGAAAACAGGAGATGGATTCTGGAGGGGCTGGTTTGGAACAACATTCTAGATAATGGGACATAAAACCATTGACCAGATTCAAGTCTTTCACCCACTTTTGGAGGCTAGAGAGGAGAGAAGGAGTCCGCGTTTCTCAAACTACTTGAGCTAAAAGAGGAAAGGAAGATACTCTAGAGGGGAATCAGGAAACTAAAGAAAAGGCTGAAGTGGCTTCATGGCAACATATCAGGTCTAAAAACTCAGTGATAATTTAAGTTTCACAACACATACAAACCTGTGTGCACCTGCTAAATTGAAAGCATCATAAAGGATATTGTCTTGCAACTACCATGACTAGTATGTAATAGGGGCTCAACCATTTGTTTAAGAAATAAATTAATGATTCATCTAATACCTTATTGCATGCTCACCATCAATTTCATAAGGTGTCTCATTTTCAATTTCATAAATAGATAAATTATGCAGTTAATTTTTGGTGAGGAAATATGTAACCAAATTATCTATTTTTATGAGCACTGAATAAGAAGAAATGACTCAAAATCTAGAAGATGGAGCTTTAATTGTATTTATTAAAAAAAAACTTCTTAACTTTAAGATTATAAGCATTCTTCCAGAAAGACCAGAAATCTACTTAAAGATGTTTTAGGCCAAGTAAAATGTTAGTTTAAATGAAATCCACATTCCTCAAAGCAAAGAGATGGGTGCACTGAGTAACAACAAATTAGATTATAATTTCTCTAGTAATGTGTAATGTTTCCTAGAAAACGGGGAAAAAAAGTCATGTTTAGTAGCTAGTTTCTTTTTCTATAGCGACACCTACTGGTTTTTTCCACTTTTATTAGTACATGTAATAATAACATTCACTGTAAGGGATTGGTACAAGTACATAACACAGTTCAATTCCTACTGTTATTTAAAAAACCATTTTAAGAAAAAAATGGAAAATAATATATTTAGGCTATTATAAAAAGGCTATTAATGGGCTGGAACTTAGTTCATTGGTGCCGCCGCCTGCCTTACAAGTGCAAGGTCCTGAGTTTGATCCTCACCACCCCCCAAAAAGGATATTAATATGAGTTTTTGTTTTAGTGGTTTAATTTAAAGATTTTTATAATGTTTAGAAAAGTTGAAAGAAAGTGTATATAATTATGCCTTATAAATATATGTTGATAAAGTATTATCAAATGGAAATACAATTTCCATTAAAGTATTAACTTAATAAAATGGTCATTACCATTTCTACACACACACACACACACACACACATACAAATACATGTAAAAACCATTAAAAGGCTAATTCAAATAATTTAAAAGCTTAGAAAGCTTTTGACGCTGTCAACTTGAAAGGCTTCTACATTATAAATGCAGTATTAAAATGACGTATTTACTCTAAAATGTTCAAAATAATCCTAAAATGTCCATTTTGAATTGCATTACAGATAGTCTATACACTTATATATATTTTCAAGGACTCTGAGAGACACTGGGCCTGTATTTTAAGAGTCTAAGAGACTTACATTTAAACCCACTTCAAGAATATAAATAGCTCTTCAATTTCCATTGCTCTCTGAAAATGGAAAATGGAGATCTCCCTCACATTTTCTATATCAGTATGTTTAAAACATTTTCTTTGTGTTTAAATTTTATTATTATGAATATAATAATCTATATAAAGTTTCCTAGCTCATGAATGAGCTACCATTTCATCTAAAATGTATTGGTTACTTACTTGGGTGTGACCAGGTTGTGCTAAAAGCTTTCCTAACATTATCATAATGCTCTCAACAGCCCTGAGAAACCTACAAATTTATAATGTAAACAAGGAAACTGAGACAGGGAGATGTCAAGTAACTTACCCTAGTGGATGGTTCTACTAAACCCAAGGCAGATTCCAGAGGCCAGGGCCCAACCTAATATCATTTATTAAGTATATTTTGCCACATGTAAGATAGAATGCAAATTAAAGGAAAGAAAACTAAAGAAAGCTGAAGTCATGTGCAAGAGAAAAGGTGTTGTATTAATCAGCTTTTCATTACAGTAATAAATACTTGAGATAATCCCCTTATAAGGGGAAAAAGGTTCATTCTGGTTCATAATTTCAGCAGTTCTAGTTCATGATCAAACAGACCTGTTATGTTGGGCCTGTGGCAAAGCAGCACATGATGGACCAAAGCTGTTTGCCTTACGATCAAAAACAAAAGACAGACAGACAAACTGGCTGATGTTCCAATATCTCCTTCAAGGGCACGCCCACAGTGATCATATGACCCTCTACCAGGCTCCACCTCTTGAAGTATCTGCCACTTCAAGTCATCTCCCAAGGACCTTGCAATTCATCATGTGGGGATGTTCTGTCCTGGCTTTCCTAATAGCTCTCAACTTTACTCATTTATTTCCTTCTTGACCTCAGTAGCTAAATCAACCACTTGCCCACCCAAGTTCTTTATAGAACTTACCACTACCTGAAATTCTATTATGTCTTTCTTTTAGTACTTTATTTTTTGCCTTGACCTAGGATGTAAGAACCCTATGGTAGGCACATTCTCTTTCTGTTCATCATTACATGTTATAGCTTTGAAAAGATATCTGTTGAATGGATGAATGACCGTATATTCACATTAATGTTCAAAGTTTACACACAACTCAGTGGTGCTGCACCTGTCAAGAGCAAAGTCCTGAGTTCAACTCCCAGTACCAAAAAAAACAAAACAAAACAAATAAAATAAAATAAAATTACACATAACTGAGTAGAAATTCTCACTCAATGATTTACAGGGTTGTAGTGAACAAGTACTTTATTTCTCCCCACCATATTTTACAGAATGTCCGTCCCTAGGCTCAGTAATCACACCTCTCCAGCACCAATAATGGTGCCTAATACAGGGTAGATTACCAGAGAATCCAGTTATCTTGGCCATAGTGGTTGGGTCTTGGCATAAGCAAGTAATACTAACCCTCAAAATGTTCTTCGTTCGAACATATCTTCATTACAAAAGACAGGCTAAGAAGAAAAAAAAAACTTGGGGAACAAGCAGAAATTTTTTTGTCTTTATATCATTTGTATCATAACTTTTGTGCCTTTTCTGAAAGGCACTTAACTGAGCAATCCTTCATATTTCAGGTAAGTAGATTCTGATGTGTTAGTACGGAATTCAGAGTAGGTCAAGTTATATTCATCCTCAGAAATCTGTCCAGAACTGTCCAATCAGTGTGTTTTTTGGGGGGTCACTGTAAGCAAAATGTAAATTCAAAGCAGCCAGCAGCCATTTTTTGCTACTGAATGGGAAGTAGCTGCCAGAAAATGAATCCATCAGGAAGGGAAAGCTGAGAAATGTGAAAAAAGAAACAAATTCCTGATGACATCATTTTAATCCCTGGATCCAAACTGACAAAAATTTAACCTTTTTTGAAATTGTTAGAAAATTACACAAATAAAAATCCTTAATTAAGCTAGTTAGAGTTGGATTTCTATCACAATCGAAAGAGCACTGATTAGAAAAATTGTGAGAGATTGTCTAAGTCTCACTTCGGTTATTTGCTAACCAGTGTGCTGACACCCACCAGGTGCAGACGAAAGTAATAGCCATTTAAATTACAAAAATAAATAACAATGAAAACAAGTGCCCCACAGGTAATAGATATTCAATAAATAATCATAATGGCATATGACATCATTCAGGAAGACACACTTACAACAGCAAGGACTGCCGAGCTCAGTTTGTAGGAGATGACTGTTATGTTCAAAATAAGCAATAGGGAAGCATTTTAATGTCAGGTCCACCCTCAAGAGAGAGGGGTGTTCTCAGATAAATTTGATGATCAATACAAGAGAAATGTAAAACAAAAATCCACACCAGAAGGGAGAAGACAAGACACAGAAGTACTGACTGGATGAAAGATATGAGTGTCAAAACTGCCCAGCAGCTCAGAAAATGAAACATTTTCTTGATAGCAAGTTAGAGAAAAGTCAGATTTGAAATAAAAAGAGAACAAATGAGATATGCAATAAGTGAGGGACAAATACAAAGATAATGTTGCCAACTATGTATTAGTCTACTCAGGCAGCTATAGCAAAATATGATTAATTGACTAGCTTACAAACAACAGAAATTTATTTCCATGGTTCTGGAGGCTAAAAGTACAATATTAAGGTAAATTTCATGTCTGGTAGTAGCGTGTTTCCTGACTCACTGATAGCACCTCTTGTGGAGCCTTCACATAGTAATAAGGCTATCTTTAGACCTCTTTTATCAAGGCACTAATATCACTCATTATGCTAATATATTGCAATGAGGGTTAGGATTTCGCCAAAGATGTTTGGAGGAGACATAAATACTCAGACATTCTTATTTGATTCACGGGACCAATAGCATATCTTTGAAAGATTAGAACAAGAAATGGAGAAGGAGAGAAACAAAGGGCAAGGGGAAAGGAAAAAAGGAATTTAAAAATGGAAATATAATAGAGTACTACTCAGCCATAAAGAATGAGAAACTAGAATCATTCATAGAAAAAATGGATGCATATTGAACTCTTAATTGAAATAAATAAGACACACATGTGTAAATACAAAATAGTTTCTCTGGTGTGAAAAACAAAGAGTAAATTAGATCCAAATTGTATAATTGACAATGTGAAATAGGAAGAAAAGAGCTAAAGGTGTAGGGGAAGTGGGAAGGGTAGGGGAAAGGAAGTAAGGGAAAAGAAAAACTATGAGAAAACAAAAAAATGGAAGCAAAGTCTTTGTAAATAAGGAAGGGTGGAGGGTGTGAAGGGAGGGCAGGGGTATGGGGAAAAAAACGAGAACCAACATACATCATGTAAAGGTACAAGATCCAAGTGATAAATGTAACTATACTGTATACTTAAAAAGTACCAATAAACTCAATGAGAAAAAAATAAAAAATGAAACTAGAGCTTTTGTAAATGGGAAGGGAACCAAGAGTTGGAAGGAATAGAGAGGGATGGGAGTAGTAGGGGGAAAAGAAGAAAATTAAGAGGAATTATGTACATGTACTAACTTCCCACAATGAATGTAATCATTATGCACTGCAAGCATGTACTGATAAAAATAAATAAATAAATAAATAAGAAACTTTGTTTAATGTATTGTATCCTGAAATAATTTATCCAACTAATACGTCAAACTAGACACAAACATTGACTTTTTCTGGCTTTTGTGGTTGGTTGGTTGGATGATTGTTTGATTTTTTGGAGAAAGGATCTCTCCATGTACCTCAGGCTGACCTGAACTCACTAAGTAGCCCAGGCTGGCCTTGAACTCACAGTGATCCTCCTGCCTCAGCCTCCTGAATAGTGGAATTACAAGCATGCACCACCATTCCCAGCTAGAAATCCTCTTGAAATATGAATACCTTCTTTATCAAAAAAGAACAAAGAATAAAAGTTACACATACTCTGGAAGGGACAATAATTATCTTTACATGACTTGAGAAGAGCCAGCCCTGGAAATGCTAATGGATCAGGACACTGTCCAGTCCTTTGCATTATTTGACTTAAAAAGGGTAGCTGGTTATTTGCCATTTTTAATCATATCAATATTATTGAGTATTACAGTGCCAAACAATTATATGAGCCGTCCAAAACAAGATGAATGTATTTCCCTATCATGTGTTTAAATTAACTGAAAGTAAATTTATATGTGAGCAATTTTATTTATGGACAAGTATTTTCTGATGAGTAACTTGATATTTCAAAGGAAGACACATCATAGAACACTAACAACAGCAAATTTAAAGAGAGTCAGAAAATTCTAAAGGGAAAGAAGCAATGAGAAAGAGTTTTCCAGTGAACCCA
>NW_022900917.1:24452236-24455392 GCF_012274545.1 Fukomys damarensis | reverse complement strand
GGATGGGAGTAGTAGGGGGAAAAGAAGAAAATTAAGAGGAATTATGTACATGTACTAACTTCCCACAATGAATGTAATCATTATGCACTGCAAGCATGTACTGATAAAAATAAATAAATAAATAAATAAGAAACTTTGTTTAATGTATTGTATCCTGAAATAATTTATCCAACTAATACGTCAAACTAGACACAAACATTGACTTTTTCTGGCTTTTGTGGTTGGTTGGTTGGATGATTGTTTGATTTTTTGGAGAAAGGATCTCTCCATGTACCTCAGGCTGACCTGAACTCACTAAGTAGCCCAGGCTGGCCTTGAACTCACAGTGATCCTCCTGCCTCAGCCTCCTGAATAGTGGAATTACAAGCATGCACCACCATTCCCAGCTAGAAATCCTCTTGAAATATGAATACCTTCTTTATCAAAAAAGAACAAAGAATAAAAGTTACACATACTCTGGAAGGGACAATAATTATCTTTACATGACTTGAGAAGAGCCAGCCCTGGAAATGCTAATGGATCAGGACACTGTCCAGTCCTTTGCATTATTTGACTTAAAAAGGGTAGCTGGTTATTTGCCATTTTTAATCATATCAATATTATTGAGCATTACAGTGCCAAACAATTATATGAGCCATCCAAAACAAGATGAATGTATTTCCCTATCATGTGTTTAAATTAACTGAAAGTAAATTTATATATGAGCAATTTTATTTATGGACAAGTATTTTCTGATGAGTAACTTGATATTTCAAAGGAAGACACATCACAGAAAACTAACAACAGCAAATTTAAAGAGAGTCAGAAAATTCTAAAGGGAAAGAAGCAATGAGAAAGAGTTTTCCAGTGAACCCAGATGGAGGCCAAAACTTCACTAATTCCATGAAATCCAGCCCAAATGCTGCTTCCTTTACGGGGTCTTTTTGGCACCTGATAAGATGATCTCTGTCCCAATTGTGTTTTATTCAAAAATCTACTATTCAATTCTCCACTGTAAAATGATTCCTTGATTATTTTCCCCAGCCACCTTCATTACCCCAATAGTCAAACTATGATCTTTTTATAAAGCACGTCTCTAACCTAGACCCTAGCACAAAGCCTGGAACTAGGCAGGTAAGCAAAATAAGGATGACAACAGAATGAATGAGCACAGTCTGAGGTGTTTGACACTGCTGCTCCAGTGAGTCTATTCGGTCAACCTCACCGTCCTCTTCACGTCTGTCAATCAACCCAGTTCACAGTTCACAGTTCAAGCATTTGCTAAGCTTGAAATTTCTCATAATTTAGAAAATGCCATCATCTTGAAGCTTCCAATGACATTTTCTCCTTGTTATTTACAGAGTATAAACTAATTCCATGGATGAATGAAAAACATTGTTTATCATCTTCTCATATATTTAGTGAAAGTTAATTTCCGAACTGTGTGCTTAGCTGAAGATAGCAAGGTTACTCTGCTGTCATATTGAACCCTGAGGAAGCAGAGTTACTGTGTGTTCACATTTTTAGCATTTTCCTCTCCACAACGTTCCCCCGTTGATGTAACTAATGGACCAAAATGTTTTTCAAAATTTGAAGTGTTATTAAGCAGAGATCTACAGAAATTTGATTTATCTGAAGGAATTTACATAAGAGTTCTAAACTCATTATAATATTAAAGACTCAATTCTTGTGATGTTGCTTATACCTAGGATTCCATTCAGTGTCAGATGTTATAGAAAATTTGGGAGAAAGAATGACCTGCAGTCACATCTGCAGAACTGTCAGTATGAAACAGCAAGCAGTTAAGATCAGAGGCTTTGTGGTTGATTTGTCTGGGCCGGAATGTACCACTTGCAAGTATTTATCACTTTCATTATCTGAAAAATGACCTTAACAGTTATAACACCAATATACTGGTTAAATTAGATAGTACATGTTCTTAGCTAACATTATTATTATACTACCATATAATTATAAAGGACTTTTAGATTTGAGACTTCTGTCTACCTAAAGCATCCTGACATATATGTTAAATTGAAGAAGGTTATTCTTGCTTCACACCCATCAATAAACTCCAGGCCAACAAAGGAGACATGTGATTCCTGAGTGAATAAAGCATAAATAAGATAGTTGGATAATATTAAGAGATGAAATGACATAGGCAACTATACTGAGGAGGAACAAAGGAGGTTCTCCTGGAAGGTAAGAAAACCACTTGTTAGAAGTTTCCTCAGGTCACAATTGCAGAACAGAGAGTTGAGTTTAGTAGTAAATCTAACCATTACCCTGGAACCTGTTTTCTTGAAGGATTAACTAATGAGACGGAGGGTGGGTGGTGCAGACACAAGAACATGCACACACAAACACATGCTGAACTATTTAATAACTTCATTTGTTTTCATAGAAGAAATGTGGATTATACAATTGCCCCCAGGTACAGTTGCCAGCTTTAGCATTTTTTGATGGACAAATCATGTAATGTTTGCAAGAAGAAGCAATAATTTAATCTGAAAACTATAAAATGTCCCATGTCATTATCTCAAACATGTTTGAATCTTTTTTTTTGTGTGTGTGTGTGTGTGTGTGTGTGTGGTACCGGGGATCGAACTCGGGTCCTTGCACTTGCGAGGCAGGCCACCGAACCACTGAGCTAAATCCCCAGCCCTCAAACATCTTTGAAACAGAATCAGCCTTTCTTGAATTTTTAGCAAGATATATTATTTGTACACCTTTATGGGGCACCCTGTGATAATTAAATACATGTATACAATGTGTAATGATCAAATCAGGATAATAAATACTTCCATCTCTGAGGATATACTCCTAAGTGAAATAAATAAGTCACACGTGTAAATACCGAATAATTTCTCTGGTGTGAATAAACTGTAATAGTACATAAGATCCTAATGATATAATGGACAATGTGAAATAGGAAGAAAGGGACTAAAGGTGTAGGGGAAATGAAAAGAGTAGGGGAAGGGAATAAGGGAAAAGAAAAAAATGTAAGAAAATGAAAAGATAGAAATAAAGTGTTTGTAAATGGGGAGGAGAGGAGGGGGTGAAGCGAGGGCTGGGACAAGGGGAAAAAATGAGAACCAAGACCTGTCATGTAGAGGTATAAGGTCCCAACAATGAATGTAACTGTATCCCTAAAATGTATCAATAAACTCAATTTTT
>NW_022900917.1:24397508-24440354 GCF_012274545.1 Fukomys damarensis | reverse complement strand
AGATGATCTCTGTCCCAATTGTGTTTTATTCAAAAATCTACTATTCAATTCTCCACTGTAAAATGATTCCTTGATTATTTTCCCCAGCCACCTTCATTACCCCAATAGTCAAACTATGATCTTTTTATAAAGCACGTCTCTAACCTAGACCCTAGCACAAAGCCTGGAACTAGGCAGGTAAGCAAAATAAGGATGACAACAGAATGAATGAGCACAGTCTGAGGTGTTTGACACTGCTGCTCCAGTGAGTCTATTCGGTCAACCTCACCGTCCTCTTCACGTCTGTCAATCAACCCAGTTCACAGTTCACAGTTCAAGCATTTGCTAAGCTTGAAATTTCTCATAATTTAGAAAATGCCATCATCTTGAAGCTTCCAATGACACTTTCTCCTTGTTATTTACAGAGTATAAACTAATTCCATGGATGAATGAAAAACATTGTTTATCATCTTCTCATATATTTAGTGAAAGTTAATTTCCGAACTGTGTGCTTAGCTGAAGATAGCAAGGTTACTCTGCTGTCATATTGAACCCTGAGGAAGCAGAGTTACTGTGTGTTCACATTTTTAGCATTTTCCTCTCCACAACGTTCCCCCGTTGATGTAACTAATGGACCAAAATGTTTTTCAAAATTTGAAGTGTTATTAAGCAGAGATCTACAGAAATTTGATTTATCTGAAGGAATTTACATAAGAGTTCTAAACTCATTATAATATTAAAGATTCAATTCCTGTGATGTTGCTTATACCTAGGATTCCATTCAGTGTCAGATGTTATAGAAAATTTGGGAGAAAGAATGACCTGCAGTCACATCTGCAGAACTGTCAGTATGAAACAGCAAGCAGTTAAGATCAGAGGCTTTGTGGTTGATTTGTCTGGGCCGGAATGTACCACTTGCAAGTATTTATCACTTTCATTATCTGAAAAATGACCTTAACAGTTATAACACCAATATACTGGTTAAATTAGATAGTACATGTTCTTAGCTAACATTATTATTATACTACCATATAATTATAAAGGACTTTTAGATTTGAGACTTCTGTCTACCTAAAGCATCCTGACATATATGTTAAATTGAAGAAGGTTATTCTTGCTTCACACCCATCAATAAACTCCAGGCCAACAAAGGAGACATGTGATTCCTGAGTGAATAAAGCATAAATAAGATAGTTGGATAATATTAAGAGATGAAATGACATAGGCAACTATACTGAGGAGGAACAAAGGAGGTTCTCCTGGAAGGTAAGAAAACCACTTGTTAGAAGTTTCCTCAGGTCACAATTGCAGAACAGAGAGTTGAGTTTAGTAGTAAATCTAACCATTACCCTGGAACCTGTTTTCTTGAAGGATTAACTAATGAGACGGAGGGTGGGTGGTGCAGACACAAGAACATGCACACACAAACACATGCTGAACTATTTAATAACTTCATTTGTTTTCATAGAAGAAATGTGGATTATACAATTGCCCCCAGGTACAGTTGCCAGCTTTAGCATTTTTTGATGGACAAATCATGTAATGTTTGCAAGAAGAAGCAATAATTTAATCTGAAAACTATAAAATGTCCCATGTCATTATCTCAAACATGTTTGAATCTTTTTGTGTGTGTGTGTGTGTGATATAATTTAATCTGAAAACTATAAAATGTCCCATGTCATTATCTCAAACATGTTTGAATCTTTTTTTTTGTGTGTGTGTGTGTGTGTGTGTGTGTGGTACCGGGGATCGAACTCGGGTCCTTGCACTTGCGAGGCAGGCCACCGAACCACTGAGCTAAATCCCCAGCCCTCAAACATCTTTGAAACAGAATCAGCCTTTCTTGAATGTTTAGCAAGATATATTATTTGTACACCTTTATGGGGCACCCTGTGATAATTAAATACATGTATACAATGTGTAATGATCAAATCAGGATAATAAATACTTCCATCTCTGAGGATATACTCCTAAGTGAAATAAATAAGTCACACGTGTAAATACCGAATAATTTCTCTGGTGTGAATAAACTGTAATAGTACATAAGATCCTAATGATATAATGGACAATGTGAAATAGGAAGAAAGGGACTAAAGGTGTAGGGGAAATGAAAAGAGTAGGGGAAGGGAATAAGGGAAAAGAAAAAAATGTAAGAAAATGAAAAGATAGAAATAAAGTGTTTGTAAATGGGGAGGAGAGGAGGGGGTGAAGCGAGGGCTGGGACAAGGGGAAAAAATGAGAACCAAGACCTGTCATGTAGAGGTATAAGGTCCCAACAATGAATGTAACTGTATCCCTAAAATGTATCAATAAACTCAATTTTTTAAAAAAAGAATTTTATTCTTGTCTCTTCTAATTATGTTGAAACATATCACAGGTTGTTATTCTACTGTGTGACAGAAAGCCACTACTAATCCATCCTCTCTAGATGTATTTTTGTGTTCTTTATCTTATTCTCCTCCCCCATATCCTTCTAGGCTCTTCATTATTCCACTTCATTCTTTCACTCCATTCTCCAAATGGAATGACTAAATGCCCAATTGAATTCGAGTTTCAGATAAATAATAGACTGTCTTAGTATAAATATGCCCCACGCATAACCTCACAGATATCTTGAAGGTGGGGGTACTCAACATTACGTTAATAAATTTAATGCTGCCCCATAACCAGAGGTAGAAGAGAAAATGAAGTTGGAGAAAACATTCATTAAATAAGACTTCCCCAAAAGAGGCCATGAAGAGTTGATTGTATCATGATTGTATCAGCTAACAAGGACTGCATACCTAGATAGATATGTTTCAACATTTACACTACTCTTAGCTTTGTGAGACAACAAGACATCAAAGAACTTCAAGATTTACATTATTAATACATAGTAGTTCTCCAGAAATTCACGTTAGTCAATAATTAGAAACAAAAGCATTATTTTCAGGTTAATTCTTTTCTCAAAGCAAATGGCAATCACCTCTGTACAGGTTCAGTGGCTGTGGAAAAGTTGACAATTGTAAATGACCCATAAGTGCACCACTTGCTTTCATATCTTTGTATGAAGGGTTTTTTTAATTTGCTTATCTATATATCTAAGCATCTTTATGCCCCTGCTGTTCTATGACTAAAATCTTTCAAAATCATTTTCCCTAGTCCTTCGATGTTCTAAATGTCTGTGCAGAAGTCGAGTTTAAGCATTTGGAAGTGAGATTAAATTCCCTGAATGTTTTTGGCATTGCTGAATGCTGTCATTTTTTCATCACTGTTTGGCATGAATGCTATTGGGTAAAGTAGTTTTTTTTTTTAAAGAGGTGAAATATTCCATCCAGTAAATGATATGTGCGAGACAGAGCTGAAATAGTGACAGAGCTCGAAGCACCGTCTCACTCACTATGACAGAGCATGTAATGCACCTGAAATTGGGCCCTGTGTAGTGACTAAGAGTTTCAATTTTCTGAGTTTTATAGAATTCTGTATTATGTTTGACAGCTCTGTTTCACACCAATGGCTGGTTCCATAATGCTAACAAAGTACAAAGATGAGAAATGTCACTAAAAAAAGGAAAGAATGCAAATGTGTATGCAAGTTTCAAGCACATAAAACATAATTTCCTATGGGAAATTATCATTTTTCACATTATTTTGACATTTTCAGTATGCTGCATCTGCAGAAATTGGCCCTTGCCTACACACACATTGAAAAGTTCACTCAAGGGTATATACTGAGGGCAGGGAAGGAGCGAGGCAGAGCTGCCTGAGATACCCCATGTATTTTGCTCCTCCCTGACCCCATTGTACACTCCCCGCATCTGTTGTTAAAACCTGAGTCTGTCACATCACAGAAGAGATTTTTTTTCCTCTCCAACAGAGTAAGATGAGGTTTTAGCAAGACTGAAACAGATCTCGTTGGTCATCCCCTCCATCTCCTTCCTGGAAACTCCTGTCCACAGTGAGGAATTGAGTTATCTGTCCTGTGACTAAAAAATGATAATCCAGCTCACTTTCTGGTGATTATTCTCCTACACTACAATTTCTGCTTCCTCCCTCTTCCTTTCTTCTATTCCCTGAATCATATAAATTATTCCCAGTGGTACTTGCAGTGCACAAAGATCAGCCGCCTTAGCTCCCAGTGATTCTCCCAGCAGGAAGGTTCCCAAGGACAAGTAAAAAGTCAACAGGGATCAGAACCTTTTAGCCTATCCATGTTGTTTCTGTCTTATTTTCCTTTCCTAGCTTCCTTCCTGCTTTAGCCAAATAAATACTGGTATTATAGATTCCCCTACTTTTCTGACCTCTTGATTCACAGCTATTCTGTTGTATGGTGTGCAGCTATTTGATTAATTACTAGTGGCTTCCTTTGACTTTATCTCAGGATCTTGTGAAATGTTCCAACAGCCAGCCCTGGGGAGAAGTTTCTGTTGTTTTCTGACTCTCATGTTTTTGCTTTCACTCTTCCGGTACCAAAGAGTTGGTAAATACTTGTTGTCTAATTCCTAACAGTAATGACTCATATTAGAAAGTACTTTTTAATGGCATCATGTTATGATATACAGAACACAGGTTTAAAATCTTAAATCGGGGCCTGATTAAATAGAGTCTTTGGCAAACATACTTTCCTAGTCCTCAGTTTTTGCATCTGAAGAATGGAGGTACTGATTCTATGCTTGTAAGAATTGTGAAATGGAGATTCAGATGCTACATATTAAAACCATGGCCCCCAAAACTAGTTTTCTGATTACAAAATGCATTTCATTTCACACAACACTATCTCTCTCCTTGTTTTGTGACAGAATAAAGGAATAGAAAGTTCCTATTATCCATCTGTAAAATATGCTGCTATGCATTTTTGGCAAGATTTTTGAAGTAGTTCAATTCACGTGGAAAATTTTCCTGTAGTACATATTACTGCCCCAATGAAATTATCTGTGTTTATGGAATTCGTTGGTCTTCCAGGTTACATGTTTTTATGCTAATATTAAATGTAACTGAAATCTACCTTCAAATGAAAGTTATTCATTATTAAAAGTCATAGATGTTTTATTTAAAAAGAAAAGACTGGTTGCTGCCTGTTGGTATGTTTATGTGATCTTCCAAAGTCACTAAATTCAGTTGCATGATGGCAATTCATTCTGTCATATGGCTTTTGTATCCCCATCTGTGTCACTCCAAGGTGCACAGAGGTAAAGTTATTTGTAACTCATGCTTTCACAGAAATCCAAGCCAAAAAGCACATCAACCATAGCATGTAATAATGATACAGTAATTGGTTACACTGTTCAGCTGCCAAAACATTACCTTTCTATAGTTCTTTCAAATACCTGAGGGAATTTTAAGTGTCTAGGTTCTAGGTACTTGTCACCAATGACAGATGATACCCTCAGGATTTGAGACATAGTCAGAAACTAGGCACCATATTCCTTGCTGAGAAGCTGTTCCCAGAAACATTTCTTAGAAAGTGGATTTCTCAAAATGGAAGTAATCCAAAATATATTACTATCATTACTTATTAATGTTAATAACTCTAACAACCATATATACTATGCTATAAATGTTTATTTTTTATAAGGTGACTTCCATTAGTTCTCTATCCTAACCAATAGTATTTGAAAGCTTACTTGATAGGGATATAAAAATCAGAAGAATGATGATAATAATAACTTCCGTTATTGATCAAGTAATATATACCAGACATCCTTTAATGTAATCCTTACAACAACTCTGAGATAAGGAGCTATTGTTACTTCCATTTTGCAAATGACAAAACTGAGACTTACAGAGGTTAAGTAATTACTATTTACAGCTAATGTTAAGTCAAATTCAATTTCAGATTTTTAAAGTAGAGCACAACTACTAATCAAATATGAGAGTCATTTGGTCATTTAGACAGGCTGTTCATCCTCTATACTCAAGCAAGAACTAAAACTGAAATACGTTCAAAGATCAGGCAGAAATATTTTAATAAGTCCTACAGTTAAAGCCATATAAAATGGCAAAATTGGAGAGTATGGAGTGAAGGTATTAACATTCTACACTTTTTAACACAGTAACAATTGAACAAGACACATCCAGTGGCCAGATTCAATACATAGATGCTAAAGTTTGGATCCTAAGGTTGGGCCCCCAAAGGTCTATTGTTAAATGCTTAGCTTGACTCTAGGAAAGTACCTGAAACCTCAATAAGAGGGTGCTAGTGAGAAGTTTCCATCCTTAGGGATGCCCCTACAAGAGATTATTGGACACCAGTTTCTTTCGGTTTTTCCCTTCACTGCCTGGCTGTCAGAAAGTGAGCTGAACTCCTTTGCTCTCCACTGTAATGTACTGTGCTCCCACAGACCCAAACCAGCAGAACCAATTAGTCATACATTGAAATCTCCAAAACTGTAAGCTAAAAGAAACCTTTTCTCTGCATAAGTTAACAATTTCAGGCATCTGTTACAGAATGAAAAGTTGAATAACACAGTAGACAATGTGCTTAAAACTTAATTTCCAGACTAATTTCCAGAAAACATCAACCATGGAAGCCTATGTGGAAACACTGACTATGATCAATGGAAATAAACCATATATCTAAATCAAAGTAAAATTCTTCTGAGAAAGAGAATACTAGAAAACAATATATGATTAGAGATGACTGTTATTGCCTAATACTAGAAAAATCAAGAGTAACCAAGGATATTAAAGAATAAAATTATAAAGAATAAAAGTTGTCTTTAAAAATATCAATAGTATTTCATTATCTGAAAACTATTCCAATGATATCAGCAGGTCAGCACTTCCCCAGTAACCAGAAAAGAGCTTTTTGGAAGATTAGGAGGAGTAGAAGAGGCTACTGAGAAAGCAACTACTGTGCTAAGTACTGGCTGTGTGCCTTTCTTTGTACGAGTGGTTTCATCCATTTCTAAGAATACCAATTTAAAAAGGAAATAATCCTAACAATAGTTTGCAAAATGCCACAATGTCAAGAAGCAAAAATCATTTTCAAAAAATAAAAAATATATACAATAATGAAAATATCATTAATTAGCTTCCCACCTCCTAAAATATCAGAGCACATAACAGAAGAACAAGTCAGAAAATTTGCTAGAGATTTTTGAGCTTTTACAAAATATTTATACTAACATCATTCTAGTACAAGACATTTTATTCCAAAAGCACTCCATAAACGGCAATAACATGTAGTTTATAAAATTTAGAAATATCTGCCTTTTTTAACAGCTGCCTTTTGAGCATGAAAATATTAATACTTCAAATTTTATAAAGGAATAGCCAATACTAGCGTAGGTCCACATCCTTATTTTACATGATCTCTGCACAAATGACAGTTTTTTAATAATAGCAGAACACAACAGAGGCCCTGGCATGTAATCTGAGGTTAATGCTGTTGGCATCAAAATTGAGAAAAGAAAATTAGGTTTGAAATTTAGTCGAACTAAAGAAAATGGTGGGAGGCCTCTCGGATGCTCGTCACAACAAAGAGTAGTGAGAATTCAACACAGACCTCTGGAAAAGGTACCAATTGTCTCTTGAGATAAAGCCTAGCATTTTCATTGTACAAAGAGAACAATGCATTAAGTGTGACACAGAATATTACTATGGGAAAATTGATCCATGAGAAATGGTCTTCAAGAAGGGACTCTCTTTTGAAATTCTTAAGGGCTACTTATGTTGGGACTCAGGAAACGATATCTCAAAGCAGGTCCCTTCAGCTTCTTCCCTTTGAAGAGTACTTTGAGCTAGAGTATCCTGGAATTCTCAAGAGCAGAACAGAACTAGTGTTCCTGTGATCATTTTCAGCCCTTCTGTCACCTAACCATCCTTCCTTCTCACATTTCTTTTAGGTTTTTGTTGTTACTGCTGTTGTTTTGTCACAAAAACAAAATTCCTCTTCCTTGAAGTAGGTTGTTAGAAACTGGAGCCTTGTCTATGGCCATACCACCCTGAATGCTCCCAATCTCATCAGATCCCGGAAGCTAAGCAGGGTCGGGTTAGTACTTGGATGGGAGAAACTGGAACCCGTCTCTCTCTCCAAAGGAGGCTGTAAAATAAAAAGGTCACTCTCTTCCTCCACCCTTCTCCCTAAGATGTTCAGTCCAGAGGAGTCTTACCCAATACACCTCACCAAAGAGAAGCAATCCTACACAGTAAGTCCAAAAAAACTCAGAGAGGTAGTCCTTGCTGGACTCCACCCTCAGTCTATTCTCATTGGGTCATATTGCTTTGTCCAATTACATTTCTATACAGCTGTACATTCTTCATCAAATCTATGTAGAAAAATGGATAGTCTCCCCTCTATCTTCATTTCTGAAAGCTCCTGTATGTCATGTAAAATTTTGATTATATAAATGTGTTGTTTTTCTCTTGTTAGCCTGTCTTTTGCTACAGGAGTATTAGCTGTGGCCCTTATGATGAATAGGGAAATGTATCATAACTTCCACTCCTCCACTTGACAACAATAACAACAATAGAAAAAGAGATTTTATAACAAATGCTAATCCAAAAAGTGAACTGAACCAGCTGCTTAAAAATTGTTTCTGTTTGCATTTTAATTTGATTTTATATTTCAAATTAGTGTTATAAACCTGATTAGTCATTTAATTGGAAACTTGAGGCTAGTTGCCAACAGCCAAAATGCAGATTTTAAAAAGCAAATGTAGAAGTTCAATACTTAATCTTCAAAAACATGAGAAGTTGTTGAGCTAAAGACAAATAAGACGATGCAGATGCAGATCTAAACTCCCTCTATTTGCTTAAAGCAAACATGGACTTGCAAAGACAAAAAGTATTCTGCCCCTCATGCCTTGGAAGAATGGTTAATCACTGAAGAAACTTTACACCCTTTTTTAAAATAATTAATTTATTGGTACATTTTAGGTATACAATATAATGACATTCATCATTGGAAATGTGTACCTTTTATCATCTGCAGATATTACCAATGGAATTCACATTTGCAAGGTTTACTACCTGGCCTTTTTTGCCATTAATTTTCTTTTCCCAAGTTATCACCTGTAGAGATTAAAATTCCTTTTCCTTTGTCTTATCCCTTCTGGAAAACTCTGGTATTCTTTATTTAAACTGCTATATAAACTAGAGCTCAAAGTCATCTCCTTAAGAACTAATCATTCTTAGTCCTTGTTTTTACTCTTTTATTTTGAGTCACCATCTTACCAAGTTACTGAGATTGGGTACTAACTCATGATCCTCACCTCAGTTTCCCAAAGTGCAAGGACTACAAACGTTTGCCACCAAATCCAGCTAATCTACCATTCTTAACTGTGTTACACAGATTGTCTATGTTTAATGATTCATTAAATTATGAATACATAGTCATGGAAATTTAAATATACTGCTTACACTATTTATAAGCAATACTTTTCCTAAAGTAGAAATAGTAAAATCAAACACCAAAATTAAAGTCTCTGAAATGTGTAAAGAATTGACCATGGTACTTCATATCCTCTTTCTACCTGCTGGGACTCCATGAAATGACTGATGTGAAAAAATTCAAAGGAAATTTTTGACAGCAAACACATGTACAATAAATTCCTTTAGTTTGTTTTTTAATGTGTTTGTCCCTTCGAAAACATCTTTACTACCTGGAAAGAAAAATGAAAGAAAAGTGTCATGCCACATAATTTTGGATTCTTAAATGTTTAGAAGAAATTTATAAATCTTGATACACTTTATTCATATAACCAAAAAAACAAACCCATAAGGCCTTAATAACACGAATCAATGAACAGGAAACCAACTACAAATGACCTAATTTGTTGGATTTGAAAGTATGGAAATAGGACAGTTTTAATTCAAAGCTATTACATTTGGCAAAACATCATCATACAACTTAAAAAATGTTAAAGGCTGCTCCCAAACATACTCTACAATGTACCAGAAGCAGTTATCCAAAGCAACACAGTTTGGAGTATTGCTAGAATGCATCTCCAACATTCACAGGTAACAGTTGAATGTCTGACTGAAAACTCCACCTGTGCAGTATGCCAATACCTGCTTCAGCAGCTGGCTATCCGGCAAGAAGTACAAAGCCCACTGAGCTAGAAGCTATACACTCACAAGAGCAGGCAAGCTCCTGGGGTCCTAGAATAAGGGTGCTTTGTAGCAGTATTACAAACAGGTCATGATGGAATGCCTTGAGAACACAGATCTAGGTAAATACTCTATGGCTCTCTCACCTACAAAACATGCTCTGAATTAACTTATCTAGTCCTGAAATTTATCTAGCCCCAGGGGAAAAATAATGGAAACTACTCTCAGAACTGCAGGCAAATTTGAAATAGACATATTCCAATCATTTTGGGAAATTAAGAATAAAAACCCTTTGAGATGAGATATTAAAGATCTGCTATAGTACTGTCAGGTTTATAAGATCAACTTTCTCCACAATTATTCAGTAGTAGACTTGAAACTATTGGTTATACAATAAAAAGCATAAAAATAATGGTTAATGTATATTTAACAATCACTTTTTCCCATGCATTGTTTTAAATACTTTACATATACTATCTTTTTTTTTTTGAGTTTATTGGTACATTTAGGGATACAGTACAGTTACATTCATTGTTGGGATCATGTACCTTTACATGGCAAGTCTTGATTCTCATTTTTTCCCCTTACCTCTGCCCTCCCTTCACCCCCTCCTCCCCTCCCCATCTACAAACACTTTATTTTCATCTTTTCATTCTCTCACATTTTTTTCTTTTCCCTTTTTGTTCTTCCCCTACGTATCACACCTTCCCTACACCTTTAGCTCCTTTCCTCCCATTTCTAAATGTCAGTAATCTTATTAGAATCTTATGCATTGTTGCAGAATATTCACACCAGGGAAACTATTTGGTATTTACACATGTGGGACTTATTTATTTCACTTAGGAGTATATCTTCAATATGTATCCATTTTCCTATGAATGAATCTATTCTCTCGCTCTTTATGGCTGAGTAATATTCCATTTTATAGAAAAACCACAACTTCTTTATCCAGTTTCCAACGGATGGGCAAATAGGTTGTTTCCAAGATTTAGCTATTACAAACTGTGCCGCTATAAACATGGGTGCACATACTTCTCTGTGATATGATTCTTTTAGTTCTCTTGGAAAGATACCCAACAGAGGGATGGCTGGGTCAAATGGAACCTCCAGTCCAAGCTCTTTGAGGTATCTCCATATTGATTTCCATAGTGGTTGCACTAGTCTGCACTCCCACCAACAATGGAGGAGGGTTCCTTTCTCCCCACAACCCCGCCAACATTTGTTATTGTGTGATTTCTTGATAGCAGCCATTCTTTGTGGGGTGAGGTGGAATCTCAGTGTTGTTTTCATCTGCATCTCTCGAATGACCAGTGATGTGGAACATTTTTTCATATATTTTCTTGCTGCTTTTACTTCTTTGTATGAGAAATGTCTGTTCATTTCGGATGCCCATTTTTGGATCGGGTCTTTATATTTGGGGGGACTGATTGTTTTGAGTTCTTTATATATCCTTGATAATAGTCCTTTGTCTGAGGTACAGCTGGTAAAAATTTTTTCCCACATTGTAGATTGTCTCTTAGTTCTGCTAATGGTTTCTTTTGAAGTACAGAAGCTTTTTAGTAAGATGAGATCCCAGTTGTTGATTCTTTCTGCTAGTTCCCGTGCTACTGAGGATTTGTTCATAAAGTTTTTTCCTATCTTATTTAATTATCAAAATGTCTTTCTGAAACACTTTTTCCAAAAGTGCACCGTGAAGTGTATGTGTATGAGTGAATATACATTGGCCAGGCATTGTGTACAATTCCTATAAAAATTATTCCAACCTAGCTAGAAATTAACAACACTGACTCAATTCCACCCATAAGATGTATATTTCTTATGTAGTTACCCATACCTAGCTCAAATTTAGTTTTTAAAAATTATATTTAAGTTATTAAGGATGAAGGATTTCATGTAAGTTCCATTAGCAGAGTTAAACACACAGTGATTAGTCCATTAATCTCAAAGAGCTCAGAGCAGAAAAGGGCAAAGATACTGATCCAAATTATGCGCTTTCATTCATTCATTCATTCGTTCAGCTATTATTTACAAATCACTACTATTAAAAATAAGAAAGGCATATCTGACTTTGTTGGTCTTATAACCTTAGTGAGAAAACATAATTACTCACCAAGCAAGCACAATACTGCATTACTTTGAAAGTACTTGGGGGAAAAGTAATTTCTCCATTAGATGATTGGGCACTAACATGCATTGAAAACATAAGAGTTGTTCAGTAGTTTGTGTCTTACAATACAGTACATTCTTGACTATCTCTGTGTGATATACAAAGGACAAGTTAATGTTTTTATGGAAGGATTATGTTTGGAATTTGACATGTATGATATACACTGAGACATTTAAGAACACTTTCTCAAGGATGACTTTTAACTCATTTAAAGATAACTCTGAGAATTAATGATGTGATATAAGACACAACTAAAAGTATTCATTCAATACTCCATCTGGGCACTAACAGTGGAAACAAGAGACATTTTATGGGTTAGCGTACTTGTCCTACATGGCATCAGTCTCAAAAGGTCCATTAGATGTCTCAGCCTGAATGATTCCTATAACTCTTCGTCTTCATTACTTTTCTCATTGCTGAGGCAAAATACCTGACACCCAAGGTTAAAATAGGAAAGGTTCATTTTAGCTTACAGTTTGTAGAGTTGTTAGTTCATAATTGGTTGGCTCCAAGGCAGAGTCACATGGCAGAGGGGCATCACAGAGGAGAAATAGTCCACAGCAAGCAGGCAGGTAAGAGCACTTTCCTGTTCCTTATATTCGATTCAGGCTTCCCTCCTTAGGGTGGTTGTAGCACTCACACCCTTAATCCTAGCCTAAACTATGCCTAACTAATCAGTGGATTAATTTAGTAATCCTACCTCTAGATCCACACACTCTAGATCCAGCCACCTCTGAAAAGCTTCCTGTAGGACTGCATGAGGCTTTGAGGGAGACATCTAGACACAAGCCATAACAGTCTTGTATAAAGTAGCACCTGCTAATACTATCCTAAAGTGAGCCCTTTTAAATTTTAAGATTTGCAAACACCGGTATTCTAAAATATGGTGTGCTCATTTATATGCAAATGACATTTATTTGTTGCAACCATTTCTATCCAATTCAGAAGGTATTCAGTGAGTATCTAGACTGCAATCATATTTCCCCAAAATCATCATTTTTTTAATCAGTCCACTTATAGAAATCACTGAAAATGACTGAGTTGGTTATGTTCATGTTCGTCTCTGAACATTTCTTGTACAATGTGCCTTTTAAAAGAGGCAGCTACCCTACACAAACCTTCCAAAGGCATATAGTTCTGGTTTCTGCTTAAGCTAGGGTAGTAGTCAAAGAACTTCAGAAAAGCTATACAGAGAAGAGCCTAAGTAAATAATTAAGATTGTTTGCTACCATAGAAGTAATGTTCACAGCCTTTTACTCTAAAATATTAAAACTACAAACAAATCTCTTCTGTAAGAAGTAACTGCCCATTATATTGTAAAGTCCTGAAAACAAAAGTTGAGCAGGTTTTTTTTAACTGCTGTGTGCAGCACAGAGTGTTAATACATTTTATAAGTTAAATTTGTATTAATTATATATTGTTTTGAAACAAGGATAGATTCATTCCACAAAGAATTAAAAAGATTAATTTTAACCTGAAATGTCAACTATACGAAAGCAAAGTCAAGTACTTCAAATGTTACTCAATTTCCAAGGCCTCACCCTTTTTAAAATAAAAACTGAGAAGTGAATAAAATGAGCAATGGTTAAGGTTCAAAAAAGGAAAGAAGTGAAGAGATTGGATGTTTTACAGGCTGTACAGGTCCTGCTCCCCCAGACATACCCCATCCCCGCTTTCAGCTAGCTATGAAATAGTCCACTTACAACTCATAAAAAGAGCAATGTAACTGAAAATATATCAATGAGGCTGACCTTTTCAAAAGGAAAGACTCCCTACAAAATGGAAACTAGACTCATTTGATGAAATAATTAAGGAAAACCTAATGGAATTTTGGATTTAAATGAAATCCAAGAGATTCTAAAAGTAACCTTAGATTAATGAAAACTACTGTGACCTTCTCTCAAAATAAGTCCACACTTCAGAGAAGCAATTAAAACAGCTCACAGAATTCAGACTACATAGCTAATGCCACAGAGCACAAGTCTGAGGAATTTACAAGGTAATAATAAAAATCTCTAATAAGTTGCTACAATCAATGGGGTTAATCACTAGACTGCAAAGGATAAAATATTTGCTAAAACGAAAATTAATTGGACTAATAAAGCTTTGGTAAAGGCAATCCTAATAGGAATTAACAAAGCCAAGGACCATTGTAGATAGTTAAATTCTCTTTTGAAAAGGAGGGCCAGCATAAAGGACACCAAGGTAATCAGAAAAGCAAGGATAGGGCCGGGGATTAGCTCAGTGGTGCTGCTTGCCTGCCCGGCAAGTTCAATGTCCTGAGTTTGATCCCCGGTTACAAAAGAAAAGAAGAGAAAAGCAAACCAAAGCAAAACAATATTATCAAGAAAGACAGAAACTATTGGTGATGCTCCCTGTATAACCCTGACATACAAGCACCCCTGTTCCTTTTACAACCATGTGATATAGAGATCAGAAAATCATATGTTGGTTTACCACTGGGTAATGACAGAAGTAATCCACTACCCCACAAGTTTTATTGACAGAGGTAAGGAATGCAAACTGCATGTTTTTTTACCCAACAATCCATTCTTTATGCAAGTGAAGGAACTTACCACAGGTGCTCAACTGTTGGACTGACTACCACGCCAGATAAATCTGCAACAAAAACAGCTTTTCCGAAATTGTGGAGTTGTGGAGAAGGAAAGATGCTTTTCCTCTGATGTAGATTTAAGTGAAGAGAATTTTCCTGTGATTCCTGGCATTTCTCATCTTCATGGAGGGCTGTAGTCTAAATGGAAGAAAGTTAGGACATAAAGTGTTAGGCTTGGAGACTCCAATTTCTACCAGGTATCCTCCTTAGTGTTGCAAAGGTCCTCACATGTAATTCTCACTGCTTAACTAAAAATAAGAGCTACAGAGATGGACTATAGTTGATGCCTAGAAGCTACAAAGAAAATCACAGAGAATGTTATTCCTTATTTTCAGGAATTCAAATTTCTTAGTGTTGAGAAGAATTTGAAAGAAACTATTTAAACAAAACTTTAAAATGAAGGGAGATAATGCTATGGCCACTCAAAAAAGCATTCTTTTGAAAAATTTAGTATTGCTGTATACTGGGTGTGTACATTCACTGTAGAAAATATGGCTTAGCAAATGCAGAAGTGCAAAAATGAGTCCTATACTCACCCAGAAACAAACACTAGTAATAATTTAATAAGTAATATTTCAGAATTGTGTACATCTTAAAACCTTTTTTCAAACAAACTTTTTAACAAGATATTTATTATTGTAGCCTTTGTTTTCTTTGTAATAAATACAGTTTCATACCAAAAGCATATACGGGAAACTCATTTTTCAAAAGGCCGCCTAGGACACCAACATACCTACACAAGTATTCATCTACTTCAACATTCCCTAAAGGGCCGTATGTGAAACTTCAGGATGTAGTTGAAGCAAGTACATTAAGTGGTGTGTAGTGTGCTATGTGTGTTATTCAGCTTCCTGGGACTGTGAGAAAATACCTGAGATAAACAATTTACAAGGAAGAAAGATTTGTTTCAGCTCACAGTTTCAGAGCTTTTATGGTCACTTAGCCCCCTTATTTTGGGGCCTGCAGCAAGGCAGAACATCACATGGTAAAACAAAGTGCTTCTCGTGGAAGCTGGGAAGCGAAGAGAGTGAGAGAGAAGGGGCTGGTGTCTCAATATCCCCTTGAAGGGTCCATCTCCAGTGACTTAACTTTTTTCCACTATGCCCTATCTCGTAATGGTTCCATCGCCTTCTAATACTGCCATCAGCTGAGGACAAAGCTCTAGCACATGAGCTTTTGAAGGATATTTAAGATCTAAACCATAGCTCCTTATCTCCTAAATATTGAAGTGTCTCAAAGCCGGCAAGGTATATTGAAGTACTTACTACAGTTCAGAAGAGTTGTGCTGCAATAATGTTTTCCAGATATGAAACAGGGCTGTTAGCTATGCATGTGTGCCTACCATTTCGATGATTACCTAGGGTGGGTATCTTTTCCAGCACACAAGTGGAATACAGGGCAATACTGTAATTGGCAATAATGTATCTAAATCCATCACCATTTCAAAAAATGATTGAAAACAATAGCAAAAACAAGATAAAGATGCTGTAAAATGTGGGAAAATTAATATTGCATTGAGAATTCCTAAATTTCAGGATGCGACAACTCTGCAAATATATAAAAAGTCAGCAAATTAACTTTAAATGAGAAAAGTATAGAGTATATAAATTATTTCTCAGTAATATTATGTTCTTTGTTATGTGACTTCCATTTGAGTTAAAATATAGTGAACACTAAAAAGAACATTAAAAGAACCCAAGTAGACAACCAGAGAAGGCTTCATAAACAGTAGGCAGTGATCTGCCATTAAGTTGCTCCCCATGCAGGTAATTCTATGTGGCATGCTCCAAAATATCAGGATTTATCCACCTGTGTCCCAGACATTAGAACTAAAAATGTGACACAGAGAAATTTTTGTTTTGATACTACAAATTTTACAGATCTAGATTCCTGTGTTATGGATCTCAAGTTCTTCTCCTGATCTGAGATCCAACCTGTCTTACTCTGGCTTCAACCATCTGTGAGCTGCATGGGAAGGACTTTGGGAGACCTTCAAGCTACACAATGGAATAAACAGGGGGACTCTACAAATTGAAGATCTGTACAAAAATTTTAGGAAAATTTTAAGAAATAATAATTTAGAAAAATGCTGTCACAAAAGATGTGAAATCAGCACAGGGAAATTTTCTGGATTCCAGATCCTGATGTAAATAGGAAACACTCGGTACAAAAGCACCTGGAATCTTTGTTTGTAGACAGCCCCTATTCGGGCATTGATTGCTGAATGTGCTCATCACAGCACACACTAAACTCAAACCATATGAGTATCAGGGATTTGAAGAGAAGCTGTATAAATGAAACAATATGGGAAAATCTGCAGCGATTCTCTGTCCTTTGAAAAGCATACAAAGACAAAAGGCTAGAGGGAAACCTAATAAATACGGGTAATGGAGGAGAGCCTACTTGAATATAGCCAAGGAACTCACACTGGAGAGAAGTCATGTGTATGTAAGAAAGAATGTGAAAACTTCAGTGTGTCCAATTATGTTCAAATCTGTGAAAGAAACCTTAGTGGAATGAATCCCTATGTATGTAAACAACATAGAAAAGCTTTTACTTCTTATAATTTTCACATAAATGAAAGAACTCAAACTGAACAGACATCATATTATGTAAGGACTATGGAAAAGCCTGCACTTATAATCATCCCTTTCACAGACAAAAGAATTCACAGCAGAAAGAAGCTCTATGTGTGTAAACAGTAAGGAAAATCCTCCACTAACAGCAGTTCCTTTCATAAATATGAAATAATTCACAGTGAAAATACTGTGCATGTAAGTAATGTGGGAAATGCATCTCTAACATGACTTATTTTCATATATATATGAATATATATATATATATAAATTCATAATGAGGGGAAAGAATATATATGTAAGCAATGTGAAATTGCTTCAGTCAACCCAGTTACTAGGACATGGATTAAAGAACTCAAACAGGAAAGAACCCATATGTATATATAAACCAATGTGGAAAGCACTTAGTAACTCTAGTAACTTTCACAAACATGAAATGAGTCACAGTGGAGAGAAACTATTACAGCAACACATTCCATACACATAGGTACTGTCAAATACTGAACTTGAAAGGATTCACACAGAGAAGAAACCCAGTGTATGTAAGGAATCGAGACAGTTTTCAGGGCACACAGGTATTATCCAATAGAAACCCTATGGATGTGAAAAATGTAGTGAAGCCTTCATTTACTCCAGTAACTATCTGAACATAAAAACTCATACTAGAAAATAACTATGAATATGCAATGTGACCCACATTGACATTAGAGAACACACAGTAGAAAGAATCCCTAATTGTGTAAGCAATTTAGGAAATCTTTCAGTAAACAGTAGTATCATTTCATGAATGAAAGAAATCACTGTGAAAAGAATCTTAACATACGTAAGGAATGTGACAGAGGTTTTATTTTTCTCAATTTACGAAATACATGGAAATTTTCACATGAAAATGAAGCCCTATTGATGTAAACATTTTGGGAAACTTCTATTCTTTCAGTTACCTTGAAATAAATGAAAGAACTCACATGAGAGAGGAACCATGTGAGGTTAAGCAAAATGTGCATGCATTCTGTGATGCTCCAAACCACAGAAAAGATGAAAGAACTAATACTGACAGTAAGTACGAATATAGAATGTGGGGAGTCTTCATTTTTATATGACCTTGCATGCAAATCTGACATTGCATAAAGGGATGACTCCTATCGCTGTGCACTTTATAGGAACAGCTCTAGGCATTTTACTTTCATTCAAACTTACAAAAAAAGCACAGTACAGTAAGAAACCACGAAAATGAGGGATGCCCACAAGTCTTCATTTGGTTCACAAATAATATGCTTATTGGACCAAATCCCTGTAAACATACAAAATTGTCAAGTATAACTCATATTTTCAAAATCCTACGAAAATTTCTGATGTAAAGAAAACTGTACAAGTGATATGAACAGTTGACATAAATTATTTCTGTAGAATATCCCAGAAAATATGTTACCAGAAAGAAGTATGGTAAAGAATAAATACAGTATCTACATCAACAATTAACACAACATAGATCCCAGGATTATATATTCTTGGAGGTCACTATATGAACAAATTTTGAACTGAAAAAGCAAATTTTATAGATCTGAATTAACTGTCATAATTATAACAAATTATTATTGTTATTTTGATTGAATGTTTATATTCATGTGAATAATATTCATAATTATAAAATTGTTATTTTTAATTAATTTGAATGATGGTATTAATGGTTGTAGCGCTAGTTAATAAAGCCAGCTTATAAGTAAATTCAACAGCTGACTATTTGAAAAGACAAGAAAAAAAATAGATTAAACCTTGAATGAGCTAATTACTGTAAAAGACTCCAAAACAAGAATTAAAAACTATAACTACAAATATAACTAAAAATCTGGAAAAGATTTACATCATTGGGGGGGTGTTTGTTTGTTTGTTTGTTTGTTTTTGGTACTGGGAAGAGAACTCAGGCCTTTGCTGCTTGCAAGGCACGTGCTGGAACCAGCGAGCTAAATCCCCACCCGATTTACATCATTTTTAAAGCATAAGGAAAAGATACAGAATTTAATTTAATATGTTTGAAGATCCAGAACTTTCTAGATTCTGTATTACATTCACCTAGAGAGTTCATTAAAATAGGCGTTTTGGACACAGGTGGTCTAAGGTGGTATACCAAAAACAATCCCATTTCTAGCAAATTCCCAAGTGAGGATGATGTGATGGTCTGAACCATATTTTGAGAACCAATGACTTAGGTAAAGTGGACTTATTTCTCAGAAAATATGAATAACCAAATGACTCAAGAAGTAAAAAAATCAAAAAGGTATAGAAGAATTACTTTTTTAAAATTCCCAAACTAGAAAATTTGCCTGTTAAATAACTTAAAGCTAAAAATAGACGCTCTTAGTTACTTTCTTCATTTCTAGGACAAACACCTACCACCCACAATCTAAGGAAGGAGAGGTTTGTTTGGGCTCACAGTCTTGTAGAGGTTTTGGTTCGAGGTTACCTGGCTCCAAGGCAGAGCAGATAGCAGCAGGGCATGGCAGAAGAGAAACAGCTCATGGCATGGTAGCAGAAAGCAACCAAGGAAAGAATGAAAGACATAAACCCTTTAGGCCTCCAACCAGGCATCACCTCCCATCATCATATTTACCTATCATCAGTGGATTCACTGTTGAGTATCATGCCCCCCACCTATGAGCACATGAATTTTTAGGGGGACTTCTAGATATAAGCTATAACACAGACAGTCCTCTGTCAAGGCAATAATTTCTGAGCAGTAAAAAATATAGAGAAGTATCAAGTCTAGTTCATTTGGAAGCTAATAGAACCCCGAAAAAGAAAAAGAAAAATTAAGAAAAAAATATGAGCATGCAGTTATGGCTAAACCATTTATATAGTTATGTAATCTTATGTGGAAGGCTCATTCATACCTCAGATTGAAAATAGAGGTATTAGCCAAGTAAATTCTCAGTCCTAATGTAGTCACCACAGTGCGGTCAGTTGCTATGCTAGTCCGAGTTCATATATAAAAATAATCAACAAACTTTAATAAATGATAACCAACTAACTTTAATAAGCAAATATCTATTGCTATACATCAAAATAATTGGTTTATCTAAAAAATTAGTAAAATTACTTTTCCATTTAAAGTAACTTTGCAAACTAGAAATAAAAAGGAATCTCTTAAAAGTGATTATGAATATCAATCTCAAACCAACACCAATATCTACTATAAAGAAGCTTTGAAGTTTTTAGTTGGTTTCTGAAGAACTTAAGAGTTTCTTAAGCTTTCAAATTTGTTTAAAAGGTCCTGGGGCCAGTTCTTCTAAGGGTATAACTATAAAAATGAAACATGAACGGAGTAACATCTTTCAAAGACTCTTCCAAACTAGTTTTATGGGTATGGGGCTTTTCACTGGGTTATAGAAAGTTTGGAAAACATTACATTATGTGAAGTCAAACTTATTTTTCAGGCAATTCGGTGGCCTGCCTTTCAAGTGCAAGGACCCGAGTTCAATCCCCGGTACAAAAAAAGAAAATAAAACTTATTTTTCAGTATTTTTAATATGCATTGCAATATACTATGAAGTACATCTCAAACCTGAATAAAAATATATAATGTTCGTTTTGGAAAACAACTTAGGGAACACTGTGGGAAATTCTGATAGAGAATCTGATACATTTTTGTAATGCAAACATGGAATAGACACAATTTTCTCCATTTATACTAAAGACTGATTGTCTTTTTCACAGTTCACTGTGGAACACTGTAATTCAGAGGCCTCTGGAAAAGATGCTGTTAGCAACAGAAAGCTGTAAAATACCCTGAAGGTTGTAATTTTTATATGACTTCTTAGGGATGCTGTAGATGTTGCCATATTTGAAATCTTCCACCATTCTCTTGACATTCCAGATGTTAACTAAAAGCTTTGCAGACTTCTAAGAAATTCTGTCTCTATCTTCTTAAAAGGGTTTCCAGGTAATTCATTGGAACTTGTTTTGTAACTCCTGCTTGCTGACAATATTTTTTTAAATACGATGCACATGTCATTTCGTGTTGACAAGGTGAAGGGGTATATTCTGAGATGCTGGGAGCAATAGTGTGAGCGCACTGAAAAGCACTGGACATCAACTAAGAAATCTTTCCTGAGTAATGATGAAAATTAAATTTTAGCATGTTTTGGACCATAGTCACTCTTAAGCTCTTATGGCAATAATGTTCCTAATTTTTCCCCAGAGTCTATAAACATATGATGAAAATTACTTTCCATGTGTTTTGTCGATCCTCATGACACTTGGCAAGAGATGCTGACAATTCAGTGTGACTATCCAGGGTGTTCACTACACCACGTGTACTCTTCATTAATTTACACATATTGACTCCTTCATTATCCCTCCTGATAGTGCATTCCCTCTTCTAATTACTCTGGGAAAAAGAGATGCCTTAATATTAATTTTAAACTTCTTTAGCAAAATCAGAAATGCAATAAGTAATTTGTAACGCATATATCACTGTGATATGATTCTTTTAATTCTTTTGGAAAAATACCCAGCAGAGGGATGGCTGGGTCAAATGGAACCTCCAGGCCCAGCATTTTGAGGTATCTCCATATTGATTTCTACAGTGGTTGATTTCTTGATAGCAGCCATTGTTTGTGGGGTGAGGTGGAATCTCAGTGTTGTTTTCATCTGCATCTCTCGAATGACCAGTGATGTGGAACATTTTTTCATATATTTACTTGCTGCTTTTACTTCATTGTCTGAGAAATGTCTGTTCATTTCAGATACATAAACAAATTTAAAGCTGGGTGTGGTGGCACACACCTGTAAACCCAGCACTTAGAAAGCGGAGGCAGGAGGATCACTGTGAATCTGAGGCCAGCTGGGGTTACATAGTGAGTTTATGGCTAGTATGGACAGCATAGTGAGACCATCAGAAAGAAAAGAAAGAAATGGAATACTACTCAGCCATAAAGAATGAGAAAGTAGATTCATTCATAGTTAAATGGGCACATTTTGAGGATATACTTCTAAGTGAAATAAATAAGGCACACATATACAAATACCGAATAGTTTCTCTGGTGTGAAAAACTAAAATAGTACTCAAGATCTTAATGGGACAATTAGCAAATAGGAAGAAAAGGACCAAAGGTGTAGGGACAGTGAGAAGGACAGGGAATGAGGAATAAGGGAAAAGGAAAAAAATATGAGAAAATGTAAAAATGGAATTAAAGTGTTTGAAGGGGGAGGGGAAGGTGAAGGGAGGGTGGGGACAAGGGGAAAAAATGAGAACCAAGACCTGGCATGTAAAGGTACAAGATCCCAATAATGAATGTAACTGTACTGTCTACCTAGAATGTACCAATAAATTAAATTTTAAAAAAAGAAAAGAAAGAGACAAGTGTAAGTAGAAATTTTAATCTTAACACTACTTGACAAGAACATTCTGAAGAATTCATAGGCTACTTTGGAATTAAAAGTATCAGTGGTGGTGGTGGCAAATTTAGCCATTGGCCAGACTTGCAAAGACTCTCCTCTTTGCCAAGCACACAAGTCATCACGGCAACACTGACCCAGGACATTATACAAATGACGGTGTCAGGGATCTTGTGACAGGACCTTTCTGACTAGAGAATCATGTCACAGCTCATGCCCCTCACATCAACTGATCCTTAGATTTTTTGGTACAGGGAGTGAACTCAGGAGCTTGTGCCTGTGAGGCAGGTGGCGGCACCACTGAGCTAAATCCCCAGCCCTATCTACTCAACTTCATCTCTTGCTATTATGAGAAAAATCACAACTTTCCAAAACAATCTTGTGTTTAATTTTCTCCTCCCTCTTTTTGTCTGTTGCCTCTTTGTTGTCTACTGCTACTACACACCTGCACCAACACACACATGCGCAAATGCACTTTATTTTATTCTAAGTCAGATAGCGTTCCCTTTTCCACTGACCATTGGATTTCACTATGGAATTACCCTTCATATTGTTAAATAAATTATAGGTAGTAGATTGTCTAGCACAACTTACATTTTTGTTTGTTTCAACTTTATTGTGTATCTTCTATATGTGTATACATATTTATATTGTCTACATAAACTTTTTCATAAATACAAGTATCTACACATACATCTATTGAAGTTTCATGCCTCCCCAAAAAGCACCCCCTTCCTTGCTGCCAGAACCTGGATTTTGTTTGGAAATTAAGGCATTCCCTTATATCAGAGGAGATGAACCCAGCCTTAGTCTGAAGTAGTTCAATGACAAGTTCTGAACAATGAAATACAAGAGGAAGGCTTATGGAGGAAGCAAGGAAACTGAAGCACTATTTTCCTTTCTCATATGACATTAGCAAGGAGAAGATTCTGGCCTTTGTAATGACACCTGGTGCTGCTGTGGCAATCTTGTCACTATGAGGAAAAAAGCAAGCAAACCACAGAGGAATGGATTCAGCACATAGACATTGTTAAGCCACCAAATCAATGCCCCCAAAATGGACTTATTTCTTGGTATGGAAGGAAAAAAATCCTGTCATTTAGCAGCCACTAGTAAAACAATTCCTTAAAACCTCAAGCATTTCTAACTTACATAATAACTCTTCCCCTGGTGAAATTAAAATATACCATTTGTTAAATAATTTCTCGTTTCAATGAGCAGAGGAAGCGTATTTCAGAGGGCCAGGATTCTGACATTATAGTATATAAGTAGTTGTCTTTTATGACTGTTTCTTAGGTCATTTTTATCACTACTGCATCTGCCTGTTCTTATATTTATTAAGCCTAAGTTTGAACCAGACAAGAGTAGAGAAAAACCCTCACAAAAGTGGCAGCTTTCGGCAAACAAAAATATAAACAGGGAAAAGTAAGAAACAAAGCAAACTTCCCCAAGTAATGAATACTGATCACATGCCAAGAGACCACACAGTAGGAAGAACCATGAGTTGTATTTAACCAAGTGCAGCCTCATCTCATCCGAAGTAGTTAATCACCACCAACAGCATCCCTCCCAAACATAAAGAACTCACATAATGCTCATACTGAGATCCGTTTAAAAAACGGGGAGAAGGCATGTTGAGAGCTTACTAAAAATTAGCTTCATGGCCAAATGATCTGCCACCTCTACAGATTTGCATTCCTGCTTGCATTCTTTTACACAAAAATTTAAATGTGAAGAAAATATCTCACAGCAAAACCTACAAAGCTGCAATAAATCATACTGAAAGCACAATTCATAAAAATCTGCTTACATGAGCATTATGCCAGTAATTTAGCTATGGATCTTCTTCTTGACAGGTATACAGTACATGAGTGCATGAGTCTAAGGAGAAAAATAAAGACTTACTCTGATACTAATCAAGTCTACTCAGCATTAAACAGAGCAGCAAAACGTTCTAACAACATAGTCATCACAAGGGAACCCACTCCGTGGATGCTTATCAATACAAGTTTTCTGAATCAGGCGCCAGGAGAACAGTGGTTCCCATAGCACATATGCTTAGGTCTTAGGAAAAGTTGGCCAACAAATTGCTGTGATGCAGAGTAGGTGTGCAAAAATTTGAGATCATGCAATAAAAGTTTTTTTTTTTTAAACTGAGCTCAAGACCTGGTACTTAAATTTACATTGTGATAGTCATTTCATCAGTCTGTCTTCTATTTCCTGCTATTATCTTGCAGAATTTAATCAGTTGCAATTTTTCATTAGGCAATTGCTTGCTATGTTTGTAAGTATTCATCTGTAATTATTTAATTTATTACTTTCTGCATCTCCTCTAATGTGAAATAAACTTCACAACTGTAAGATCACACTGTATCGGTCTCTACTGTATGTATTACTATCACTTTCATTAGGGTGTGGCTTATTGTATAGACTCAAAAAAACATTGAAAAATAAATTAAATTAGACTCATTCATAGGAAAATGGATACATATTGAGGATATACTCCTAAGTGAAATAAATAAGTACACATGTGTAAATACTGAATAGTTTCTCTTGTGTGAAAAACTATAATAGTACATAAGATCCTAATGAGATAATTGAAAATGTGAAATAGGAAGAAAAGGGCTAAAGGTGTAGGGAAAGTGGGAAGGGTAGGGGAAAGGCAATAAGGGAAAAAATATGAGAAAATGAAAAAATGGAAATAAAGTGTTTATAAATGGGGAGGGGAGGAAGGGGTGAAGAGAGGGCAGGAACAAGGGGAAAAATGAGACCAAAGACCACCTGTCATATAAAGGTACAAGATCCCAATAATGAATGTAACTGTACTGTATACCTAAAATGTACCAATAAACTCAATAAAAGAAAAAAAATTTGAAAAAAGAAAAATAATTTAAGTCATAAGAACTAAATAAGATGGCTTAATGCCAGCTATTGTGAAAACTGTAAAATGTTGTACAATTAATATTGTTATTAACAGTCAAATGTTTCAATAAAGTCTTTCTAGATTTACAAAATATAAAATACTGTTTTTGGAGCCCTGAACTGTAACTAGTGATGACATACATTATTGACACTTTAAGCTCTTTATGCCACAGATAGACAGCTAAAAAGGAGATAGTCTGCCTCATACTGGTATAAGAATCAAACAAAATAATGTATGTATGGCTGGACAGGAATCCCCGATGTCCTAACCCCTAGAACCTATGACCTCTAATAAAGAGTAATTTAGCTGATGTGAGCACATTAAGGATCTTGAAATAGAAAAATTACCCTACATTGTCAAGGTAGGACTCAGTGTGATCACAAAGATCCCTGCAAGAGGAGGAATCTGAGTCAGCGAAGGCAATGAGATGATGAAGCAGAAAGACTGACATGCTTTGAGGATGCAGAGAGCATTCACAGGCAAAGAAATACAGGAAGCCTCTAAAGCTAAAAGACAGAAATGGATTCTCCCTTCAGACTGCCCTTAAAAGACAGGATGTCTCACCAGAAGATCCAGCGTACCAACACCCTGACTTTGGACTTCTGATTTCCAAAACTGGAAGGGAATTTAAATTTGTGTTGAATCACTATGTTTATGGTCATAGAAACAAGAAACTATGCAGTGTGTCAAGTTATTCTGGATGTGAAGCAGTATAGAAGAAATAATATATTAGAATTTTATGTCAGAGAAAACAGTATGAAGTGATTTCTATTTTAAAAGGGGCAGGGTACCAGCGACTGAACTATATAATTTTGAAAGAATTGACTGCTTAAGACATTGATTTTGTTAGACGATTACTTCAAGGGCAAAAATTAGTCCCCACCTCTTTGACAAAGAAATTTTGGATTATAATTAAAGCCTCCACATGTTGTAGTACATGTTTTTTGTACATTGTCTCATTTAATTCTTGTGATGTCCTAGATGGTTGGTATCATTGCCCCCATTTTTTATATAAGACAGCTGTTGTTCAAAGGAAACAAGTAATTTGCCCAAGGTGAAACACATGTCTAAGTGATAGAACCATGGCTGGAGACCAGGATTTTTGGTTGCAATTTGGCTAAGAAATCATGAAGGCTCCTGCATATCAAGCTGAGAGGAATAAGGAAAAAAATGGCTTTTTCCTGCTTCCTGTTATATCATTGGTTGCCTGGGGACCAGCTTCTCATGGGCTGTATCTCTATAGTACCTATCTAGAATAAAATGAAATTGGACTTCTGCCTAGAATTGCAGTTTCACTCCAAAGTATCAAAGATTGCAGATTTCTCTACCCACATTAACTTGCCAGACATTTAATTAGATGGAAGTTCTTTACTTTGCTCCATACTTAAACTTTAAAAGAGGAATAAAAATTTCTCAGCAAATGGATTCATTCTGTTTGGACTTGGCTGGGGACTGGCTAGGCTGGGAAAACTTTGATATATTTTACTCATTTTTTTAAAAACTCTTTCCCCTTCTTTATCTACATACAAAGACAGAATTAATGTGCAGCTAGCCTGTGACAGCTCTGTGCTCAATTCCAAGGACTTTTGGAAACATAGATCTGATGCCTGAGGGAGATAGGGTGAAATATATTAGTTAGTGACACATTATGCATCCTTTAAAGTTCAAAAGTCCTCTGGAAGTACTGGATACCAGCATGTCTGTATTTTACTGAAACAGTGACTGCTATTGTACACTTGGTTTATCTGGTAACAGCATATTTTGACTATCGCGCAGTAAACTCTTGCCTTGGTATGCAGTTTTCTGACCTTACAACAAACTGAGGTAATCAACTTTTAAAGAGAAAAGGATTATTTTGACCCAAAGTTTCAGTTTGTGGTTGATTATCCCTGTTGCTTTTGGCCCTGTGGCAAGACAGCTCTTCAAGCAGGAAGTATACAGTAGAATAAAATTGCTCACTTTATGGCCAGGAAGAAAAAGAGAGGAAGAATCTGGGGTCACAATATTCCCTGCAAGGGCACAGCCTCAATACCTGGAAGAATTGCCATAGTCCCCACCTCAGACAGACTCTACCACCTGCCAGTAGCGCCAGAATGGGGACTATGCCTCCAATACCTGGGCATTTGGGGCATATTCCAGATCCAGCACTGGGCTTCACATAACTTAAGAGGTTGTGATCCAGAAATTAAGTGGGTCCTGCATAACTGAAGCTTGAAAGGTGTACATGGATCATCTCAAATCTCCTCAGTGTTTGCCTCTTTCTCTTCCTGCTGTCTTGTGTACTTTGTCTTTATTATAGCATTATGAAAGTCCACTATGTGCCATCTTCTGAGTCTTTTCAATTATACTTTAGGTAATTGCTATAATATGTAATCTGGTCCACCACGGTGAAGCCCAAAACAGCAATAGAATTTGTCACTTTTGAGAAAGTCAAGATAAATCATGTAATTCAATTACGCCCAACGTTTGAAACCTAATCCCCAGTTCTAGGACTTCAAAGTTATTTTCCTTTAGTTTAGTGATTCCTTCTCAAGCATTTTTTGTTTTGTTTTGTTTTTTTGAGACAAGGTCTCATTATGTAGTTGAGACTGACCTAGAACTCATTATGTAGCCCAGGCTGGTCTTGAACTCACAGCGATCCTGCCTCAGCCTTCTGAGTGCTGGGATTACAGGTGTGCGCCACCACACCCGGCTGTTTCTCAAGCATTTAGTGAGCCCTTACTATGTGAAAATATATATATCAACATTCCCAAGGACATTTCCCTTTCCTTCGCTGGGAAAATTTTTTTCCTTTACTTTAAACAAAGCACATAGAATACTTGCACTCTAACGCTATATGGTAAATGTCAATCACACTTCAATCCTACCCCATAAACAAATGATTCTTTTACCTAGTGAATTATAGTCTAATCAAAGAAGTAGGCCTATAAAATTCTGAAATTTCAAGTCCTCTCCTTTTGTGTTCTGTGGCTTAAATAGTTCGTTCATTATCATTAATGATTTTTTATTGTCTCTTCATTGGAGATAAAACTCAGCACTCAGTGTAAGATTATTTTAGTAACAATACTATGAAAAACAGAAAGCTATATATAATAGCATATACACACATGCTGTTAGAAAAGCAAGGTAAAGAGTTCTTTTCTCTGATAAGAAAAAGTGGATGACCCTAGCAAAAATTTCAAGGTCTAAATAACCCAATTCCTACTCTCTAATGACTGCATTTACCACTCATCATCCCCAAACCAGTGGTGATGCACAGTTTCATCTTACTCTTCAACTAAGTGTGTTTTTTGTCTATCCCTCACAAAGCTGTGAAAACTCTAGTACCACCATTGCTGCACTTTTAAAAAATGAAGTGTTTATAGTTAGTGATATATTCATAGTTTCTTTATCTCTTAAACAAATTTGATCATCTATATTGATTTTAAAGATAATACTTAAGATCAAAATCTGGCCCATGATAATTATACTTTGCAAGGAGAAATACTTTACACTGTATTAGTAATAGTTAACATCAATTGAGTGCTTACAATGTGCCAGACTCTCTGTTAAACATTGTATGGGGTTATCTCACTTAATTTCCTAAATTAACTCTAAAATAACTCTTATGAGCTAGGTATTGTTGCTCTCTTCATTTTCAGTAATAGAAAATTAAGCTCAAGAATGAATAAGGAACCTAGGTAAAATTATTCCACTAGCAGAATGCAGATCTGGGACTTACACTCCACCTGATTACCATTAGCAAACCTCAGTAATATGTCAAAGTTTACAACTTCCACCTAGCCAAATGAGTTTTATCAGTTCTTCAATGAGTTTTATCTCAGATGGCTGGATCTCTTATGAAAACATAAATTTCTATCACTGTGTATTTTTCTATAAGACAATGTTTCAACCACAAACACTTTAAGACATGCGTTGATGCCACTTTGCCGATAACTGAAATTTTTTCTTGTATGTGAATTTATGTCAACACAGTGCTGCAAATTTTAAAATTAAATTATCAAAATTCCTTGTTTATTTTTTGAATATTTTATAGATAGCTTTTATGTGAAAGAGTACATGTTTATGCTCTTGATGGCCTAAAGATGCCTGAGAATGTTTTGTAGGTAATCTTAACCAAATCAAGATTTTCCACCTTTTTAACACATATAGTGAATCACAGTAAGTTTGATTCATGAATCATGGCAAATATTTTGTGCATTATGGAATAGAATTTGCACCTTTAAATAAAAATAATAGTATAATGTAAAACACATGAAGAAAGCATGAATCTTAATTGTCTAGGCAAAATTCAGTTTGATGATCATTCTGCTTGACTTACACACTGCATTCAGCAGTCAGGTCCTTAAGGATACTCCCAGTAAAAGTGATTCTGTATAGTAGAGAGGATCCATGGCACTTTGCAAGAGCATCAAACCATATCGCTTACAAGAGAGCCAGAATTCAGATCCCTGCCACCCAGAAGCCATTCATTAACAACATGTTTTAGCTACAGAAGCAAAGGCATCCCTACAAGGAATTAGACAAAGAAAGGGACAAAATGATTGACAATTAGGGATGGGACATTTGTCTTTTCTCAGAAGAGTTAGGTCTTTAAAAAGGAAGAAGTATTCTAGAATCAGACTCTTCAGCCCCTAAACACACACACACACACACACACACACACACACACACACACACTTTCACTAAATATCATCTTCCAGGACTTAACCCTCTAATCCCTGTCTAGGAAACTACCCATTCCTACTCCAATCTCACTGGAAAATTCTGTCAAGCTTAAATATTGCATGGTTTCTCTTCAGATGAGAAATACAAAATATAAAGAGCAAAATAAAAAATAGACTATAGGAAATAAAGAGATAGATCTTTTGCCAAAAGGAAGGGGACTAAGATATAGAGTGAGAGGGGAGGGAGGGGAGAAAAAGAAGATGAAAAAAAGAACTAAAATGTGTTACATACATGTACCAACTCCTCACAAGGAATATAATCATTATGTACTGCAAATACGTGCCAACAAAAATTAAAATTAAAAAAGAGAGTGTTTGGAATTTAGAAGGTGCCTAAGTATTTATTGAATGGATGAATAGGTAATTCATGAGATTTTTGTTGTGATTTTATTGCATGCTACAAAATGTCATGGTGACTTCCAACATTTCACCTCAGGGTCTCTTCACTCTAAGAGAATGGCTTCAATGGTCACATATATGGCTGTGACTGCGGATGACTGCCAAATCTCAAATCTATATTACTGTCTTTCATCTGAACTCCAGATATTCATTTTGCACTGCTCTAAACATTGTCACTTGGGTCCTTGCTAAAATCATACTTCACCTCACCCTGAACTACTTCTTCTGCAGCTCCAGTTGACAACATCATCATTAACCTGTGCTTTCATGTTAGATATCTTGGAAGCCCTTCCTCCTCCAGCACCATCCTTATCCAGTCCGATGTTCAATCCCATCTATTTTACCTGTTAAATCTTTCAAATTTCCTTCACCTCTGTTGCTATGATCAGAATCCTTGAGTTCTCCAAACTCATATGCTGAAATCCTAACCAATAAGGTGCTGGTTTCAGAGGCAGGATCTTTGGAGAGATGATTAATTCATGAAGGCAAATCCCTCATAAATGAGATTAGTGCCCTAATAAAAGAGGTCTATGGCCAATTCTACACCCCTTTCACAATATGAAGATGCAACTAAAAGGTGTTATCTGTGAGGAACAGGCCCCCACCAGACTCAGAATCTTCCAGTGCCTCGATCTTGCCTCCTCACTGGATAGAACTGTAAAGAAATAGATTTCTCATATAAACTACTCTGTCAATGGTATTCCATCATAGCAGCCCAAACATACTAAGAAATCAACTATTAATTTGATTCAGTCCCTCCATCAATTACATGGGCTATTCTGAAAACTTATTTGCTTTAACTCTAATCAAACAACTTTGTGACCCTTTTCATCATAATAATACCACCCTGTTTGAGCATCATTCTGGCATTGTGTATATAGTGGTGAAACAGACAAGGCCTCTGCTTCTCTGCAGCTAATGTAGGGACAAAGCTCTTAGAAATCATATACAGGGCTCTCCATGCTAATCTGCTTTCTAGCCCTGTCTCCTTCTATCCCCATCTCATATTTTTCTGCTCTTACACTCAAGTACTTTATTCTGTCTTAGAACTTTTTGTCTTTGCAGATGCTATTTCCTCTGCCTGGGATTCTCACTTACACTCATCCCTTTTTACCATCTGGAGTGTGTCTACACATTCTTCAGGATACAATTTCAATGTCATCTCCTCAGTAAAGCTTTCCTGGTAGTTAATCTTTTCTTTTCCATGTTCTTCTTAGGACTCTGGAACTGCCTCTATTACAGTATTGGTGATGCCATGCTATACTGTAATTGTGGATATATTCATGTGTCTGTCTTAGCCCATTTGACAGAGAACTCTTCGAGAGGAGACATATTCTTGTATCTGTGCAGAATTTAGCACACTGCTACATGGTACACAGTCAAAACTTGTCAATTATTACAAATAAATGAATAGAAAGGTAAAAAGAAAAGTATTCTTTCCATCATTCTTAACTCAGAAGCAAAAAAAAAAAAAACAGAAGGTATAAATATTGGGTCTTTTGATGCTTAGCTTGGAATTTCTTTCAATTTTTATCTAAGGTTAATACAGCTGTATTTTAACGATTTTTCAATGTTTTTTAAAGACTCTTTTATCAATGAAGTAGCAAATGTACATTCTTTGCAAAACACACCAAAAGCAATAAACTGCAAATGAAAGGGGGAAAGTGTCATTCAAAATGACAAAGGCCAGCAGTGGAGTGATATATGTGTTGGCCTTCACTGCCCTAGCAAGCTGGCAGGATTGAAGATGACACTTTTCCTCACTGAGACTCAGAAACTTCATCTGTAAACTGAGCAGTTTGAACCCTGGGTCTTCCACTCTGGTAATCAACAATACTACAATACTCCACAGAATTTCCAGAAATGTCACCAATGCATAAAAATGAATACAAAGGTAACAGTCAGCAGAAACTAGCCCAAGGGCATCCTTTTTTCTTAATTAAATGGAATTTATTGGTACATTCTAGGTACACAGTACAGTTACATTCATTACTGGGATCTTGTACCTTTACATGCCAGGTCTTGAATCTCATTTTTTCCCCCTGTTCCCACCCTCCCTTCAATTCCTCCTCCCCTCCCCACCTTCAAACACTTTAATTCCATTTTTACATTTTCTCATATTTTTTTCCTTCTCCCTTGTTCCCCTTTCCCTTTCCTTCTCACTGTCCCTACACCTTGGTCTTTTTCTGCCTATTTCACATTGCTAATTGTCCCATTAGGATCTTGAGTACTATTTTAGTTTTTCACACCAGAGAAACTATTCGGTATTTGCATATGTGTGACTTATTTATTTCACCTAGGAGTATATCCTCAAAATGTACCCATTTACCTATGAATGAATCTGCTTTCTCATTCTTTATGGCTGAGTAGTATTCCATTTTATAGAAAAACCACATCTTCTTTATCCAGTTTCCAACTGATGGGTAGATGGGCTGTTTCCAAATTTTAGCTATTACAAACTGTGCTGGTATAAACATGGGTGTGCATATATCACTGAGGTATGATTCTTTTAATTCTTTTGGAAAGATACCCAACAGAGGGATGGCTGGGTCAAATGGAACCTCTAATCCTAGTTCTTTGAGGTATTTCCATATTGACTTCCATAATGGTTTCACCAGTCTGCACTCCCACAAACAATGGAGAAGGGTTCCTTTCTCCCCACAACTGTGCCAACATTTGTTATTGTTTGATTTCTTGATAGCAACCATTCTTTGTGGGGTGAGGTGAAATCTCAATGTTGTTTTCATCTGCATCTCTTGAATGACCAGTGATGTAGAACATTTTTTCATATATTTACTTGCTGCTTTTATTTGTTTGTCTGAGAAATGTCTGTTCATTTCAGATGCCCATTTTAGAATTGGGTCTTTATATTTGAGGGGGCTGGTTGTTTTGAGTTCTTTATATATTTTAGATAATAGCCCTTTGTCTGAGGAGCAGCTGGTAAAAAGTTTTTCCCATATTGTAGGTTGTCTCTTAGTTCTGTTGATGGTTTCTTTTGCAGTGCAGAAGCTTTTTAAAAAGATGAGATCCCAGTTGTTGATTGTTTCTGCTAGTTCCCATGCTACTGAGTATTTGTTCATAAAGTCTTTTCCTACACCAATGTCTTCCAGAGTTCTACCTAACTTATCTTCCAGCAAGTTTAGTGTTTTTGTTTTTATTTTTAGATTTTTAATCCACTTGGATTTTAATTTAGTGCATGGTGACAGATAAGAGTCTAGTTTTAATCTTTTGCAAGTTGAGATCCAGTTTTTCCAACACCATTTATTAAAGAGGCTATCTCCAAGGGCATCCTTTATGAAAGCAAACATGACTACACAGAAGCAGAAAGACCTAAGAAGGAAATCTGAATTATACTAAGGAATTCTGGCCAAAATCCCCAAAATAAATACAACTGTTCTAAGTGTTCACAGGAGAAAAGACACAGAATGAGACTGTTGGAAGCTTTACGGTATCTTAAGGAATATGATTCTCACAGGATTTAATCAAATGACACAGAAAGGTGACACAGAAAGGCAACACAATATAATGACTTCGAGACAGGGGTTTAAAAGCACCTACTAATAAACTTCCTCTATCCCTTTTCATAATTTGATGTAATGGATAATTATAAAACATTCTGGTCCCAAGACTTGTTTAAAGTTTTTTGTTTATTCTTTCTTTCTTTTATTAATTCATTTATTTTTGCCAGAGCCTGAATTCTTTTTCTTCATAATGTATATGAAGGTGAGTGAGTAGGATGGGGTGGGGAGTTATCAGAGGTTGAGTCAACCTGTCAAGCCAGCTAGATTTGTCAATGTCTAGAATCGCTTGCACATCCAGCCATTTTTGCGTCAAATGTTCCAACCCACAGAGGCATATTGGTTTGTCTGAGTTCTGCTCCCCGCTTCATCTCTTCAATGTCATGCTCTGTTCCCCTGACACCTGCTCTGTTTTGCCACTCTCTCGGTTTCTCAGCTGCTCTGCCTGAGACTGGCTGTGATCTGAGAAGAGGAAGGATAGACAAAAGATGAAGAAGGCACCAGAGCAGAGCTAAACAGCTGACAGAGGAGGATGTGTCACTGCAAAGTGCATAGAAGCAGACACTAGAGACAGAAAACTTTGAGATTTCTGCTATAATGAAATACAGACTATATAGAACGGGGGAAGACGGGGCAGAGAGTGCAAATATGTAAGTCTGTTGTCACAAATTCTATGTTATGATCAATGCTTTAACAAGATAATTCCATTCCAATGTAGTGATAAAGAAAATGACTCCTTAAAAACAGTAAGTATGATAAAAATGCTTTTTCTAGGAAGTCTTGTTTTTCAAAGGAAATTACTAATGTCATCAATAAAATTAAATCAATAAATTAAGTTAAAGCAGGAACAAAAATTGTTTAGGGATAATGTGTTTCACATGATTAAAGGGGCTTTAAAATTATTTAGAAATGAAAACAATGAGGATTGTAAAGGAAGATAATAGAAGGATAGATATGATCAAAATATGTTTGTTGTATGCATATCTGAAAATATCACATTTACAACACATAGTTCATAAAACATTCACTAATAAAAATGCATTGAAAACAGGAATACTTCAATTTCTACCAAGAAAAACAGTATTTGATCCCCTCCTCTGCTTCCAAACAGGGTTTATAAGTAAGCAAACTTATCGCCTTTAAATGTGTAACAACTTAGAGTGAAATAAGACAGCCAATTGAGTTGAAGTTACTCATATAAAATATTTTTTCAGAGCAGATAAGAAAACATTCTCATACTATATGCAAAACTGACTAAGAACATGGGTTACTTTTTTTTAAAAAAATCTTAGTTTAAAAAAAACAGTAAGTCCATGTGATTTTGTGATCGTCAATACTGATTTTTTTAAAAGAGCTTCACTTTCCTCAAAACAAATGTTAACTTTCTATAACATATTTGAGAGAGTGTTCCAAGCAACAGAAGGTAATATACTGTTTTTATCATTTTCCCTGTGTTTTTCTCTAACACTACTTAGTTAGAAAATCCCATTTTCTAAGCACATCCAAACTGCAGTGTGCTTCTTTCTTCCTTCCAATCACTAGTCAAATATTTGGCTCTGTTCATGGGAACATCATTCTTTTATTTCTTTGCTAGCACACCCTAATACTCAATTAAATATTGAAATATTATCTGGCATTCTCTCTCACTTGTCTACAGGGCTGCAGGGCTGGATCCTGTTCATGGTGTGTGCCATGAAGGAATCATGAGTAGTCCAGCAAGACTTCGTACCAGCACCAACACCCAAAATCTCACTCAGCCAAACTCCACTGTGCAAGGGTTCCCACCCACCAAGCTCCCTAGCTGCACTGGCAATTTCAGTCAGGTCAGCTACTACTTTACTGGCTTATACTTTTATAGTCAATTTTTTGAGACTTATCTTAACCCCGTCTGGCCTCCAAATGCATCCTCCTATCCAAGAACATCTCTAATATCAGAGCAAAGTACATTAATTAAAAATTAAATTCATGCTGTCAGTGGCTCATCTACTACAGTGGAACCTTGAATTACAAATCAATTCATTCTTGAGGGCTGGTTGTAACACAAATTGGTCAACTGAAGGCTCAGGCTACATAGCCTTCAAAGTCTCTCCCATCTATGGGCAGATCTCAGTATCCTTAGAGAGACATGGGTCCAAGATTTCTCAATTAACCTCACACCGGAAACGATGTTGTAATGCTCCCTCCAGAACTGAAAGCATTAAATGTGTATGTGGGACCATCTGGAAGCACAAGTGGCCTGCACTTGGGTCATAATTCAAGACATTGTTTGTAAGTTAAAACTAAAATTCTGGTCATAACCCAAGTTGTTCTTCATATGTCGGGTGGGTCATAACTTACTCCAGCTCTACTGTACTCATTTTTGTTCTGGTTCCATTATGTCATCTCAGTCTCCTAAAGAAGAAGGATTGAGCAAACAGCCCATTAAGACTGCCATAATCACATTCCTAAATGATGTGAATACAGAGAGTAGCATTCTGAATCTTCATTCAAATTTTCCTGAGATACTTGGGTCAGAGAATTAACCAAAGCAACCTCAAGGCCACTTGAAGAGCCAGTGAGGCCTCTCTTACAGAAATGGTCAACAGGATAGTAGCTGAGCCAGGTCAGCTCATTGAGGCATTCCACTAGTGCAATTGATCCTGGGCTGCAAAATGGCTTCTAGTAAAACTGCTAACTCTTTCCAACCTGTTACTGGTGTGAGACAGAAGCCAAATTCAAGCATTAATTAATCTGATGAGCAGCAGTTCAGATGACAGGTGACCCTCAAAAGTTTGTACTTAAAAGGTGGCAGTATTGGGAGGTGCTGTGGATATGTAATAGAAGGGGCCTAGCAGGAGATGCTCAGGTCACTGGGAAGGTGCTCTCAAAGAGGGCTGTGGGACTCCAAACAAACTGTTTTCTGTGTTTACACTGGAGATGTAACTTTTTGTTCCTATAGACAGCCCTGCCATCATCTGCTGGTCTCACTGAGCATCCAACAAATAAGACCACCTGCTCAATCTTAGACTTTAAATATCTAAAACTGTAAGCTAAATAAAACCTTTCTCTTAAAGAGTTAGCATCCTTGGACACTTTCTTATACTAACACAAAGCTAAATAATATAATTGGCCTGGTTAATATCCTGAAGGAGAAATATTAACCCATAAAAAGCAAGAGATGACAAGGAGATGTCAGATAAATGCCCTTTCCAGCCTCTCTTTCAATCCTAAGTGAAACAATCTAATTTTTTTTAAGATAAAGAGATTCCATATGACCTTTCCAGAAATGTCCTATGTAACCAAGCAACTGTCCTATGTAACCAAACTACATTCTCTACAGGACATAACCTATACAATACCTTATTTTTGCCCTGCAACTTCAAAGGCTACCTCTTCCTTCATTCTTTCTGCCCTGGGAATGTAGGCCCAGAGAAGCATTAGCAGGTAAATTATACTTCAGAGTCCTTTTTCTAGGAAACTTGGACTAAAACATGTACCAAAAATAATCCTGATTCTTCTCTTCTCTAGGGAAGAGCAGATTCATACGTGGGCTGGATAAATTTTGTTTTGTTAGATTGTAGTTAGAAATTCCTCTTGTAAGAAAGGCGATTCATTGTCATCACTGACCACTCTATTCCCACTCCCTCATCTACCACTTTCTCTCTTTCTCTTTCTCCCTTTCCCATTCCTTCCCTGGCTAAACCTTTCTCTCACCAGACCAAGGAAAAAAAACCTCTGTCCACCCAAGAATTGACAGTCAGATAAGAAGTAAGGAGAGGAAACTTTTAAAAAATTTGGCCAATATATTTGATTGATTAGAGTGAAGAGTTCAGTGGATAAGAAGATATAATAAAAATATTTTTACACACATCTAATAAAGAAAAATTAAAAATGTAAAGCTCAGATGATTACCTGTGAAGTCATCTTAAAATGCCATTAGGAGAGCCCTCTCTCCTGCACAGCCTCCTCTGGAGCCGTGCCATTTCCAGCAGGCGCTGATTGGCTCCGACACAGTGCCAGGCAGGTGAGTTTTACATCATCACCCCAGCTTGGACTCAGAGCCCTCTCTCCTGCACCACTCCTCTGGAGCTGCAGCATTTCCAGTGCGCACCACTGATTGGCTCCAACACAGCAGCAGGAGGGTAGCTGCACCCTCCCCCTGGCTATTAGATCCCCTGATAGAACCAGTCATAGGACGCACTCTGCAGAGGTGTGGCGGGCTTAAAGGGTGGTGACTGAACCTATTATGTTCCTGATTGTATCAATAGGAATAAAGGATAGGGATTGATTTGATAAGTTGTTTTCTCAATTATGAAAATGAGAATGTCCATAAGTCATTAGAGAATCAAAGGCTGGGACCCAACAATATCAGGAAGATTTAATGACCCAGAGATTGAATTAAGGGCAACCCAACAGAAAAAATAAAGATGAGAAAACACTTAAGCAAGCCACAAAGACAGACTTCCAGTCCACCAATGGCAAATAGAAGGACAAAGGAGGATGAAAAATCAGATAGTGAACCTCCAGGACACTCAGAACTCACAGCACAGGAAGTAAAAAACCTGAACATCAAGCTCTAGAAAAATTCAAAACAGAAATTATTTCCCAGATAACCATAGAGATGGTGAGCAAAATGAAAGATATGAGTTGAGACTCCAAAACAGAAACTGACAAAAAAAATAGATGAGCTTAGGAACATAATAGAAGCCATGAAGGCCCAGAATAAGAAAGAAATGGAAACAATGAACACCCAACATAGGAAAGAAATGGAAACCATTAAACAGATTCAAATGGATATCTAGGAGATTAAAAACTCTATTGAAAGCATACACAACAGAATAAAAGATTGCGAACGTAGAATCTCAGATATAGAAGATAAGATTGCAGACAGTGACCAAGAAAAGAGAGGTCTCTTAAAAACAGTAAGGGAGCATGAGAAACCAATCCAACAACTCCTAGATGATGCAAAGAAGAATAACATAAGACTGACTGGAATCCATGAAATAGCAGGAGAAAATGCAAATGATTTAAAAAAGCTGTTCAAAGAATTAATGACAGAAAACTTCCCAAACAGAGGGGAAGAATTAGACACACAGATAAGCGAGGCATATAGGACACCAACTAGCTACAATCAAAAAAATATATATACACCTAGACATATAATAATCAAGATCCAAGAAACCCAATAGAAGAACAAAATACTACAATCAGTAAGAGAAAAGAAACAAATCACATGCAAAGGAAAGCCCATCAGAATCACAGCAGACTTTTCAACACAAACCCTCAGGTCAAGGAGAGCCTGGAGTGAGGTATTTCAAGTCCTAAAAGAAAACGACCTACAACCAAGATTGATGTAACCTGCAAAACTCTCTGTCAAAATGTATGGAGAAATAAGATACTTCCATGACAAAGAACACTTGAGAAACTTCATGAATACTAAAGCAGCACTACAAAGAATTTTAAACAATATCCTAGAAAAAGACAATAAAGGTCACAACACCATAAGGTCCAACAGACCAAATCAAATAGCCAAGGCAAGAAACTAAAAGGAGAGGACAAAAAGTAAAAAGAGTCAACAAAAGGACAATAACATGACAATAATAAGTCAGTACATATCAGTTATAACTATCAATGTCAATGGCCTCAATTCACCAATCAAGAGAAATAGATTGGCAGAATGGATAAGAAGCAAAATCCAACAATATGCTATATACAAGAAATACACCTATTGCAAAAAGAAGCCCATAGACTGAAACTGAAAGGATGGAAAACAATTCTCCATGTGACAGGAGCCCAGAAAAAAGCAGGGGTAGCAATCTTATTTGCAGACAAAGCAAATTTCAAACCAAAACTGATTAAGAGAGACAAAGAAGGCCATTACATCCTTGTAAAGGGAACAATCCATGAGGAAGAAATGACAATTATAAACATATGTGCACCAAATATAAATGCCCCCAACTATATAAAACAAATATTAAGTAACATGAGAAACCAAATAATCACTAATATAACTGTAGTGGGGGATCTGAATACCCCACTATCAAAAACAGACAGATCATCTAGGCAAAAAATCAACAATGAAATACTAGAACTGAACCAAGCTTTTGAATGCATGGACTTATTAGATGTCTACAGAGTGTTCCACTGCACAAAATCAGAATATACATTCTTTTCAGCTGCACATGGGTCATTCTCCAAGATAGATCACATACTGGCTCACAAAACAGATTTGAATAAATGCAAAAGAAGCAAAGTTATTCCCTGTATATTATCAGATCACAGTGCAATAAAACTGGAGATCAATAGCATAAGCAACTGTAGGAACTTCACAAACACATGGAAATTGAACAACACTCTCCTGAACAATCAATGGATCACAGAAGAAATTGACAGTCTTTATAAATTAAAAAAAAAATGCCAATACAACATACAGGAATCTATGGGACACAGTGAAAGCAGTTCTATGTGGAAAATTCATAGCACTGAATGCCCACATTAGGAAAACAGAGCAAGCTCAAATAAACAACCTAATGATGAATCTTAGACTCCTAGAAAAACAAGAGCAAGAAAAACTCAAAGCTCAAACAAGAGAGGAAATTATAAAGATTAGAGCAGAAATCAATGCAATGGAAACTAAGAAAATGATACAAAAAATAAATGAATCAAAGAGTTCATTTTTTGAAAGAATAAATAAAATTGATAAACCCTTAGCAAACCTTATCAAAAAAAGGAAAGAAAAGGCTCAGATTCATGCAATCAGGAATGCAAAAGGCGAAGTCACAACAGATCCCATAGAAATCCAGAGGATCATTAATACATACTATGAGAATGTGTACTCTAATAAAATGGAAAACGCAGAAGAAATGGACAGATTTCTAGATACTTATGTATTACCAAAGGTGAATGAGGAAGATAAAAACATTTTAAACACCCCAATCACAATTAGAGAAATTGAAAATGTAATAAAAAAGAAAAGCCCAGGTCCTGATGGATGCACTGCTGAATTTTACAAGACATGTAGAGAAGATCTACTGCCATTACTCTTCAGACTTTTCAACAAAATTGAAAGAGAAGCAATACTTTCAAATTCATTCCTGGAAGCAAGTATCACTTTGATTCCCAAACCTGGGAAAGATGTAACTAAAAAAGAGAACTACAGGCTAATCTCCTTAATGAATATAGATGCAAAAATCCTCAATAAGATACTAGCAAACAGAATACAGAGGATCATCAAGAAGATATTACATCCTGACCAAGTCAGATTTATTCCAGGGATGTAAGGATGGTTCAACATACATAAATCAATTAATGTATAAACTACATTAACAAAGTCAAGGACAAGAACCACATGATTCTCTCAATTGATTCAGAAAAAGCATTTGACAAAATTCAACACCCATTCATGATAAAAACTCTGCAAAAAATTGGAATAGATGGTCTATGTCTCAACTTAATAAAGGCTATGTATGAAAAACCAGCAGCCAACATCATATTAAATGGCCAAAAAATGAAAACCTTCACACTAAAATCAGAAACAAGGATGCCCACTATCACCACTCCTCTTCCATATAGTTCTGGAAACATTAGCCATAGCAATTAGAGAAGAGAAAGAAATTAAAGCAATAAAGTTACAAAAGGAAGGAGTTAAACTGTCATTATTTGCTAATGATATGATTCTCTACATTGAAGACCCAAAAAACTCCACCAAAAGACTTCTCAACTTAATTGATCCTTTTAGCAGAGTAGCTGGATACAAGGCCAACACCCAAAAATCAATAGCCTTCTTGTACACAAATAACAGACTCACTGAGAAAGAAATTAGGGAAACAATTCCTTTCACAACAGCACCCAAAAAAATGAAGTATCTGGGAATCAATCTAACAAAAGAAGCAAAAGACCTCTACACTGAAAACTACAGCACTCTGAAAAAAGAGATTGAGGAGGATATAAGAAAATGGAAAGATGTCCCCTGCTCCTGGGTAGGAAGAATCAACATAGTGAAAATTGCCATACTACCAAAACTCCCATACAGATTCAATGCAATACCAATTGAAATCCCAAAACTATACTTCATAGAACTGGTTTTAAACACTATACTACAAAGCCAATGTGATAAAAACAGCATGGTACTGGCAAAGAAACAGACCTGAGGATCAGTTAAACAGATTGGAAGATGCAAAAACAACTCCAGATGCACTCAGCTACCTCATCTTTGACAAAGGAGCTTATGGTCACCACTGGAAGAAAGATAGCCTCTTTAATAAATTGTGCTGGAGAAACTGGATCTCAACCTGCACTACAAAGCCAATGTGATAAAAACAGCATGGTACTGGCAAAGAAACAGACCTGAGGATCAGTTAAACAGATTGGAAGATGCAAAAACAACTCCAGATGCACTCAGCTACCTCATCTTTGACAAAGGAGCTTATGGTCACCACTGGAAGAAAGATAGCCTCTTTAATAAATTGTGCTGGAGAAACTGGATCTCAACCTGCAAAAGATTAAAACTAGACTCTTATCTGTCACCATGCACTAAATT
>NW_022900917.1:24380434-24397008 GCF_012274545.1 Fukomys damarensis | reverse complement strand
TGAAACTATACTACAAAGCCACTGTGATAAAAACAGCATGGTACTGGCAAAGAAGCAGACCTGCGGATCAGTGGAACAGATTGGATGACACAAAAACAATACCAGATGCACTCAGCTACCTCATCTTTGACAAAGGAGCTGACCATCCCCACTGGAGGAAAGATAGCCTCTTTAATAAATGGTGTTGGAAAAACTGGATCTCAACCTGCAAAAGATTAAAACTAGACTCTTATCTGTCACCATGCACTAAATTAAAATCCAAGTGGATTAAAGATTTAAATATAAAAACAAAGACACTAAACTTGCTGGAAGATAAGTTAGGCAGAACTCTGGAAGACATTGGCATAGGAAAAGACTTTATGAACAAATACTCAGTAGCATGGGAATTAGCAGAAACAATCAACAACTGGTATCTCATCTTTTTAAAAAGCTTCTGCACTGCAAAAGAAACCATCAACAGAACTAAGAGACAACCTACAATATGGGAAAAACTTTTTACCAGCTGCTCCTCAGACAAAGGGCTATTATCTAAAATATATAAAGAACTCAAAACAACCAGCCCCCTCAAATATAAAGACCCAGTTCTAAAATGGGCATCTGAAATGAACAGACATTTCTCAGACAAACAAATAAAAGCAGCAAGTAAATGTATGAAAAAATGCTCCACATCACTGATCATTTGAAAGATGCAAATGAAAACAACACTGAGATTTCACCTCATCCCACAAAGAATGGTTGCTATCAAGAAATCACACAATAACAAATGTTGGCACAGTTGTAGGTGTGAAAAACTAAAATAGTACTCAAGATCCTAACAGGACAATTAGCAATGTGAAATAGGAAGAAAAAGACCAAAGGTGTAGGTACAGTGAGAAGGATAGGGAAGGGGAAGTAAGAGAAAAGGAAAAAAATATGAGAAAATGTAAAAATGGAATTAAAGTGTTTGAGGGGGGAGGGGAGAAGGGGGTGAAGGGAGGGCGGGGACAGGGGGAAACAATGAGAACCAAGACCTGGCATGTAAAGGCACAAGATCCCAGTAATGAATGTAACTGTACTGTACACCTAGAATGTACCAATAAATTAAATTTTTTCAAAAATAAAATAAAATGCCATTAGTCTCAAAAGCGTGGAGAGCACAAATGTGAGAAAAAAATTTTCCAAAAGTTGCATCTGACCTAAATTTGATTATTAATTTTAAAGCGCAGTACATTCTTATAAAGAAGATTATGAAATAGAGCATGACCCTCTTTATAAATGTACTACATGTTTTTAAACTCAAGATTCCTCTTTTTAAGAGATTCAAACTCTTTAACTCTCAAATAAGCATGGGCTTAGAAATCCCACCAATCAATGCAGACTAAACTGGGCTTCACTTTTGTAAGTTTTGTAAATGCACCCACTTGGGTTTAAAATAATCATCAAGTAGAGAATTGCACCCACACTATCAGTGTATCATAAGTAGACTGATCAGTTAGAAATGAAAGAGGAGAAGAATTAGGGCTGGGGATTTAGCTCTGTGGTTCTGTTGCCTGCTTTGCAAGCACAAAATCCCGAGTTCAATCCCTGGTACCAAAGGGGAAAAAAATTTTTTTTAAAAGAGAAGAATTAATTGCTACTGGACATGAAAGGGACAGTTTAGTTCCTAAATGTTTATGTTCTAATCTTCTAAACTTTAATTAAAATCTCTCAGGGTTTATAATCTTAAAATTTATTTAAAATGTACCCACTTGCCAAAAAGATTTACACAAGCTGTTACTTTCCTACTCTCAAGTATTTAATTTAGAAGTGACTGATTCCAATCACCACCCCTCTGGAGGAAAGTTTTTTAAAACTAACTATTGAAAAGCTTCACCTATAAAAAGAAACAGCCTCTCCCAACTGCCAGTGTGAGAGCTAACTGGTAAAACCATGAGTGAAATAGTTGGGCATTCCTGGGAAAAGTGGAGCAAGCATACACCCTACAATCTAGCCATTGTCCTCCTAAGATCTGAAGAGAGAAATTAGACTGTGTACAGCTGGTAACTTCAACAGACAGGTTTACAGTATCATTGCTCATGGTACCAAAAACTGTCAAAACCAAAACATCTATCAATGGTAAGACATATGTATAAATTTTAATTTATTCAAAGAGTAAGTATTAAAATAGCATGCAGTGAATATAACTACAGCTATACATCAGCATACTAGTGTACTCAAATCACAATATTGAATAAAAAAAAAGAAAATCCCACTATGCACAAAATTCAAAAAGATTTAAAATAAACAATTCTTCATTTCAGGATAGAAATGTTCCCTGTTAAAATAGTAAACAACCACAAAGGAATGGTGAACATTCAGGAGTGCTTATCACTTATCACTCCTGATGATCACTGATTTAAAAAAAAAGAAAGGAAAATGATCAACCAGGGGCACTCATGGGACTTCTTAGCCAGCAATTTCTTACCTTGACAGTGGATATATGGGTATTTGTTATTATTGTCATTACTAAAATGTGTGTATGTTCATATATCTTTGTATTTATATCCCAGAGTAAATTTTTAGTTTAAAAAGCATTGGCTGAACTCTAAATAGAACAATACTTCCTTTTACAAAAAATGCTTTGACAGTATTGTGATTGATCCAGAATTCTTGTAATGAAACTTTAGAATAATATCATTTTAGTTTGATGAAAATATAATGACCAGTGTCATTTTGTGTCAATAAGAGTAAGGACAGCAAAGACAGATGAACAACAGAGGTGTGAGGGACAGGTAATAAGGTTGCTTCCATGATCCCCACCTGCTCTGGTATCCATGCCCTGTGTAATACCCTCCTCTCAAATGTGGACCATACTTGTGACTTTCTCCTAGTCAATAAAGTAGGCAAAGGTGAAGGGATGTATATGATTATATTATATAGGATTAAAAAAACGCTGTCTAGTAAGGAGACTTTCTCTAGCAGAGTCAACTTGTCATGATGAGCACCTAAGGAGATGCTCATGTGGCAAGGAGATAAGCACAGCCTCTAGCTGATATATGTCAAGGAACTAAGGCTCCAAGTCCAACATCCCACAAGGAACTAAGTTCTAACAACAACCACATGTGAAGTCTTGACTGGGTCCCTCGCCAATCAAGCCTCAGATGAAGGCCACATCCCCAACTGACACTTGTATTATAGTCTCTCAGAGGACTCTGCTGAGCTCTATCTGTACCCCTGACCCACATAGGGTCTAAGGGTTGCTGGACTCATGTTATTAAATGGAATAAACTTCCAAGATGGAAATTGAGAGTAAGAATGAAAGATTTACATTGAGACAATGATGAGGTTTAAAAACATGCTACCAACAAAGGTTGTGATATGACCAAGGGGCTAATGAGAACAGAATGAGAGTAGTCATTAGAGTTTATCAGAGAATTCAAAGGCTTATCTTGGAAGATATTGAAATATCCAAGAATTATGACAATTGACATAATATAAAGGAGGCCAGTAGGCAAGGATCTCGCATCTTTAAAGAATGAGGGGATACAACGCAGGAATAAATAGGTAACTACAATAGAGAGATATTGTGGGTGTTATAGTCTGGTGCAGGAGTGGGTTAGAGGAGAGAAAGGAAGAATGGGAAAATGGCCCAAAAGCAGAAATGGCAACCAAGGAATGTACCTCCACCTCACCCACAGGCCCAGTGATAAGAGGTAGGTGAGAGAAAAGGTAGCCACCAATTAAGAAAGCTACAAAGCATCTGAGGCCTCAAGGAAGAGCCACACTTCTTTGGCATAGTACTTTCTGAGAACTGAACTGCAGAGCATGAGAAATTATTTTTGATAAGGGTAAGGCAAGAAAATCATACCATTTTGCCTATAGCAACAAAATGTTAATTCTTTGGATTAAATCTGGAAAGCAAGTGACCAAATGGGGAAAAAATGATGATTTTTCCACATTCCTAAAATCTACTAACACTGTCCTATAATCTGGTGTAATCCCTGCTTCTGTTTTTAATCTTTGTCAGCAATTCTTGTCTGCTTTCCAGGAAGCACATGCATCAAATCCAAACAATTATAACAAATATTGCTTTAAATGTTTCCTCACTACTTACTCTCAGTTTTAAAGAAATTTTTCTTGTTAACTGTTAAAATAACTATGCAAAGTTAAAGTGCCCAAAGATGTTAGGCAAGGCAATAACAGAAATCATTTGAACTATGCATGTATTATAGGTAATCAGGTTTCAAAATGGCAGTTTATCCATCCATAAGATAACTCAAAATTAACTTAATAAAGAAAATGTATTAATTTGAGCTAAACAGAACAATAAAAACTTGACCATGCCAAATGCAAGAAAAAAAATCTACAACTCTTATGTGCATAAGATTTATGTAAGAGCATAAATTGTTCTCTTTATACTACTAGAAAAGTGAAAGTTTGCTATAATCTTCATTGTAAAAATGAAAACAGCTTAAATGCTTATCAGTAATAAAATATATAATTCATAAAACATCCAAACAATTAAATATACAGTAATGAGTGATAGAAAGAATGATATAAATGTCTGTTAGTGTTTTTCATACTGTAACCCGATGACCACCTGTATAAGAATCACTGGGTTTTGTCGAGCAAAGCCCTGAGCCTCATCCCAGATCTACTGAGGTCAAAGAACACATATTTTATGAGAACCTCAAATAATCTTACTTTTGAAAGTAGCTATTATATGTCATATAATGGTTAGGTTCACTGGAACAGAATCAAAATAAAATATATTTGTAACTACACAGGAATTTATCAGGTAGGCTTAAAGGATCAGAAGGAAAGGAGTCCCAGTGGCCATCTGCAGGAATCAGAGGTGGGGAATCTAAATGACTGTTTGCATGCATGAGAGCCAAAGGGTCCAGGAGTACTCAAAGGGTGCAAACCTGTGACTCCAGACAGAATCGCTGGTGTGATACTCTGTCAGAAAGCCAAAACATCTGCCCTGGAAGCCTGAAGAAACTAGAGACCAATATCCAAATGCAGTGATGAAGACCAGAGCTCCTCCAAAGAAAATGGGTTCTTCCTTCCCTTTCCATTATGTGCAGGCTACAAGCCTACTGATTAGTGCCATTCACACCCAAGTGGGTCTTCCCTCTTTCATTTTTGACCTACATGTCGGTTGTGAAGACACACTTGAGAGCTTTACGAATCTGGTAGGTACGTAGTTCTTACTCAAGTTAAGATGACATATCATAATTAATGATGACAACCCACCCCTTATCAACTTGACAACCAGATATGCTTCTTAAACTATACTTCAAATAAAATAACAAGTTCCTAATTCTACCTGACATGATACAATTATCTCAGGTACAAATAAAAACATTCTAATTCCCTCCCCAGAATAGAAGGCAAAATTCTCTGGGTCATGCTTACTCTTCCCCTAACATATCAAAATTTAAACATAATATGTGTTTAACACAATTAAAGAACCAAACTTAAGTTGATGGATATTATGTTACAAAGAAAGAAAACAAAAATACATGCTTAATATATGTATATACATACACAAGCATGTTAACAAAATAGGAAAGAAATACTTATGATGCTCACAATCCTCATTTCTGTAACTAGTCACACGATTGTAGCTGATATTCATAACTAACTTCTATCCATTCTGTACTCTCTTGGCCTGCAGAAAACACCTCAGCGGGTCTTATTTCTTCACCTGGTGGGCTCATTTCTAAAGGTTCTGAGCCATTTGTCATCCCTCCTATTTTGGGTCATTGCAGTTTCCCATTAAGCTATAATAGTGTATGGTAATACTAAGAGATACCCTAAGAGGTCTCCTGCACTCCAAATATATTCTTCCTTACCTCCATTGTGGAGTAAAAGTTCAACTCCCCTCTTGCTATCTGGATAAATCACCCCCTCCAACGCTATAACTCTATTTTAACTTGCTTACTCAGAAGCATGAGGAGCCCAAGATGATGAAAAGAAAGTCTTAAATTCCAGTTTAATGGAATCATTAATGAGCTTCCTGGTACAGCCATCCCTGCTCTGTAACTAAGACTTCTAAGCCAGTAGAGGATAAGGTCACAAGAACAAAAAAACAGAATTTTTTCTGTGAGATCAGTACTGGTAATGGTGAATTGTACAATTCCTACCTCCATCTTTTTATTCCTGGACCTCTGATTCCTAGCCAGGGGAGAAATACTACTGTATATTGTGTGCTGATTCAAAGAATATAGTAGAATCTTTCCCCAGCCCTGCAAGGTATTGCTATACAGCTAGCACTGTAATTGCATCTTCAAAGGGTCTTTCCACCTTTCTATCAATCCAACTGCTTCTGGATGATGGGAAGCATGGCAAGGCCAATGAATTCCATGAGCATGAGTCCATTGGGCAATGACAGAGGTGGCTGAGGAAAAGAACTGACTGCTAAACACACAATTCATCATACTATCCATTTGATTATAAAAGCCCTCCTCTACTGATGTCACGTTTTGGTGAGTATTTACAGAGGACACAAATATCTTTGCAGTCATTACACATGTGGTGAGACTTATCCACATGCCTCTTCTCAAAATGTCTTTGTCACCAACTTTCCAGTCACATTCCTTCCAAGTTCCTGACCATCCAGCCAGATCATTGCTGTGGCCCAATCAGTACATAACCACACACCTGGCAATTTTTTTCTTTCAGGCAAAATGTAAAACCAGGTACACTATACAAAGTTCTGCCAACTGCAAAGATTTTCCTTGACCATTGTCCCTCACAGTGCAAAGGTACACAGTGCTGCAGGTATCCACTTTCAGGTGGTGAATGCATAATGTGCAGAACCATCTGTAAACCTCTGTCAGCTGATCAGAGGGCACACCCCATGAGGCCATAGGCACGTGCAAAGAGATAGAAGGCAGTAAAAAGGATCAGGAACCGTGGTCACTTGGGCCACTGCTTTACGTAACTTTCTTGTGCACTCCAAACCTGTTGGGCCCAATCATGTATATTCCACTTCCATTTTAATGATGGACTGTTGGCTATACACATCCAACTTGGTGGGTCAGATAACACCAAGTTCTTCACGGTCATCTCAGGTTGCATGACACCCTGGTACCCCATAGTCACACATTCATTTTCCACTGAGGGTCTCTACCAGGCCAGCAAATGTTTTCCAAAGGGACAGTAATTTATAGATGATGGCCAAGCCTGGTTCCAAAATCCTAAGGACTTCCTCTGTAATTCATTTACCAGATTCTGCCAGAGGCTCCAAACAGCATTTGTATTTGCTACTGACACCACAAGTAGCATTGAATCAGCTGAGTCACGTGTCCAAAGTGGCAGAGCATCCTACACAGCAGGCTAGACCTGTTACTAAGTCCTTTTTTGTTTTCGATTAATTTATTTCCCAAACTTTGGCATGAGAATGCTTTACTAAGAAGCCCAGGGATACTGTTGCCTCCTGCTCAATTGGTCAAATCAGCATAATTAACAATGTAATGGACCAGTGTGATACCTTGTGGAAGAGAAAGATGATTAAGGTCCCTATGAATTTAATAGGACTGGAAATTGGATATACTCCTCAGGTAGGACAGTAGAAGTGAATAACCAGCCTTACCAACTGACAGTATATTGCTTTTGGTAGCCTTTATGAATAGCTAAGGAGAAAAAGCCATTTTCCAAATCAATAGCTGCATATCAGGTACCAGGAGATGTGTTAATCTGTCCAAGCAAGGACACAAACTCTGCTGCAGCAGCTGCAATTGGAGTTGTCACTTGATTGAGCTTACAGTGATCCACCATCATTCTCCAAGAGCCATTCATCTTCTGCACAGGCCAAATAAGAGAGTGAAATGGGGATGTATAGGAACAATCTACCTATGCATCTTTAAGTCCTTGATGGTGCCACTTATCTCCAAAATCCCTCCAGGTATGCAATATTATTTTGTTTTACTATTTTCCAAGGCTCAGGCAACTCTTAATGGCTTTCATTTGGCCTTTACTGCCATAACAGCCTTCACTCTACAGGTTTGAGAACCAATATGGAAATTCTTAATAATATAATGGTTAATTCATAAAACATTTAAACAATCAAATATATAGAAATGAGTGATAGAGACAATGATATAAATGTCTGTTAGAGCTTTTCATACTGTGATCCAATGACCACCTGAATCAGAAGCAAATCCCTAAGCCTCATCCCAGATCCACTGAGGTCATTGAACACATACTTTATTAGAAACTCAAACAATCTCACCCATAAAATTTGAAAATAACTTATATATTCCAACAGGGAAAACTCTCCAAAGTAAAATGGTCAGAAGAAAAAAAGACTCAGGATAATATGCATCATGTATGCATTTATAAAAACAAAAGTGTTTAAGTGTATATTTGTGTATATGTCCATACGAGTATATGTTTTAATAACATATAAATATAAAATAATATAAAAATTCCAAAAACCAATTCAACAAATGTTAATTTTTCTACTGCTTAAGAAAATATGTAATTGGTGGCATGGAAAGAGGAACAAATAGAGCATTTATTTTTCACTCAAAACAATCCTTTTTTTTGGTACTAGGGATTGAACTTGTGCCCTTACGCTTGCAAGGCAGGAAGCAAATCAGCACAATCTTTTATTGTTTAGATGATTTATAATAAGAAGATGCTATGAATTGGTCTTTAGCCCATGATGTTACTAGGGATAGTAGAAGAGGGAGAGGTGCTCGAGTCACTTGGGGCCATGCTCTTGAGTTGGGTTGTGAGGCACTGCTCTCCGCCTCTCTTTCATATCCTGGCTATGAAATAAGTGGGTTTGTTCTGTCACACATTCTCACTATGAGGGGCTACTTCAGCTCAGCCCCCAAAATAGTGAAACCAATGGATCGTGGACTGAAACCTCCAAAACTGTAAGCCAAAATAACCTTGTTTCTTTATAAATTGATTATCTCAGATATTTTTAAAGCAACAGAAAGCTAACATAGCATGTGCACACATATTAACAATAATTTTAAGAGAAAAAAATTCATGTAACAAGGTTGCACATACAATTACAGACCAATGAGAAACATAAAGGATTATTGTCCTGCCAATTTTTTTTTTAAAATGGCTGGGGATTTAGCTCACTGGTGCCGCCATCTGCCTCGCAAGTGCGAGGTCCTGAGTTTGATCCCCAGTACCAAAACAAAAACGACAAAAAAAGGAAAAATTTCAAATTTTTAATAAACTCACATTGCGTTCCACTAGGCTACAAAATGCACTTCTTAGATCTGTTAACTTTATTAACTGATAGCATTAATAGCTATCCTCTGAATATACCACCTTACCTGCATCAAGGATGTACCTCCCAGGAACTGCACACAGCCAATGAATTAATCAAGCAGGGATACTGAAGGGGCCCTTTGCATGGTCCATGTAAGGACTGACCATAAACATTGCCAAAATGTTCTTAGACCGGCTCGAGTAGCGTACTTTGCTTAGAAATGGTGGCAAGAATCAGTTCATTTGGGGCCCTGGTAGCCATATTAAGGAGTTGAGATTCTGTGAAACCTATTAAATAGGGGCTGAGGGGGAGATATACTATGGTAGTGTCTTTAAAGACTGCTCTGGCAATCTTGTGGAGAGGCTTAGAAGAGCACACAGCAACAAGAGAAGGGTAGTCCATCACAGAGAACCAGTAGACAAGTCAGAGGTGAATCTAGCACATCAGCAAACTGATCAGTGGGGAGGCACATGTTCACCAGGGCCCCTCAAAGAACCCATACAGGGGACATGTGAAGGAGAGCTAGAATGTGGATACTGAAAAGTCAGAAAGCACCAACAGTCTGTAAAAACCAAACCAGAGACAACACCACCAATGACCGGCTAAGAAAAGAGAACATTTCCCTTTCCCTCTCCCTCCTCTGCTGAGTACTATAGCACTAGAGCCAAGAAAGGGGAGAAGGAGAGATGCCCATGAGGTTGTTCCCCAGAAAGCAAAAATAGCTTTTCCTGAGAACTTACTAGAAATGCTTGTACTCGGGCCCTCCCACAGGCCTAAGTCAGAAACCCTGAGACTGAAACCGCATAATCTGTCTTTTTATCAAAGCCCCACCACCACACACAATTTTAATACATGCGAAAGTTTTGGAACCACAAATGTAAAACTTTGAAAAAGTTTTAGTACTAAACGGTACTCAAAGTAGTTTTAGTAGGTTTTAATGACCTAAATATTAAAAGATTTTCTTGAGAGGTCACAAAAGGACAGGAAAGAGAGCTGAGAAAATAATAGAAAGCAGTGACTGGAGAAACATAAAACCTCTCCCATTTTGCCATAGTAACTGATAAACAGGTACACTGGCAAGAATTACATTTAGAATCTTACATTTATAAATATCTATAGTTTTATATTTAATATGAAATCTGATCAACACCAGCATACAGTAGATTAGCCATTGAAACACTTGCCCCTCGAAATCATGGGTCAGAATTGCCAGGTTCTTTCAATATATAAGAAACAGGTTACCTGACCCTAGCAGTTCTTAACCTCTACACAACACCACAGTATAACATCACAACAGACTCCACTGAAATAAAATCAGCAGTTTACTCAGAAGGGATGGTTGATACAATGAATACCTCATCACATATTTCCACATAATATATGCTATTTATTTTCTTCTAACTTTATTGTTTTAATTATATTTATTACAATTTATTGAGTTTCCAGTGTAAATGTGCTATAGTTGTCAACTGAATGTATTTCCCTTATATTTGACAAAAGTGCTTACTCTACAATAATTCTGAGTAGTTTGTTTTGTTTTGTTTTGTTTTGTTTTTGGTACTGGGGATCAAACCCAAGGCCTCATGCATACTAGGTAAGCACACTATCACTGTAGTTACATCCCAGACTACCTATATTTACTTTTTGAATACCAAATCCAGAATAAATGTTAAAAACCAAGTTTCTTAGTATTCATGAGAATTATTTTAAGTGGTTACCAAAAACTTTATAATTATTCCTGATATCCACTCTGTATATTTTCTAAACATGGGTCTGGGGTGGATATCTCATGATTACTCTTTAATCTCGCCTCGAAATTGGCATGTTCCAGGTAATATTAATAATATTCTTTTTATATTAAGAATTAAAAGCACTTTCTACACCTTGTTTAATCTTCACAACAAATCTGCCAGATCTGAATGGTCAAACGTATTTCACAAAAGGGGAAAGCAAAAGCCAGTGAGATTTAGCAAGCCACCGAAGGTCACACCACTTGGCATATTCTGGATAGAACCCAAGGCCATCTTACCCCAGAGTTTAGCTCTTGAGGGCTGTGGGATACTGCCTGAGGCATTCCTTTGAATGTGCAATTGCGATGAATGAAAGGTCAGGGCTACATCATAACCTCAGAAGACCCTGCAGTCAGGAGGGAGAAGCAATGCTAGTTAAAGAGCAACGGCAGGTGAGCAGCCAGGTGGCCACTAGAAAACAGTGAAAGCAATATTTCTTCACTGATCCCATCAACCCACAAAGAAATCTCCCCCTAATGGTTTGCAGATGGCTAAGAAAGATAAATGACTGTGATCTTGCTCCCGGGGATTCCACCATTCTTTTGTTTAGACCAATTTATTGTGAAGATAATTTTGGATAAATACAAGGGATGGTGCCTTCATTTTGTATATATTGAGTCATGATCTTTCTTAGGTTTGTCAAAGCCACAGAACCACAGAAGAAAATATGAGAAAAAGCATACATCATTTACATCTTTAAAATAGGTGTAATAGAAATGGTTAAAAAACAAGGTTTAGTTTTAAGTTTTAGAAACTAAATACATGGTTTTAAATTACCCAAATAAGAGCCCCAAAATATGCTGCCTGATGCCAAGTTCCTTGAGCGACAGAAAACTGTAGTTGGATTGCATTAAGATGTCTCTTTTGTTTAAATTTACTTTTGAACAGATGTATTGCTACTAACCTGAAACTGTCATATTCAACCTCTCAGCTAGTCGAAGAATCAAATGCATTTGCTTCCCTTTATGTGTTGCACCAGTGACACCTAGTGGCTAACGTGTTGATGTGCATTTTCAATGAAAAAATTAGAGCTTTACAAAAGCAATGGTTTCTGGGCCTAGCATTTCCAAAGTCATCTCCACATGTACCTTCACAATGTATGACAAAACTGGCGTGGAGCAACAAGCTATGTTATCCAAACTTCTAAAGCTTCATTTTATTCATTTATGATGTGTGCCTAGATGAAGCTAGAGAATTTCAGCACATAGACTTCACCTGGAACTGAACCCATTTTCAGCGGCAATTGCTAAAATCACCATTTAAGTAGAAGCATCTAGATCTCCCAATGACTCACTTTCATGCTACTATTACTTATTGAGTCAAGAAATGTTTAGTCAATTTCTTTTTTTGTTTCTTTTTCAATTTCATATAGATGGTCTAAGTTTTAAATGTTTTTCTTCAAGATGAAACAAAAATTTCAGTGAGGTGCTTTAGCAACACATAATGAATGTAACTAGCTGGCATTCACAAATCATCCCAGAATAACTGACATTCTGGAAGAATTTATTCCATTGCTTCACTTCAGGAATAAATTTCACTCTATGGGGTAGTTACATGTGAAGAGTTTACATTCAAAACTGCCAGAAGCAAGCCCCTATGTCTGGCCCAGCTACAAAATCTTGATGTGTGTATGATACTGCAGAAGGCTGTATCACTGACCTAGCCCACTTCTAAAGTGTCGGTAACACAATGACACTAAATCAGATAAGTGTGATCCCAAGCAAGCGTATCTCATTTCAGTCACATGCACATGTAACATAATCACCACGAGTGGCATCTCTCCAACATTAATTAAATCAAGATCTTAGAGAATATCCAATACTGTGCTACTTAGTGGTGTTAGGATGAGAAACAGGAAAGAAGGTGAAAAATGATAGCTGTCTTGGATTACCATGCATAACCCAAAGTCAGCTGCCCCCATCTACCCCCATTCTTTCGTGTTTAAGTCTTGGCCCAGACCATGCTACATAAGGTGAAGAAATGCATTATGTTTTTATATCCCTTCCCTCTATCCCTGGCAAAAATAATCCTTGATGATCTTAAATTTCTCTTACTAATCTGTTGCCTCTGCTGGATTCTCTCCCTTTCTCTGCACCTGCAGCTCTTTTTCACTCTCATTCCAGTTAACCTAAAAATAAGCTTCTTAAAAGCAAGAACCCCTTCCCACAGTCTTGCTTCCTACTTTATCCCCAGTGCTTACAACAGCACTCAGTGTGTAGTACTCACAACATGCTTCATTTTTTTATTCAAATCCATTCACCCTTTCGTCTACACTTCCTCCCCACCCAAGCCCAGAGCCCCATCTTTTCACACCCAGTGGCTTTTAAAATTATTTATTGAAACAAGAGACAATTGTTCCAATAAGGAGTAATGTCACAGGACGATTCTCCCCACTACTTGCATATGGTGTATTTAAAGTACACCTGGAATGTATATAAAGACTTGCTGTATATGATAAACATACACATTTTTATTTGTGAAACAAAAAATTTTAAAACACACACACACACACACACACACACACACACACACAGTGGAGTGATCTACCAGAAAGTAAATTTTACATGCTCAACAACAGAAACTCAAACATGCTCTGTATCATAGAAAAAGAGTCACTCTAGAACAGATCTCGCAAGCCTCATTTTTAAAATGCAGCAATCCCCAACTCTATATGGTAACGAACTATTTCAGCCTAGGTTAAAGCATTCATAGCCAAGGGCCTTCAGAAAGGAAGCAGCACTGTGCTACTGTATTAGTCACTTTCCATCATCGGGACAAAATACTCGACACTTGTAACTTAAAGGTGGCCGGGTTTATTTTGGCTCATATATTCAGTGGATTTAGTCCATTGTCAGCTGGCTCCAAGGAAGAAATAGCATGGAGAAACAGCTTGGCAGAGGAAAGCTGTGCACCATATAGTGGCTGGAAAGAACACAGGAAGGGAAGAGCCAGGGACAAGAATACAAGCTTCCAGTTCACACCTCTAGTAAGCCTTTCCTAATCAGGCCCCACCTCCAAACGTCACAGTCAGCTATAACCTGATCAGTGGACTAACCCAACCACCTTTCCAAAGCCCCATCACTGAACATGAGACATTGGAGGACATTGTGGATCTAAACCTCAACATTTTTCCCCTAGCTCCCAAAAGACTCATGTCCATCTCATTGTGCAAAATGCATTTAATCAACAAGAAAATTAAACAATTCCAATATGTTAAGGGCCTGCAGTAAATGGCCTCATTTTAAAAGGGAGAAATGGAAACAGAAAAGAGTAGGATCAAAACAAGACTGAAATCCAGTAGGACAAACATTAAGTCCCATAAGACCACGTCCCGAATCCAGGGCATATGGTGGTAAAATGTGAATTCAAAAGAGCTTGGGTGGCCCTACCTCTATGGTCTTGCTAGTTGCACCTCAAAAGGCATCTCTCTTAAGCTGGCTTCATTCATGACCTGCAGCTTTCCTGAGCAGATATTCTATGTTCCTGGCATCTCCAACTTCCAGCAGTCTTCACTATAACTTCTGCTTCACTATACCTTGTGGCTTCATACACTGCCCTCTCATAGGTTCTTGGCAGGGACTGTGGCCTTGTCACACATTTTTTTCCTGATCTCCCAGGCCTTTTGAAATCTTAGTGGAAACCTCCGACCCTATAGCTCACTCTGCTTGCCTGAAAAACCAACACCACATGGGTGAGCTAAAATCAGTCTCTAGCTTTAGCAGTAGCCAGGCCCCCTTGAACCATAGCTGGTAGTGGCCTCTAAATACCAGGCAGGCTGAACATAATAAAATAAATCCTGGGAAACTAATTACCTAGAAGGCTCTTTTTGCACAGGGGGCACAGGGGCCATGTGAAAATTTTAAATGAAATTTAAAATGAAAATTTTACAGTTCTGTACACTGGCCAATTCCTGACATGCCTTCAAGCTATTTTTCCTATTGTCCCTATGTGAAGTACTTGGCTTCCTTTAATGCTAATTTTTTCAGCAACCAAGCTCTCTGTGACACCAAATTTATAAATGCTCCACCTGTGGCCATTAACAAATTTTTAAAAATTATTTAACTCTGCTCTTTGGTCCTGATATTCACTGTACAGCTGACTGAAAGCAGCCATAGTACCCATGCCACACTGAACACTGGGCTGCTTTGAAATGTCCTTTGTCAGATTAGTCTAGCACCATTAATCTCAGTCTTCTGTAAAGTCTCAAGATATGGGCAACATAAAGACAAATTTTCTGTCAGAGCATAACACACATGGCCTCTAATCCATTTAACAGAGTCATTTCCAACTGAAATCTCCTGAGCCTGGGCTTTACTGCCCATACTCCTGTTTAGCATTCTAGTCCTCTGAGCTGTGACCAGTATCACACATCAAGCACTGCTCACAACATTCTTGGGTTTTTCTAGCCTGCATCTCCAAATTTTTCTAAAATTCTCCAGAAAACCAGTTCCAAAGGCTTCTAAACCATATGGTTAGGTACACTCACAACAATAGCCCCATTCTCTGAGGTACCAATTTCTGTATTAGTCACTTTCCAATTGTTTGGACAAAATACCTGAAACACAGAGCTGCAAGGAGGAGAGGTTCAGTTTGACTTAGGTTTTCAGTAAATTCAGGCCATGTTTGGTTGGCTCCATGGAAGAAATGCCATGCAGAACATGGCAGAGGAAAGCTGTTCACCACATAGTGGTCAGGAAGCACAGAGATAGGGGAAGGGCCAGGGGTAGGGTACACCCTCCTAGTTCACTTCCCCAGTGGTCTGCTCTTCTAACTAAGCCCCACCTCCAAAACAGCAGTCAGCTATGAACCCATCAGTGAACTAATCCATGGATCAGTATAGCACCCTCATGATCCAGTCATCTTCCAAACCTCTGCCTTTGAATACAAGACTCTCCAGAGACATTTTATACCTATGTCATGACAGCTAGTAAACCTGATCTCTGAAATTGGAGAGAAAATTTGGTTCATCTTTTCATTTGTGTGATAAGACAAAATTGAAATAATATACACCAATGGTGAAACTTCACAAATTTGTCAATGTTGTGAGCAACTCTTTTGCTAAATAATAATAATTTTTTAAAAGACTAAAATTATTTCTCAATTTTGTGTAATATTCTTACTTAAAAGATTAGAGACACAAAACATTTTGGTTTCTCAACATTATTAACATTTTGCCCATAATTTTCTTAAGTGTAGACTAGGAGACAGCAAATTAGACCTGGCAGTAAAGCTCAGCCTGCCACCTACTTTTGTTAGTGGCACAGAATTACAGAAATGCTCATTATTAAAGCACTCTCCACTGCTGAGTGAGTGTTGTAATGAAGTCAGGTAGTTATAACAGGGTTTACATGGTCCTCAACGCCTAAAATATCTACTATCTGGGGTTTTGCATAAAAAGTTTTGTCCTTATATATCCTTGATAATAGTCCTTTGTCTGAGGTACAGCTGGTAAAAATTTTTTCCCACATTGTAGATTGTCTCTTAGTTCTGCTAATGGTTTCTTTTGAAGTACAGAAGCTTTTTAGTAAGATGAGATCCCAGTTGTTGATTCTTACTGCTAGTTCCCGTGCTACTGAGGATTT
>NW_022900917.1:24369992-24379437 GCF_012274545.1 Fukomys damarensis | reverse complement strand
AGCGTTTGTAGATGGGGAGGGGAGGAGGGGGTGAAGGGAGGGCAGAGGTAAGGGGAAAAAAATGAGAATCAAGACTTGCCATGTAAAGGTACATGATCCCAACAATGAATGTAACTGTACTGTATCCCTAAATGTACCAATAAACTCAATAAAAAAAAAAAAAAAAGTTTTGTCCTGCTGGTTACTTAAGCTCAATGGCACCATGCCTGCCTTGCAAGCACAAGGTCCTGAGTTTGATCCCCAGTTCCAAAAAACTTATTTTTGTGAATCATGCTCTCTCATGTTCTGGCACTGTTCTTTGGGTAGGTTGAGATGTCCGGTATCAGTTTATCCTTCTGGTTGATCAAAGCCCCCTGCTGCTCCCACTACCACCAGTAACCCCGTTACTTCTGTTATCTCCTTTTTTCCCATAAAACATTCAGTTACAGGCATTTCAATTACATGCAATTTGAAAAAGTAGAAAATATTATTATTTTATGGTAAACTTTATAATTTATGATTTAAATTTTATAATTATTTTATAGTAAATTTTACTATTAGATTCATTCTGTCTCAAGAAGGGTTAGAGAGAAAATTTGTAGCTTATTAAAGAAAACAAATTGGAATAATATCTGAAGAACACTAATATGTTTGTGGTTACCCCAGTCACATCCCTGGCTTCTCGGCCTCTATCACAGACTCTCTAGAGAAGAATGATAGAGTGCACAGTGATTTCAAGCCAGCCATACAACACCTCTAGAGACCCATTTCTGAAAAGGACTCATTTCCTGTAAGTTATGTGAAAAAGCAGAAAATATTACTTCAGGCCTGAAGCACAAATTCAAACTGAATTCTGTTCACTTATCACCATATTCCCTTTTCTGAGGTCTTCATCTGCCTTCGGGTTTATTCTTCTAATTTCTGGATAAAGATTTTATAAGAATGTTCAGATATTGGAGTTCTTACAAATTTTTAAATATGATATCTTAGTGACTTTTCTTGTTGCTGAGACAAAATACCTGACACTCAAAAGTTAGAAGAGGAAGATTTATTACAGCTCACAGTTTGTAAATGTTTCAGATCATAATTGGCTGGCTACAAGGTAAGGTGGTAGAGCAGAAGGGTATCTCAGAGAAGAAACAGATATAGCAGGAAGAAGCAAAGCAGTGAAGTAGCAAGCAGCCAGCTGCCACAGCAGCCCTCTTTCTGTCCTTTATCTTCCATCCAAGCTACCCAGCCTTAGGATAGGTAGCACTTACACCCAAGGTGGAGCACCCCTAATCTCAACAACACATCCTTAATCCCAACACTATGTACCCGAGACCAAGCTATTTCTGAAAAGCCCCACCTAGGACCACCTGAGGCTTTGGGGGGACATCTAGACACAAGCCATAACAAATGAAGTTGTCAAATTTTTGATAAACTGACTTTCTGCTGAAGCTTTCATAACTTCTTAGCTCCACTTTGACTGAGGTTTAAGTGTGTATGCACTTTCACTTGATTCAAATTTTTTTATCTTAATTATTGTAAAAAAATGTTTAAAGATAAGAAAAAGGAAAATTGAAATGCCTACCACACAGATATAATCATTACAAAAAATATGTGTATACCTATAGGCTTTTCAATGCACAGACTCATTTACCAAGTTTACCTATACATATGCCTATACATATACTTATATCTCAAAGGGCTTCAACCATGTACATAGCAGGTAGTTCAGTGACATTAAATGTTTGTCTACAATATAATTCTTATGGGTTATTTGGTGTTTGTACAGTTAGACCATGCTGAATTTAGCAAGTAGCTTTATATATGTGTTAAGGTTAAAAGCATATAATACTTTACTACAATACTGTAGATACACGCTTTGATCTGAACATTTGCCTGACAGCCCTCATGAATGGGTTTATTGCCCATTTTCAGAGAAATCAATATCCACCATGTGTGGACTCAGAGAAAATCACTCTGTAAATAAGAAAGTGGTTCTCACAGGACACCGATTCAGTCAACATGTAGGCCTTGGACTTTCCCAACTTCCAAGGTGTGACAAATTTTTGTTGTTCATAAGACACTTAATTCTTGGTAATTTGTTACAGCAGCCAAAATGGTATGACAGCACCCACTTGCTAACTATTCTCTCAAGAATATCCTATTCTGAGTTAAGAACAAGCTGTAGCTGTATCTCTTGATATAAATTGACTTTTGATACAAATTGTTAAAATATCCTCCAAAAATGTGATACCCTGATTAGAATGATTTCTGGGATGGAATTGTGGGTGGGTTAAATTTCTTTTTATAATTTATGAGAGTTTTTCCACGTATTCTATAATGAAATTGAGACACCCAGGATATTTGAGAAAAACTTTCTTCATACATAGACAGACCAACAGACCAAGTAATATATTTTGAATCTGTACAATAAGAGGAAGCAAAGCTATCTTAATAGCAGAGTGGTGCTGCAAGATAGGGGCATCCTGCTTGGGATGGCCCCGGAGTATGGGATGTGTACATACTTATAGGGGCAAACTGTTTTGTTTAGTAGTGTGGGCTGGGCCAATTTGACCTTTAGCCTTTGTTTCTGGAATACAGTAAATGTGAGTAACGCTTTAATATACACACTTACAAGAATATGTTGTCTTTAACATGTATATTAATGTCTTTCTCTAAAACATAAATGAGCCAATTTTCTATTCTACTAATAAACACAATTTTATGAATATATTCTCAAGTGTTTTCTGTCTTACTTCATAACCAACAGTAACAACCTACTTCTCCCATCTTCCTAATGACAGTTTTCATTACAGAGATAAGAAAAGCCATTACATGTAGAAACTCAGCATCTCAGGTGTAATTCCTTGCTGAATATTTTCATCAGCTCCTCTCATTTTCCTATTCAATATTAATCAACTCTTTTCCTATAAATATGCTATGTTTCATTTAGATATAATTTTTAAAGTTAATAGCTGCCTACATCACTGTTTAGCTTTCAAGAACCAGTTAGGCATACATTAGGGAACACAAATAGCAAAACTATAAATACATTTCTTAATGAATTTACAGTAATGGTTCATTAATTTAGAGCCATTTGATACAAAAGAACAACAGCAGAAAGACTTTTATATCCTAGTAAAGAATCATTTGAAAGTAAGTATACCCAGCAAGGTTATCTGGACACAGTTTAAAGAGGAATGTAAGGAAGCACACCTTGAGTGAGGGTGGAGTATTTCACTCCAGTTCCCTAAGCTACAAAGAACAGTTTCAATTTGATAATTTTCAATAAATTTCCAGACCTTTCCTCCCACAGTGCATACAAAGGAGCCTGGCCGATTTTCCTATTCAATAGTAGAGGCCTGTCTTACAATTTCTATTGATCAGATCAATGTAGTGTAGCTGTCTTACAATGAATGCCAGGATGATTCTTCAAGAAGTTCATAGTGTAGGAAACATAAATTAATAGGAATGAAGTAGTGAAAGATCAGTGTGCATCGTGTATTGCTTATTCAGTCAATACACACCAAATCATTACCAACTGCAAGGCTAAGTGATAAGTAATTTTCTCCTGTTCTTGCAGATTGTAATTCTTACATTATTTCATTTACTCCACCATTCCTATTAACTTCTAAATATCCGCCAGAATGATGCTTTGAGTGATCCAGAGTCTCAGCTCCTTAATCTAAATTTTCTCAAAGCAGATTCTAAGACAAATACATGCTGCTGGTTTATTTAAGAGATTATCCTGGGTTATTACAGTGAGAGAGTAGGCAAGGTGAGATCAAAGTATATGCTGTTCTGTTATTTAACAGAATAACAATGACAATAGCAACTCACTCTCACTGAGGACCCTCTGAGCAATCATGATGACCTGAACCACCCTTCCAGAGATAGACAACCTAGGACTCCATCAACTCCTCTTCCCAACTGGTTCAAATTTGTCACCAAAATTATATACTCCACTCCTTCACAGCTTTGCCTGTATTAAAGGAGTTTTAAAAGCTTTAGGGAAAGTGCCAACACAGAATAGCAAGGACAAAGTAGGGCTCAAGGTAGCAGGACATTAGAAAGCATGGGAACTATTCACCCTGAAGCTGCTGAAATTAAGAGGCACACCAATGAATGTGACTCAGGGCATGAAAACTGCTAGCTGAAGCTTCCTGTCTTAAAGTGATCTTGTATTCTACCCATCACTGCTATTCACCCTCATGTTCAAAACTTAGTCTTGTCATTACCATTTTTCTGCTTCCAATTTTAAGAAATCTCTTCACCAGCTGCTGCCTCCCATCTTTCAAACTTATTCAAATACATCAACCTTAACAATTCTTCATCCTACTGGATCCTATCAGCCATTCTTCCTACCACCACTGTACGCCCATTGTTCCCATGTTCTCACTTTTTCACAGTTCAAATCTACACTCCGTCTTTATAGTCAGTCTCTTGGACATATTTCCAATTCTTTTGCCTCTCTCTCACTTTCATTCTTTCCTAGAAAAACCCCAACATTGGGAAAGATAATCTTTACACCTACTTTGTTCTTGAATTTTTGTAGCTAAGTGAAAAACACACTACCATGTTGATAGATCTCCCTTTAAATTTATGGCCAAGTGGGCGCTTAATGCTGCCCAACAGTCAAATCATATTTCCAGCTTCGTTCACATTCCCAGTAAATGTAACTGCTTCATATCTTCTATTCTCACCTCAAACCTCCAGCAACTTTTTGTTTATCTTGATTTGCAGCTGATAATCTTTCTTCCTAAGTCTTTAATAAAATAGATGTAAATGGAAGAGAAAACCCATAAGCTCCAACCACATCTATCCATGTCATTATTACCTATATGCTTGTATCCAAGGCAAATGCCCAAATTGTATACTAGATGCCATCAACACTTTCCTGTTCAAGAATATCAATCCTGCAAATATCCCCCACTTTGTCCTTGTCATATGTTTCTTCCTCTGCTGAATCTTTCCTCTAAGCATAAAAATAACTACCACCTTAAAAATAATAATAAACTATCTCATTACCTCACTTCCCACCAATTATACCCTCCACTATACTCTTTTCCTTCATTCCAAAACTCCTAATTTGGAGTTGTCTACATTCAGTGATTTTAATGTGGCTTTCTTTATTTGAATTAATTCCCAGCAGCTACAGCCAAACTGCTTGTATCAAGAGAAAATGTGAATTCCCTTCATACTTTAGTATATGTGCTGCCAAAGAGAGCATTAAATTCCCTTCATATTTGATCATTAAGTTCAACAAGAAAAGTTCATAACTTGTATTTGTGGTACATTAACAGAATTGGACATATTCATTCATTCTTGAAATACTTTTATTATTTGGCTTCCAGGAAACCACACTAGTTTATTTGAATCATATTTCTTACATCCTTCTTATTTTGCTGGCTTCTCAACATTTGGGTGCCTAATAACTCAATCTTTTGACGTCTTTTCCATATTTTTCTCAGTAACATCACCCCATTCCGTACCTTTAAATGCTATTTATATGCTTATGAGGCCCAAATTTGTATTTCTATCTCACACTACTATCCTGAATACTTTGAATTAGTTGTACTGAGTTTTATAATTTACACTCAACAAAAAAATCACCAATTTAAAGTATACAATTTTATAAGTTTTGACAAACAAAATACAGGTCTGTAACTACCATCACAGTTACGATTTAGAATATTTCCAACATCTAGAAAGTTCTCTCTTGGCCTTTTGTGGTCGATCCCTCTCCCATCCCTACACTTAGAGCCTGGTAACAATCTATCATTATAGTTTATCTTTTGTAGAAGCTTAGGCAAAAAAATTATATATTATGTGATATTGTGAGAATGGCTTCTCTCACTTAGAATAATGCTTTTGACATTTAGTGCAACATTACATTTATTAGTTGGGTTTTTTTTATTATTGAGTAGAATTCCATGTATAGATGTACAATTTATTTATTCTCAGTTGAGTAATAATTTGCATTTGTCTGAGTTTTGCCTATTAAAATTAAATATTCACATATGATTATTTGTGTGGATATTTTATTATGGTTTTGATTTTCATTCCCTTAAAAACTAATAAGGTTCACAAAAACAAATCCAGATGTACTCAGCTACATCATCTTTGACAAAGGAGCTGACCATCCTCAGTAGAGGAAGATAGCCTCTTTAATAAATGGTATTGGAAAAACTAGATGTCAACCTGCCAAAGATTAAAACTGGACGCTTATCTTTCACCATGCACTAAATTAAAATCCAAGTGGATTAAATATCTATATTAAAACATAACATTAAATTTGCTGGAAGATAAGTTAGGCAAAACTCTTGAAGACATTGGCATAGGAAAAGATTTTATGAACAAATCCTCAGTAGCGCGGGAACTAGCAGAAAGAATCAACAACTGGGATCTCATCTTATTAAAAAGAAAGAAACCATCAACAGAACTAAAAGACAACCTACAATGTGGGAAAAAAATTTTACCAGCTGCTCCTCAGACAAAGGACTATTATCTAGAATATATAATGAGCTCAAAACAATCAGCCCCCTCAAATATAAAGACCCTATTCAAAAATGGGCATCTGACATGAACAGACATTTATCAGACAAAGAAGTAAAAACAGCAAGTAAATATATGAAAAAATGTTCCACATCACTGGTCATTCGAGAGATGCAGATGAAAACAACATTCCACCTCACCCGACAAAGAATGGCTGCTATCAAAAAATCAAACAATAGGGCCGGGGATTTGGCTCAGTGGTTCCACTGCCTGCCTTGCACGCGCAAGGGCCCAAGTTCAATCCCCAGTACCAAAAATAAATAAATAAATAAAAAGAAATCAAACAATAACAAATGTTGGCGGGGTTGTGGGGAGAAAGGAAACTTTCTCCATTGTTGTTGGGAGTGCAGACTGGTTCAACCACTATGGAAATCAATATGGAGATACCTGAAAGAGCTGGGAGTAGAGGTTCCATTTGACTCAGCCATCCCTCTGTTGGGAATCTTTCCAAAAGAATTAAAAGAATCATATCATGCATATAGATGCACACCTATGTTTATAGTGGCACAGTTTATAATAGCTAAAACTTGGAAACAGCCCATTTGCCCATCTGTTGGAAACTGGATAAAGAAGATGTGATTTTTCTATAAAATGGAATATTACTCAGCCATAAAGAATGAGAAATTAGATTCATTCATAGGAAAATGGATACATATTGAGGATATACTCCTACATGAAATAAATAAGTCACACATGTGTAAATACCAAATAGTTTCTCTGGTGTGAATAAACTATAATAGTACATAAGATCCTAATGATATAATGGACAATGTGAAATAGGAAGAAAGGGGCTAAAGGTATAGGGAAAATGGGAAGGGTAGGGGAAAGATAATAAGGGAAAAGAAAAAAATATGAGAAAATGAACAAATGGAAATGAAGTGTTTGTAAAGGGGGAAGGAGGAGGAGTGAAGGGAAGGCAAGGACAAGGGAAAATAATGAGAACCAAGACCTGTCATGTAAAGGTACAAGATCCCAAAAATAAATGTAACTGTACTGTATACTTAAAATGTGCCAATAAACTTAATGAGGAAAAAAAAACTAATAAGGTTGAGCGCCTTTTTATATTTTTGTTTATTTTTCATATAATTTATTTGGTGAAGTATCTACAAATTTGTCAAACCTTGTTATTATCAGGTGTTACTTTTATTATTGAATGGTTATATGAGTTATTTTTGTATTATAGATACAAACCCTTCATCTGAGGCATTTGGTCAATGTTTTCTTCTTAATTGTAGTTTTCCTTTTTCATTCCTTAATAATATATTAAAATGTTTTCTTCTCAATTAGTTTCTTACCACTTTCCCCTATAATTCATACATTTTGAGTCATAGGAAGGATTTTGATTGTGTCCAAATCAAGATTACTAAGTTATTTGTGTATATTTTCTTCTGTAACATAATTAGGAATAAGAAAATTCTGGTCTCAAAGTCTATGCCACAGTTCTAAACTAATGGTTCTCCAATTTCACTGGGCAAAGCAATTACCTGTTTTCATTATAAAACCAGTTTCTCTTCCCAACCTCAGAGATTCCAATTGTGACAGTGTAGACTGGAGTCCAGGAATCTGCATCTAGCAAGTACCATGGGCAGTTCTCCAGGTACTGTTGAAGAATCAGGACTCAGACAGCTCCAAGTACAAGTTGGAGTTTCCAACTTCCTGGAAACCCAGGAAGGCCTTCCTGTTTCTGAATTTCATCTTGTGTGCCTTCTTAATAATGACCATAGGCTGGCATCCATAATACCTATCTTCAAAAACATAACTAAAGACACTGGACCCGCCTTATCCATGGTTTGCACATCTACAGATTCAACTGACCACAAATAAAAAATATTTGAGAAAAAACTATGTCTGTCCTGAAAATACAGACTTTGTTGTCATTATTTCCTAAACAATAGTCCAAAAATTATTTACAAAACATTTACATTGTGTTGGCTATTACAAGCAAAGTAGAAATTATTTAAAGTAGTGATGGCAAGCCTTTCAGAGCTTTCAATGATACAAGAGCCCAATGCAGCACACATGCTATAGATTTGCTACCACTGATTCAAAGTGTACAGAAGGCTATGAGTAAGTGATATGCAAATATTACATAACTTTGTTTGAAGAATATGAGCATACACAGATTTTGGTATCCACAGGGGTCCTAGAACCAATTCCACATGAAAAATCAAAGGACATCTGTATATTTATATAATTAAAGTCCTATTATCCAGCAGATAGATCATTAGTTCTCTCTGAAGAATAGCCCAATTTTTCCAAATAAAAATTTGGGAAAATAAATGGAGCAAAATGTAGCCCACATCACAACTAACCTCACCACAAACACACCATTTAGATAATTTACATTCTGAAAAACACTTTTCATTATAAAGTTTTGGCACATGAATGCATTGGTGCAAATTATTCTGTATTTTTTTAGGAAGTTCTTAGCTTTGGTTGCTTGTTAGCTTCTCAAATACCTGTAGCCTACTACTTTGAGACTGAAGATAGCAGGCGTCTCTTTAAAGCCTCAAGGCATTTTATTTCAAGAGTTTACACTGTTTTATTATGCCTCTTTCCTCAAGTCAGATGAGCTTGTGAGTTCAAGACCATGAAGAAGTGCTTCATCAATTATCTGAGAATCATCTCCTCTTTAGTGAGAGGAAGGCAAATGTCAAGTAAAGACAAAAGGGGTGGGTGGCAGAAGTGGTGGAAGACTAAAGCAAAAGGACCTTCCCAAATTATCTTCTTCTTGCCTGCATTCCTGTAATGTAGAGATGGTTCTATACCTATGAAAAGCATGGTACATAATATTCTATTCTCTATTGTTACCCCTCAAACATCTAGTAAGTGAATATCAGTGGCTATAGTATGGTTTCAGGGATGCTATAAGAATTTAGGAAGGGGAGCCACACCTGCTCCCGACCCAGCAGCCATTGCTCAA
>NW_022900917.1:24346396-24368537 GCF_012274545.1 Fukomys damarensis | reverse complement strand
GGGGGTGAAGGGAGGGCAGGGACAAGGGGAAAAAATGAGAATCAAGACCTATTATGTAAAGGCACAGAATCCCAATGATGAATGTAATTGTATTGTATACCTAGATTGTACCAATAAACTCAATAAAAAGAAAAAAAAAAAAGAATTTAGGAAGGGCTCATGCCCTAGCTAAGCCTGGTGCTGAAAATAGAGATTTCATCATCTTTCCTAGTGCTAGGATGGGGTGGCAAAGGTGATTAGGGAGAAGCTCAGAGGGCAGAGAACAGAAGTCCTGGCTGCAAGATCGAGTGAGTGGCCTCTGCCTCCACAGAGCCTCCCTCACTTTGCTGCCAGCTGCAAAGGAACAAAGTACTGGTGAATGAGGAGGTTCATAGGTTTCCTTTTAAAGAGCAGCAGTATTCCGGTTTGATACAAAAAAAAGCTTGGGGAAATGTCTCTGTATCTTTAGATGTTTGCCCAAGGATTATATTTGTGAACAATTTCCCCTTTTTAAAAAGGAGAACATTTCCACAATCATCCAAAACTATCAGTCAAGTTAAATGAAAAAAAGCCTGAATTTTGTGAGTCATGGCCTGAAAGCCTTCCTTGAATCACTCGTAGGGATATGGCTGGAGACTACCAATAGGCATTCACATTGTGCTTCCTAATTACAAAGCACCATATCTAAAGGACCACGCATGAATGGAGTGCTCAAAATCTAAAGCAAAAATAAGATAAAATTAAAAACTAGTGCTGAAAATATGTTGTACCCGAAAAGCAAGTCTTCATAAAAGATACTGGCCTATAATTCAATGGGCTAACAATTTCTCTAATCTTTTCATCTCTAAATTCCCCCTCGATATTAAAAGGCTATAAAGGTACACACAAGTCAGGTAACATGACTCACATAAGCACCCAGAGAATTTTGGACTCCCAGCAGCTTCCTTCTGTAACACTACACAATGCACAGGAGGCCTTGTATGGGGAAGAGACTGGGCAGAAGTCTATGTGTTATTCTCTGAACTTGATTAAGAATGAACTGGTTACACATGTCTAGCTTCCCCAACTGGTCAGACATTCAAATAATGAGTGTGAAAATATACTGCTTATTTATGTTTGGAGCTATAGCAATTGTAGTGTGTGTAGGGCTGTATCAATTACTGCATAAATATAACAGTTATTTATTGAGAAGAATATAGAATATCCATGACACCCCACTAAAATACCCCCATTTATCAAGTTCTTTTCTGTCACTACTTAGGCTGTAGTTTATACTTTGTAAAATTAACTCTTTGAAGCCACCAAGAGAGAACTTCCAGTTCTGTGCTCCAATACACTATATTAGGCATTATTAGTGATGAAATTCTGGACATTGGCAACACTCTGGCCATAAGTTTCTGTGTGTCCTGGAACATACATTTCTGAAACTTTACTGAGTATGTGAATCCTCTGGGAATCTTTTCATTCAGTAAGATCCTTTACATTTTTTTTTTTTTCTTTTTTGGTACTGGGGATGGAACTTGGGCCCTTGCACTGGCAAGGCAGGTGGCAGAACCACTGAGCCAAATCCCCAGCACGTTCCTTTACTTCTAACAAACTCTCCAGTTAACTCTAATGATGCTGACCCAGCTAGCACATTTTCAGGAGAACAAATATAAGATGCAGTTGATTCAGTAATGTCAGGTCTAGGTTAAAAATGCTTTCTCTGATATTCTCCTGAGTACCTAGTACATAGCATTGGGCACATTTAACTGAAGGAGAAGCAATTTAATATCTTGCCCTTGTAAAAATATATACATCTATAGTTTATATCAAATGCCAAAGAATAAGTAAGATAATATTTATTTTACTCTTTTAGAAATCTTTCATACACTCTTTTATTGAGCAAGAAAATGCTCAACTGAAGTGGAAGTACCAAAATGAAGGGAAAAAAAGAAGAATTAGAATAACAGTAATTTGAATAATGAATTGGGATAAGAAATTACAGATAAAATGTGAGTTTCAAGTTTCAAAACTATGATGCAGCACAATCAGGCACCAGAGTAGAAAAGTAACAAAATAAAAGCAGATTCGACAGAGGAGTTTTGTAAAAGAGTCCTTGGGAAGAGAAGAAATAGTATTTTAATCTCACAATTGAAAGGGCTCCAACTAAGCAAAGCAGAGATGCTGGTGTCAGGACTAGGGGTGCCACGCCATTGCTCTGCTGGAACATGCAGCTAGCAGGATCCTACCAGGATCATAAACTTAGCACCAGTAATGAAATAAAGAGGCAGAGTTTAAAAGAAAGGAAGACAGTTTCTGTGGGGAAGGGCAGAAAAAGGGAAGATAGTGACTCTGGAAGAATAGGGGGCATCAGAAAGCAAATACCCATGGGTTTTTGTCTTCAGCTCCTTCTTATTAAAACAGGTGTCCCTGCCCCATGTTGGCCATCTGGAACTTATAACAATCTGATTGGCTCTCTGGTGTCTGTGACCCTGGACTCAGTACCTCTGTCTATATTCTTTTGGCCATTTGATTCCATCTTGTCCTTCAGTGATGGGTAAGTGTGGAAAGGAGGAGCCTCAGAGAAGGACAGGTTAGAGCTAGAAATTAGTAAAGAGGATGTGTGTGTATATGTTGCAATGGTATAGTGAGGCTAAACTGAAAATATACATATAAATGTATACCTGTGTGTGCGTCTTTTATATATTAAATAAACGTCTTTAGGTGGCTGTCTCTTGTGTTTTAAGTATTTTGTCAGGTGGAGGTGCAGGCCGATTGATTATCTTAGTCTTTTATGTTTCTGTTTTTATGTCTGTTTACTATTACCACTAAATTCTTATGTTAATTGTGTTATCTGGGGCCTTCTCTTTTTCACCTTTGTCTTTTTAATTGCTGGACTTTAACTGCAAAGGCAAAAGCTGCCTTTAGTAAGATTTCCTATTCATTTCATAAAGCTTAATGAGATTCCTGTTATTTTTTTTTTGTGTCCTACAACCCCTTGTCCCTACATTGGGAATCATATTCTGCTACTTCTACTTAGTTTCAACAAGTTTAAAAAAATCAATCATTTCATCCCTGATGTATGATGTAGCTGCTAATCCTGGCCAACTCATAACCTATCCTCCACTCTAGAGTTTCTAAAGAAGCCCTCATTCTCCCGGTTATTAATCACCTTCACTATGATGAAATCCTACCTAGTGTGTCATTCCAGTTCTTTATAATAATTTCTTAATTTGTGAGGAAAAGTGAGTTTTCTTCTCAAAGTAGTGACCATATATTGTATTGTAAAAAAGAAAAGAAAAGATTTGAATGCATTTTAGTCACTAAGACCAGCCTTTATAAAACAGCTTGTAACAAAAGTTGTTAAAGTTTTAATTAAAGAGTAATTTTTATTTGTTCTAAATAAAATAACCTTTCACATAGTTTAAACAACCAAACTGTAAGGAGTAAATTAACACCATAATTCCATAATATAACTTTTTCCAAATTCAGAGAAAGAAATAAAGTGGAACTTTATTTCACCAGCCTTCTATCTCAGAAAGAAAAGGGAGTTCAGAATGTGAGGTACAAGAAACATCAGGTAAAGCCTTCTAGGAGAGTTTTAAAGCACCCCTACCCCCGCGCTTCAAAAGAAGAACCAGATGATGAGTGGGATTGAGCAAGAGGTGTGTTTGAACATCACACCAAGAGGGAGGACTCTCAGTCCAAGCCCATTGCAGAAAACAGCCCTGAAGGATTCTCAGCATCCCAGCAGAAAGCAGCTGTCCTGGAAACACAGGCACTACAGGCAATATAGATGTGAACTTTGAAAGGATACTGGCATTTATTACTGCTTCTATTTTTGGTACTTTACGCAGTGCCTGGTGAATGGAGGGTACTTAACTAATTAGGCAAAAATTCAAGATTTTTAAAGGCCTGGAATTACAGTGGGTTTAAGCAAATTAAAATGTTAAGAGAGTTTCATCCTGACATTAGGGAAAAAAATTAAAGTTAAGGAAAATATTATTAATTAACAGTTGTATTTAATTAGGATGCATACAGTTTCTGTGCATTCATGTGTTTTATCTTTTTTCACTTTATATTTACATGATATCTAGCAAAAATCTTAAATGGGTAAGTATGCATAATATGTATTATATTCACAGAAAATATATTTTACATGATAAAATATTAATGATGATTACCTTGTGGGAAAGTGAAAAGAGTGATACTACAGGAAATGGGAAAGCTTACCTACATCTGTTGAATTTATATGACTTTTTATTAAAAGGGCACCCGCATTCCCCTTCCTCTTAAAGGGAATATACTCATATTTCATCATGTCTCCTTTCTTAACAGGCTCTTCCCCAGAAATTATCTGATATCTGAGTTAGGACAAGAAATGGAGACTCTTACAAGTCTTTTCTCAACCATTTCAAGCCAATCTGTTAACCTGAGGCATGAATTTCTTTATTGTCTTCAGCATCTGTGACAGTATTATTTATATGGTACTTGGTATATGCTAGGCATTGCTTGAAATGCTGGAGACACAACAGTGGACAAAGGAGGTAAGTCCTGATTCTTTATGTGGTTTTACTCTCTTCTGCTGATAAATAACACTTTTTAATAAGTTAATAAGCCTTCTGCTTTCTCCAATGTGGTAAGGGGTCTGTCCCTCCATACAGGCTGCCATGAAGTCTGACATGTCCACTACACATCTGTACTTTCAGGCCGTGTGCTCCAATACAGGCCTCATGGGTACTAGAGCTGGCATTTGACCTCTACTGCTGGCTACTGAGTTTATCCTTCTCATAGCCCCAAGTTCAAGAAGAAAAGGAAGTTTGTTTTATTGATTACTCCCAAACCCTGACATCTTCATCATTAAAACTTTTCATTTTAAATTGACTTACTTTGACAGCTAAAAGCCATGTTGACTGCATCTTTGTTTCTCCTGCTCTTTTGTATACACCAGTAAATAGCATCTGTCCAATAAGCCAATAATACATCTTACTTAATGCAACATGGAAAGAAGAGTATTGAGGTATGACATCCCTGTACACTTTACATTTGCCTTTTATTAGAGTCTGAATGTTTTTGTCCTCCCAAAATTTGTATGTTGAAATCTAGTCCCCAATATGATAGTATTAGGAAGTAAGGCCATAGAAAACTGATTAGGTCATAATGACAGAGCCCTCATCAATGAATGAATGCCCTTATAAAAGAAGACTAAGAGGACTGCCTTGCCCCTTAGGACGCAGTTAAAAGATAGCATTTATGAACGAAAAAGCAGGACCTAATTGGACACTAAATTTGCTAATGCTTTAATCTTGGACTTCCCATACTCTAGAATTATGAGAACTAAATTTCTGTTGTTTATAAGGTGTCCAGTATTTTGTTATAACAGCCTTAACAGATTGAACAACCTCTTCAGGCTCTTAACAGTATATGCTCCCAAAGACCACCCAACATGTGCTCTGACTTTTAACTCCTTTCCCTTCAGAATATCTATGGTACAAAAATCCTTGCCCCAGAAAGGCTGACCGGAGAGGGTTCTACACTTGCCAGAAAGGAACAATGAGCTCCCAAATACATTTCTGTGTGCTCTTTGTTACAGAGACAATGGCCACGCACCGTATTTCAAAGCATCAGAAATCTCCATAGGCATAATTGTGAAGTCACTTTCACAATCTTCATGCAATTCCCATGTACCTGTCCACCAGAGACCAATGAGATACACAGTTTGGCTCCCCTAGGTTTTTCACAAGTTCTTATTAAATGATATTGTAGTATTGTGGAATTAGCTGCTGGACTCTTCTGCCTAGAAGTCAATAACCAGCTACAACTGGTTTCTTGCAGAATTACACCAGAAAGCAACCACACATAACCTGCGTATTTATTTAGGCCACCAATGACCTCAAGGATTATTCTTAAATTTAAAAAAAAGAAAGGACACTTGTATGAGGGAATTATTGGCAATATTTTCCCTTCTACTTATAGCTCTAATACAGCAGGGCCATATGCCATAAACAACATTCCAACCAGAATTAACACAAGAAAGACTACCATTGTTGAAACAAGGAAATGGATATGTTGACATGAGGAAGAATTGCTGAATGCATTTCTTTCCTTTCCGTCTCAGTTCAAAATTGCTGTCTACTTGCTAGATTCTGTTAGGAAGGCTGGATTCAAGCTTTCCCCAAGTCTTAAAACTTAAAAACACTTTTTCCAGCAATACAACAACTGGCCACAAAATTACAGTCAAGTAATTTGGAAGTGGTGCAGAATTCATTTTAAATGGGACATTAGCTAAATATTAAAATTAATTATCTAAAGATCCACAATAATTTTCAGTTACATACACTTAAAATTTAAGACAGAGATTGTTAGCCACCTTACTTCTTAAATTTTTAGAGCCTATAAAAGCAATACAGCCCGGCTATATATTTCAATCAATTAAGAATATTTTAAGGGAATTATCAAATACTCATACTACTCACTGAAGCAAAGGGAGGAAATACAGCAGGAAGAAAAAAAGACAAAAATCAATAAGAATGACAAAACTAACACCTCAGTCCCTAATAGGCTTTTAGACAGAAGGTATCCCTCTAGGTTTTCACAGAACTTCTTCCTTGACCTGATTTCCTTTAGATAAATAATGTATGCTGTACCCATACCATTCAGGGGATGAGTGAGTCATCAGTTTGTTCTATATATGTCAAACCCAGCAATGCCTTCCATATATTCCTCTCTAGATATTCAGAGCAGAACGTATTCAGAGCAAACAAGTCACAAAATCCATATTCCACTGGCAATAAAAGTATGACAAGAAGACCAACCTCCCAGGAAGATGAGGGCCCCTAGTATTTTCACTTACCACTAATGTATCACTAAGGGAGATCTCTTTTGTTGTTTGTTTTGAGAGAATATCTAATATGATATGAATATCTAGTATGATGAATTGATTTCCAACTCAGACAGTGATACCTAATAGCTGAGAGAAAAGACTGTGACAGGAAGAAAGGAATTTGCTAGTTCTGCAATTTATCCATGTGACACTGATGAAGTAACAATAACTGCGTATTAATTACTAAGGCACTGTTCAAAGTACCTTACTTGGATTAACACATTTACTCGTCAAAAAAGAACCTACAAATGAAATCTGGTAGGGAAAGATTAAACAATATGCTCAAGATCATGAAGATGGTAAGATAAAAAGCTGTGATTAAATGGGAGGGGTAGTGTTGACTAGAGTCTGTATTTCTGTATTCTTAATCATTTTGCTAGTGATCTTCTCTTTTTGAGACAGAGTCTCACTAAGTGGCTAAATTGCCCAGGTTGGGCTTGAATTTGCAATATACCTGCCTCAAGTGTCCCAGAATGGTGAGATTACAAGTGCACCACCATACCCAGCTTGGCTTTTAAATTTTTAAACATGACACACTGTAAGAAATATTTTTACTAAGAACTACAGTAAGGCATATTTTCTATTACACACATTTTATGTGGACATTATATATGTTTATATACTTCATTGAAACTACAATTTAATGAAACTACACTTACTTCATGCAATGCATTGATATGTTATGATTCTATTTTATTATTTAAATAAATATTCTTTATGAATGGCTATCACCAAGAAATCAAATAATAACAAATGCTGGCAAGGCTGTCGAGAAAAAGAAAACCTTCTATTCTTACTGTTGTTGGGAATGTAAGGTAGTACAACCACTATGGAAATCAGTATGGAGATTACTCAAAAATCTAAATAGAGAAATCTCATTTGACTCAGCTATTCCCTTTCTATATATCTTCCCAAAAGAGTTAAAATTATCATATTACAATGATATATGCATATACATGTTCATAGCAGCACAGTTTATAACAGCTAAATCTTGGAAATGGCCTATATTATCCATCCACAGATGAATGGATAAATAAAACATGGCATTTATATACAATGGATACTACTCTTCCATAAACAAAGATAAACGAGTCATTTATAGATAATTGATACACCTTGAGACTATAAGATTAAGTGAAATAAATCAGACACACAAGTTTAAAAATCATATGATTACTCTTATAGGAGACACACAAAATATAAAGAATAAAATTAAAGATAGATAATGAGAAGTAGGGAGATTCATCTCAAGTGGGAAGGGGAATAAGAGATGGAGGTGAGTGGAGGCAGGGGAGAGACAGGGAATGGGAAAAAATAAAAAAAAAACAAATGGAACTTGAGGTTTTCTAAATGGGAAGAGGACCAAGAATTGAAAGGGGCAGAAAGGGATGGGAGGAATAAAAGATGAAAAAAAGAATTAAGATGTACCCATATGTCTCCGCATGATAAATGTAATCATCAAATGCAATCGGCAAACATGTACTAATTTAAAAAATTATAAAAATAAATAAATATTCTTTAAAAATTCCACCTTAAAAGCCAGCAAGAGTTGCTTGAATACTTCTTATATCATGTCCTGAAGTTTAAAAACCAAATAACTGTTACTTTTCACCACTATAGGAATTTTGTCAGGATTCGATACAGTACACATTCAAAGCACTTAGCATAACCCCAGCACACAGTGTGCGCTCAAAAGATGATAACTATTATTGATCTTGAAAACTAGATGTAATTATGGGAGACAGGGACACCAAGGAAAAAGCCCTCACTAGACTATGGATAAATTTAGTGCCAATTAAAATCAGTCCTTGACAGTAAGATGGAGAATTCTCCAGGACTTTTAACATACTGCAATGGAAATCCATATTCAAAAAGAGCGCTGGCTAATGGATAACTCTGGCTCCTCTTCCATACTAAAAATAAGCAAATTATAAATGTGTCTTTCTGCTAGACCCTTCAGTAATTCTATTGATCTATGTTTACATACAACAATTAGGCTATATAAAATGATCTATATAAAATTGGCCCTCAAAAAAAAGTCCTGCTAGGGAGAAATATTACTTTTTTCCCCAGAAGTGAGGATTGAACCCAGAGCCAATACACTGAGCATCACTAATTTGTTAAATTGCCCAGACTGAGCTCAAGCTTGAAATTCTGACTCAGTCTCCCATAATTTTGGGATTATAGGTGTAAACCACCAAACCTAGCTAGAAATACATATTTTTTATTGTTACTCTATCAAACTATCACCAACTTACTGGTTTCAAACACCAATTTAGGAAAGAGTCCATTTCTCTACCTTTTCCAGCTTATTCCTGAAAGTTCTTGGTATTTCTTGGGTATCCCATTCAAAATAGAAAATAAGTTGCAACCACAAGAATAATAGCACATAAAATTTATTAGACATTTATTACATGGCATGTTTAATGCATTACTTGCTTTCAATTATTTTCTTGGTAAGAAGCTAAGAATTGAGAAAATGATGCAAATTGTCCAAAGTTACAAAAATAGAAAGTGGCAAATTCAGTTCTGACTGATTTCAAAATTTATACTCTACCCATGCATTACCTGTGGAATCTAACTGTGTGCACATTTAACTACTTGAAACTTTTCTCCATCATATTTTTCTTTTAAACTTTTTATCTCCAAAGATCTTATCTAGAGGTACAAGATCCCAACAATGAGTGTAACTGTACTGTATCCCTAAAATGTACCAATAAACTCAATTAAAGCTGAAAAAATAAAAATTAAAAAAAAGATCTTATCTTGAACTATTTATTTTTAATTAAACAAAGACAAATTTTCTATTGTAACATCTGATAGCTTTTTTGCTAACCTCTTTGCCTTTTTTTTGATTCATTTACTTCCAGCCAAAATATTTTAACATGCTTTGATCATTTTGGAATACTGAAAACCAGAATTCAAATAACCTTGGTCAAGGTCTGACCGGTTGTTCCAGACTGAAATAAAGCTGTAGAGGTTCAGAAAAGAATAAAATGGAATGCAGGTGGAACAGTTAAAAGAAATGGGGTCAGGCCTCAGTCTCAAAGAGAAATTTCAGATGGGTCAGAGAAGAAGTAACAAGAATGGCATTGAAAAATGGAACAGCACATGTAGGAATAAAATGTAAGAAGCTTATTAAGGGCAGAACTGGAAAAGAAGATTAAAGAAGAATAAATAAAACATCAAGGATTTGAAAGAAAGATAACTAAGGTTCAATTTAACCAGGCATGAAAATCCAGAATCTATAGTTTCCAGGAAGGAGTATTTAGGTTTGAAGAGGTTAATTATCACTAGAAAATGAAGGAAAAAGGAAAGGTTAGAATCTGGCAACAGCAGTCACCTTCCAGGAGTGAATTTGGGTGACTGGGAAACATGAGAAAGTTGGTGGCTACCTTTTCACTAAATGACCTTTTGAGTCCTCTAATCATTATACAGTGCAGATATGTGAGCTAGAAATGTACGAGTATATATAAGACTGTCTTTACTGACCCAAAGGGCCAGAGGATAAAATTAGGCATCTGCTCTTTTTATACTTAAGAGCTCAAGATAAATTCTACTCAGTTCTGTCACATTCCCCTCTACACACACACACACACACACACACACACACACACACACAAAACCTGTAAAACTGCTTAAGGATTTTTTCATGGTATAAAAGCTTTCTCCTTCAGCTTCTTTCTATGTACCTTTTTCTGAATAGCAACTTCAGGCTCGGACAGTGCACAGGCATTTTATAGTACTTTTATATAGCTCCCCAACGTGGATGAGAATCTACTCCATGCATTCTTTGAAATCTCACAAAATTTAGTAATACCACAGGGACCACAGTCAGTGGCACAGTCAAAAGGCAAATACAACCCAACCCAAACTAGACTGATGTCCTAACTCAAACAATGCCTGCCAGTTAGTCTCAGCCCCACCCTCCCATGCTCCCACTCCATCACCAGTGCATTGCAATCAATATTTATCCTTCCAAATGCAAGTGAAATTCAAAGGAATTTTTATCACATAGATCAACAGTTATCTTATTATCTTGTTTTGTTTTTAAGAGATAACTGACAAAAAGCTCAATCATTGCTTTTGTGGAGAAAGATTTGAATCTTTGCTCTTTCTCAATAATATGTTTTATTATTGTTTCATTGCATTTGTCATCTTAAAACCACAACAGTCAAAGCAAGTGGCCCATAAAGCCAAGACAACCAGCCTTTTGCATGAATGTTACAAAGGGAAATGAAGGGCTTTAGAATTCTTTGTTTTGAGATTTATGTAAAGAATTGCATTACAAAACAATTCCTTAATCATGTTGTGGTTTACTGGTATCCAGAGTATGTCTTAAATGCTTGGTAAAAGATTAGATATTCTACATGAGATTATATAAACAAATGCAGGTTATAACAGGCATAGGAGAGAGAATAATGCAAAACCAAACTGGCACAGCTAGATCCTGAAAGCCAGTTTGATTACTCTGCATATTTTTGTCAACTTCCATTTGTAAGATTACATGCTATGTCGAATGCATTATATCCAATCACTTGATCTGCTTGTCATATGTTACTAATCAGAGAAATGTTTATTGAACTTCCCATAGATGAGCAATTTTAGGAGCTATATTAACAGGAAAATATCCAAGGGTGGAATAATTGCTAAGCTTCTTAAAATTGTTCAGTCTTGGGACTTCTAGAAGGCAAGATGCTTGGGTATTTTCCCATACATTCCTAGCACACTGTTCACCATCAAAACAACACCAAGCTAAGATAGAAAAAACTTTAGAGAAAGGCAGAATCCAAAACTAAATTCATGTGTTAGCTCCTGAAGTATTTGCATTTGTGTTATCTCATTCATTTATGTGTTGACTCTTACACATGATAAAAGCAAGTTTCAGCAAGGATAGGCAAGGTACATACCAAAAGAGAGACCAAGCCTGAAAGTAAGCATGATCCTCAACACATTTTCATGTGTTATTTAGCTCAAGCATAAATACAGATTTTTAGAGCATTTCCCCATCTACCTACAAATTACAGTTTAGAACTCACAAATTTTGGGTACTCAACTCTCGACACACCTTATTGCCCCAAGTGAAGGAAGGTACAGATTCAATTCACTGTAACTTTTACAAGCACACTGGCCCACAGCTAGTCCCAAGTAACATGATTGTCATTCTTGGTCTTTGTATTTCTCCTTAAAATGTACCATACAGACTCTGGAAGATCTTCTATTCTGAGATACTAAAACTGGTCCTCTTATTTAAATTACTGCTTTAGAGTACTTCTTTCCTTAAGTTTTCCCCAGTCATATATAGCCTACAAAATACTACTAGTTTAATTCCTTTTTCACTAGCTGTTATGTATTTGTACGCATATATACACTCTTCTATGTCTCCAATGCAAGAGGTTTAATGCCTGAAATATCTCAGCTATTGAATTCAGATGTGCACCATTGGGATACTCACTAAAAAGAAATAAGAAATATATCTATTCTGAGTTCACCACCTATCCCAAAGCCAACAGAAAGCTTCAAATTTAGGACATTTGGCTCTTGGATTTACATGCATAGGTCCTAGTTTTACTGTAATTCAAGGATACTATATCATAAACTTAATTAGCAAAGACTCTCTAGTGTAATAATCACTAATTAGATTATTTCCTTTACTTCCAGCTCTATCACTTACCACTTGTATTATTTAAGGCTAATCACTCTGCTGTTAGGCTCAGATTTACCTCCTTTAAATTGGGATTTGACACTATCTCTCCCTGCATTCTGGGTATTTCATTCCAGCAGGAGAGTTCTTTTATTTTAGTAACTCTCTTAGCCTCTCACTGTCTCATTCACACCCGCCCCCCCTGCCACTTGGGGGGAGTGGGAAGGGGATGGAGATAGGAGAGATTGGGGGAGAAGGGGGAGATGGTGCAGGTGAGAAGAAGAGGATCTTCCCTGATTTGTGAGTGTGGGGACATGGTAGCACATCCCTTTTCTATTTGGAATCTTCTGCCTTCAGAAAGAGTACATCTGCCTCGTAACTCTATTCAATAAGCCTGCCAGGGGCAGGCCTCCACAGGGACAGGTTTAGCAAGCCCACTTGCTCAATACATCTATATCATGTTCTCCAGACTCCAACAATAAAATTGACATTTGGACTCCATTCACACTACTCTTTTGCTTACTTCTCCATTGGTTCTAAGTGATATTAGAAGAATATGTCTTATTAGTTTCATGATATTGCACTAGAAATAATAATTATAAGATTGCCCTAAAATTTGTTAAGTGTATAAAAATGCCTTTTATACATAAGAAGTTCATATTTCAATTTGATCATTTCCTTAATGCATCTATTTCATAAGAAAAATTTAAAATATATATATTCATTGATGCAGATGATTGAGATTTGACTAAATCTACCAAAAAGAGAAAACCCAATCATACATAAAATCTTAACAGCAAACTGTTACTCAAGAGACACATTAACACTTTAAGATTGCTAGACTATAATTCTTTAAAAGATATTCTTTCTAAGAATTCCAGGAAACTGAAACAGGAAGAATGCAAGTTCAAGCCCAGCCAGGCAATTTAAGGAAAGCCTGTCTCAAAAATATTTTAAAAGTAGGAGGGTGGTGATGTAGCTCAGTGTGAAGGACCTGGACTCAGTCCTAGTACAGCAGAGGGAAAAAAGGTGCTGTATCAATGCTGCATTAATCAATTTTCATGTTGCAAAGACACAATACTTGATATCTACAATTTAAAGGACAAGAGGTTAATGTAGCTCATCCTTTCTGGGGATTCAATATATGGTTGACTGACTCCAAGGCAAAAAAAAAAAGTCTGTGGCAGAGCAAAGATACTTCCTTTGTGGTGGTTGGGAAACAGCAAGAGAACTGTGGCAGGGAAGAAGGGTAAGGGGCCAGATATAGTATCCAAGGCTATGCTCCCCAAATCTATGCAGACCCTCCCAGAAATATCCTCCACCAGTTCCCTGGGGGAATGATACAGTGAAGCTTACCTGTCACATTCCACCCCTCCTCAACTTGACACTGAAACACATTTCCTTAAACTAGGGGTCATCAAGTCTCCACACTCACACTACCACCTGAGCTTCACATACTGTCAGATCAGCAACAGCATTAGATTCTCGTGGGAACACAAGCTCTCTTGTAAACTGAGCACGTGAGGGATCTAAGGTGCACTTCTTTTCCCCCCTTCCCTTCCACTTCCTTTTTCTTGCCAACATCACATTAATTTATTTATTTTATTAGTCCTTATAAAAGTAATTATACATACAGTTAACAACCAGACTAATAGGCTATAAGACATATAAAATGATTTTATTAAATCAAGTTACACTTTCAGATACACTCTCCATGATAAATTACAATAACTTTTTTCTCTTTTTCCTTTTACTTTGCATTTTATTTATATATTGAGCTTCTCATATAAGAGAAACCATGCGATATTTAAGTTTCTGTTTCTGATTTACTTCATTTAACATTATAGTTTCAAGGTGCGCACATTTTCCTACAAATGACTCACATTTATTCTTTATGGCAGAGTAGTACTCCACTGTGAATAAATACCACATTTTCTTTATCCGTTCATCTATTGTTAGACATACAGACTGCTTCCAAGAGTAAGCCATTATTGTGTTGTTATAAACATGGATATGCATATATCACTGTGGTATCATGTCTTTAATTCTTTGGGAAAGATACCTAAAAGGGAAATAACTGGTCAAATATAATTTGTAATTTTAGTTTATCTGAGAAATCTCCATACTGATTTCTACAATGGTTTTACTAGTTTACATTCTAGTAAACAATGAACATAGGTTCCTTCCCTCCTACACAGCCTTACCAGCAATTGTTATTGGTTGACTTCTTGATAATAGCCATTCTTTTTGGAGTGAGATGGAATCTCAGTGGTGTTTTAATTTGCATTTCTTGAGTAGCCAGCAATGTTGAACATTTTTTCATGTATTTGTCTGAGAAGTGTCTATTTATTTCAGATGCCCATTTGTTGAATGGGTCTTTTAATTTGAGGGGGTCTTGTTTTCAGTTCTTTATATATTCTTGGTATTAGTCCTTTGAGGAGTGGCTAGAAAAAATTTTTCCAAATCTGAAAATTATCTCTTCACTTTATTGACAATTTCCTTTGCTGTTCTGAAGCTTTTTATCTGATATGACTTCATTTGTCAATTCTTGTTATTATTCCATGGGTAACGAGGGCTCTCTTCAGAGTCTTTGGCTAAACCTATGTCTTCAAGTGTTTTATCTATTTTATCTTCCAGTAGATTATTCCTGTCCTGATGTTTACATATTTGATCCATTTTTATTTTAGTTTAGTACATGAAAAGGTAAAAGGTATGGGTCTAGGTTCAATCTTCCCCATGTAGATAGTCAGCTTTCCCAGCACCATTTGTTAAAGTAATCTTTCATCCAGCAAAAGGATTCAGCTCCTTTGTTCTATTGATTTACAGGTCTGCACCTCCCATTCCTGATTCCATACTGTTTTCATCACTAATTTGGGGGTATAACTTGAAGTCTGAGATCTTGATGCCCATGCCTTGTCCTTATTGCCCAGAAATCTTTTTGCTATTCTAGGACTCTTCTGGTATCAAATAAAGTTTATAATTGCTTTATCTAGTTCTGTAAGGAATGTTATTGGTATTTTGACTGTGATTGCATTAAATCTGTACAAAAGCTTTGGAAGTATGACCATTTTCACTATATTGGTTCTTCCTATCCAAGAACAGGGGATATCTTTTCATTTTCTGATATCCACTTATATCCCCTTGTACACAGTACTATAGTTTTCAATGTAGAGGTCTTGTTCTTACTTGGTTAGGTCAATTCTTACATACTTGATGATATTATGTAAGGCATTATTTCTCTAATTTCTCTCTCAGTGAATTTATTATTGGTGTACAAAAATGCTTTTGAGTGTTGACTTTGCATCCTGCTATGCTACCAAACTTAGTTATTAATTCTAGTAGTCTTTTGATGGAGTTTTGGTGGTCTTATATGTAGAGGATCATGTTATCAGCAAATAATGGTAATTTAACTTCTTACTTTCCTATCCATATTCCTTTTATTTCTTTCTCCTGTCTAATGGCTCTGCTTAATATTTTCAGGAATATTTTGAATAGGAGTGGTAGTAGTGGGCATCCTTGTCTTATTCCTGATATTAGAGTGAAAACTTTGTTTTTGATCATTTAGTACAATGCTAGCTGCTGGTTTGTCATAGATGACTTTAATGCTTTTTCTGCATCTATTGAGATGATCATGTGGTTTTTGTCCTTGGTTCTGTTAATGTGGTGTATTACATATATTGATTTGCATATGTCAAACCATCCCTGCATTCCTGGGATGAATTCTGCTTGGTCATGGTATTTATAATCTTTTGATGATTTATTACATTCTGTTTGGCAATATCTTATTGAGGATTTTTACATACATATTCATTAAAGAGATTGACTTGTACCTCTCTTTTTTGTTTGGTTCCTTTTCTGGTTTTTGAATCAGGATAATGCTTGCTTCCAGGAATGACTTTAGGAGTATTACTTCTCTTTCAATTTCATTAAACAGTTAGAGGAATAATGGCATTAGATCTTCTCTAAACCTCCTATAGAATTTGGCAGTGAATCTGTTGGGACCTGGACTTTGATTCACCTTTGATTCACATGTACCTAGGAATTTATGCATTTCTTCTGAATTTCCCAGTTTATTAGAGCACAGGTTCTCAAGGTAGCTACTGTTAACCTTTTGGGGTTTAGCAGAATCTGTTGTGATTTCACCATTTCTAATTGAATGGATTTGGGTCTTTTCTTACCTTATTTTGGCAAGACTGTTAAGAGTTTGTCTATTTTGTTTACTGTTTCAAAGAGCTAACTCTTTGGTTCATTAATTGTTTTTACTGTTTGTTTGGTCTCAAATTCATTAATGTCTGCTCTGATCTTTATAATTTCCAGCCTCATACTAGATTTGCATTTGGATTGTTCTCATTTACTAGGACCTTATGGTATATCCTTGGGTTATTTATTTGAGCTTGCTCTGTTTTTCTGATGTGGGAATCTCCTGCTATAGACTTCCCTCTCAGAACTATTTTCATGTGTCCCATAGGTTCCAGTGTGTCATACTGGAATTACTGTTTGATTGTAGAAACTGTCTAATTTCTCTTTAAATTTCCTGTGAGACCTATTGATTATTCATGAGGGTATTATTTAATTTCCATTTGTTTGCATGGTTTATAAGGTGTATTTTGCCACTGATTTCTACCTTCATTTCACTATGATCTGAGAATATACATGGGATAGTTTCAATTCTTTTGGATGTACTTAGGCATAATTTATTGGCTATTATGTGGTCTATTTTAAAAGACCCATATGCTGCTGAGAAGAATATGTATTCTTGTTGACTAGAACATGTTGAAAATCTCCATTAATTCCATTTCTTCAAAGGTTTGGTTCAACTCTGGCATTTCTTTGTTGACTTTTTTTATCTACTTGATCTGTTAATTTGGGACAGTGGGGTATTGAGGTGCCCTACACACCAAAAACAATATGAATAATATGAATACAGCTACAGCACTTTTTCCTCACAAGGTCTTGGCTCTGAAATAGCATCAATCCTATAGAAAAGGTCCTAGAAAAACAAGAAGAACAAGCTCTCTGCCTGAAATATAGTGTGGGCTACCAGCTGGGTAATAACTACTCCATGAACTCATCAAGATCCTCTAGCCAAAGAGCACAGAAACACATTTGCAGTTCTAGAAAGCTGGGTTTATTGAGTTAATGCAATGAGAAGAAACAAATGTGGAGCCATGAGACATCTCAATATAACAGTGTTAAGAAGAACATATCATAGATTTTGGCTTGGACTACATTCAAGAAAATGGGAATCCTGTCTGGATTGGATGTTATCCAAAAGCTGGGGCAATTCTCTGATAAGGTTTCGTAAAAATTCTTACTAAATATTGAAAGACATCAAGTAAGGCTAATGCTGTAATTGGAAAAGAAGCAGTGGTCATTCATTATTATCCAAAAGTGCAGAGGTATTTGCTCATTTTCATGGTTTAGACAATGTACTCAATTTTCTTTAAATAATCATAAAGTTCTTATTTTTGTCTTGCTCTACCACAGACATAAAATAGTCTTGTCTGAGGTTGGTGTTCTAGGAAAGTCTTTTTTATTTTTATTTTTTATTTTTGGTACTGGGGATCAAACTTGGGACCTTGCACTTGTGAGGCAGGTGGTAGAACCACTGAGCTAAATCCTTGGCCCTAGGAAAGTCTTTATATTCAACAGGAGAACATCACATCACCATTGTGAGTGGCAGGTCAGCTCCTAGCTAGCAGGGACTGCTTTTCTATTTCTCAAAGTAGATAAGAAAACTTTCCTCAGAAGGGAAGGTTAGTGAAGAAAATAACAATAATTATTGTTATTACTTACATATATTGTCACTTGTACAGCTTATAAAGTTCTTTAACATGCATTATATAACTTGAACCTCTTGGAACAATCCAGGGAAATAAGTAGACCAAAAGGCCTCCACATTGCCCAACTCCAGGGGCCATGCCTATTGTGTATTTCATGTGAATGACACCTCTTAAATGTGAATAATGCCCCCTGGAGTTGTGCAATAAGGCTGCTCTGGGAGGGTAGACATTTCTATTCCTTTTGACGAGTAAGAAAAATGAGTCACAGAAGCTTTCAGAGTGCTTCTTATTTCCCAATAAACCTTAGAGTTCTTCATAACAATCTGTTCAGATGCTGACGTTGGATTCCTGATTCAGTCATAGTTTCCACTTCCAAACAATTGCATAAGCCTGCTCGCTTATAAACTACATGGGATGCTGCAGGGAGAAAAGTTCTGCCTTTGTCCACAACTATGTCTCCGCCTGCCCAATACAGGATGCACACTGACCGCTTATAACCCCTTTCACACAGTAACTTCCTAAACCAAGAAAAAAAGTGTGTTGCTTAAAAAGTTAATATATCTTAGTGTATGCTGCTTAAAACCTAGGCATGCAGATCAAAAAAAAATGATTTTAAGTTTCTCAAAAATTTTTGAAAGCAAAATATTCTGTTAAATTCAGAGACCAAAATTTTTAAATACAGACTGAGCCACATATTTTTCCATGATCTCAGAAACCTTCAAATAAAATCTTAGAGAAAAGTGGAATTTCCCATGAAATTTCTATAATAATAAATCTTTGTCCACCCTATCTTAACTAGGAAATTCCCCAGTCATTAAATTTCTCTGAGACACTGTATAAAGTGAAACCGAAAATGTTTCATTGTTTATTACTGAAGCAGTTCCCAGAAATAATACAAATTTTAATTCAGATTTGTTCAGGAATCCTGTCACTGTAACTAATATACTATGACTTTTGGCAATTTACCTAAGCTCTTTGAGCCCTTCATTAAATTATGAAGCATATAAATTATCAAGCATGACTCTCTCTGTTATAAGGGACTATCTTCTGCTTTCCCATCAAGCCCTAGGCTTCTGTATTGGAACATGTATCCATTGTAAAACTATGTTCCTGTGTCTGTCTCCCTTTGAACACTCAAAGCATTTTATTATTCTTTTGTTTCCAACACAGGATAATAACACATAAAATACCTGTAAAAATGTATTTATTGCCTTAGGATAGGTAGACTGAAAATCTTGACTATAAGGAACACTAGATTTTTATGTACATACCCTTTTACAAACTTTTTAAACTGTTTGAATGTCCTACCACACCCACTGGTACATGTATTTCTCTTTAATTAAAAATCATATTTACACAAAAAGGGGAAAACGTTACTTGCAAATATATAGGCAGATAAATATGTAACAGCAGAATAGTAAGCAATGGATATTGTTCAGATTCCTTTCTTCTTTAAGCATAGGATTAAAGTACATGATTTTCATATGTACTATGTAAAAAATAAAATAGAATTTCATTGGATGTACTTTTTCTTTCACTGTGAAGAAATGATTAAGAAGAGTTAATCCAGTCAGTTCAATCTTAAATCCAAGATTCCCATTTTAGGATACATGGAGAGGGTTGTGGAGGTCACATTCCTGGGCCCCTCTGTCTAGTGCTCTAACCAGTTAATCTGTACTTTTAAAATATGATACTGGAAACAACTAACATTTCTCTCAATAGGTAAATGGTTAAACAATTCTATACATACTATGATAAAATGACACCAAACAATGTACACACCCTGGATAAATTCCAAATTACTGGTTTTGATATATAGATGAAACTATTAGTGGAGAGCTGGATCACGGATAGTAACTTTCTGTGTTATTTTTACATTTTCCTATGAATTTACAATTATCTCAAAAAATTACTTCAAATAAAAGGTTTTCTAAAATGTACCTGGATTGATTAGTTTTCTAGAGCTACCACAATAAAAAGCAACAATCTGGACATCTTAAACAGAAATTTATTGTGTTCTCACAGTTCTGGAAGCTAGAAATCTAAAATCAAAGTGTTGGCAGGGCTGGTTCCTTATGATAGCCACAAAGGAGAATGTTTTCCATCCCTCTCTCCTAGTTTATGATAGTCCTAGTCATTCCTTAGCTTAGAGATGACATTCTCCCTGTGTCTTCACAGTATCTTCCTTCTATGCATGCCTGTCAAGTGTTCAAATGTCCTCCTTTTAAAAGAACATAACTATCTTAGATTACAGTCCATCCTAATCACCCTAACTTGATTGGCTGAAAAGACCTTATTTCAAAACATGGCCACATTCATAAGTACTGAGGATTAGGATTTCCAAATTTTGGCGGGATACACAATTCAATCCATGACAGTTGATCTAAAATAATACATTGCCAAGTACAGGAGGAAAAAGACCTGGGTTAAAGGTAGTTCATATTAAAAGGAGGAGGAGGAGAAACAACAGAAGGAGACAGAGGTAGGGAGAAGGAAGAGGAGGAGGGAGAAAATAAACTAACAAATAAACCCCCCAGTTTTAATCATAGACTCAACTGAAATTAACATTTAATGAGAGTTTTTTTTTTAAATTAGATGCTATTTCCACTGCATTAAGAGATTCAGATCAAAGTCAGGCACAGCCACAATCTCTCTCACTGATCAAATTACACATGGAATTTTCTAATCTGTTTGGGTGCAGGGGATGCTGATGAAGGAAAATGGATATATAGAAGAACCACTGTGAGTCTGAGAAGGGAGTGGAAAGAAATGAAGATGCCAAAGCACAAAGATACATATCTCTCTTCAAAGTATTTATCTCTAAACCCCTCGTGACACCTTAAAAAGTGGTATGAACGAGTAACAAAGCTTAAATTGTCGTAGAAGAATTTGACTCACAAGAAGATAATATTAAGGCCAGAAGAAATTTCCAATATTTAGACTATTAGAGAATTTTAACAATAAAAATCTCTAACCAATGGAAGGGCTTGCTCAAACAGTAGTAACATTAGATACTAATATTAGGTAGAAGATTGTACTAGTTATCTCCAAGGTTTTGTTTTTGTTTGCTTTAGTTTTTTTGGTTTTTGCTTTTTAGCACTTTCACTGAATGGCATGCTAACTTTTCACTATTTTAAAAATGCTAAAGGATGAAGATGTGACTTTAGATTGAAAAATATTTCAGAAAAATATATTAATAAATACACTAAAAAGATAAATTAATACAATTTTTACTAATAATTCTAATGAGAAATATTCACTTTTTTCCAATGGGCATATGAAACATTTTGCTTAATTTAGCTTAATCATAGTAGAAAAAAGCATTTTAAAATGACATTGTGTTCAATTTCAGGATTGAATATAGAATGGCTAAATAAGAAACATGATGGTACTCCTAAAAAGCAAATGTGAGTACTTTTCTAACTCTTCATCATAATAGAAAACATTGTTTTATATATATATACACGTATATATATGAGGATTTTTTGAAGGTTTTGGGGAGAAAAGTACAAATATACCTCAAACATTCATTATTATGCAGTTATAGGGACTTCCCAACATATATATTTTTTAAACTTTCTAGATGGTTTTATACGGAAATAGAAACATCTTGAATATCAGAGGTTTGGAATTCTTGAACTGTACTATTTTAAGTGTTTTTCAAATTTTTGTCTTGTTTCTAATTGATGAGATATAAGATTTAGGCTATTTTGTAAAATAACACACACAGGTACCAATAACCTTTATGCTCAATAACTAGGAAAACAAATTTTGTTGTGTAACTATAGAATTTCAAATAAATAAATTCAACCTATAGATAGGATGCTTATTTTAAGCATAGTTTTGCATAGTTTTTTGTTTCTTGTTTCA
>NW_022900917.1:24345413-24346199 GCF_012274545.1 Fukomys damarensis | reverse complement strand
AAAAAAAAATTCCATAGGTAAATATGTATTCTTAGTTGGAAATGCATACATAGTTTAAATAATTCCCAAATATAACTAAGAAAGTTTATTTTTAAAAGGTATACTTTTGAAAACTATAATGATCTAAAACATAGGGGAAGGTGTATAAGTATACTAGGGGATTTTATAAAAGAGACTGGAGCGTCTACAGATTTTAGTATCATGGTAGGTGGACAGTCCTGGAACCAAGGCCCCACAAATACTACATTCCCAGAAATAAAGGTATTTGCACCACACAACCCACAAGTCATCTAAGGAGAAAAATGTGAAAAATTGAAAAATAAAGTAATTTCCTAGTCAGCATTAAACACTGCATCTTCCCAGCTGTACAAGAAAAAATCTGGGGTCGCCTGAGTCAGAGGAATGGATTTTTTTTTTTCAACGAGAGGGGTAGTTTCCTGGCGAGGCCCAAGTCACAGCAGCAACACCTGCCTTGTTCCACCACAACAAGGTCGGGCGCCCAACCCTCACTCCCGAAGTGACAGGATGTGGGGAAAGATTGGAGTCCAGACAAACCTGAGGACCTAGAAAGTCACCGGCTCCCTCAGAGCGCTTCCCTCGCAGGCCGGAATTGGAGACACCCGGAAGCGCAGCCCTGAAGAAAAGCGCCCCAAGAAACAGCCAGGAGGCCATACTGACGCGGGCCGGCGCGCTTCAGAGAGGGGCTTTCCCGGAAGGGACGCTTCCCCGAACCGGCGCCCGCGAGGTAACAGGCGGCCCAGCCCCCACGCCCGGTGCGACCGGCGG
>NW_022900917.1:24336806-24345035 GCF_012274545.1 Fukomys damarensis | reverse complement strand
CCCCGGCGCAGCCCCGACGGCAGCGACCCCTGGGGGTCGACCCCGTCACCTCGCGGGGTCCTCCGAGCCGCCTCGGGCTGACCTGACCCGATGCCCACACGTACTCCTGCAGATGCTCTATCTCGCCGTCACTCTTACTGCCCTGGGTGTCCGACCCCGTACTCCAGAGATCAGCAGTGACAGCCCAACTCTGACAGCCCGGCTTACTGAAAAAGATGCATGTTTACGTAGTGGGTGTGGGCTTTGAGTCCTTTATTTATCTTCTTTTACTTTATTTATTTACTTATTTTGTGTAACAGGACTCTAGATCTGCGCCGTCCATTAGTTACCTTTTAGCCACAAGAGGTATGGAGCCCTTGAAACATGGTTGTCCGAATTGAACTGTGTATGTTACAAGGCACAGTGGGTTTTAAATATTTCGTACTGAAAAAACTCAATATTTTTATATTGCTCACGTGCCAAAATGGTATTTTATATATTGAGTTACATATAAGATGCTAAAATTTTATTTCATGCGTTTTTTTATTTCATGTATTTTTTACTTTGAATGTGGCCCCTAGAAAATTTAAAATTGTATATGTGCTTCACATCATATTTTTATTAGACAGTGGTGCTCTGGGTATTTTGGTTTGATTCTTGCTGTTTTTGTTTTGTTTGTGGTTTATTATGTGTAGTCTGAAAGTTTAAATAATCAAACTCTACATTAGTGGTTTTTTTCTCCCCCTCACAGGGAGCATTGTCCCCAGAGGAAGTGTGAGTTATTTTTGCTAGCAATAAATTGAAGTGGAAGACATTTAAATGACCAAAAATTGTGAATATCTCTCATGGGATAATTGTGGCCCAGTGTCTTTATTCTAAGACCAGAGTTCATTTCTATTTCCAGGAAAACATTACAACCATAGTGTTGTGTACTTTTCGTCCAACAGATTTAATAAGGCACTGTATTCATCCCATGATTGCAGTATTCTCTTCCCTACCTCCTGTATCTAATGTGAAACTACATCATCATAGATAAGTGATTGGCCAGAAGTTGTTAATATGTGGTATCAGATAAATCTCAGCATCAACGCTGCTAGCATTTTGGATTTTGATTTGCCTGTGGCTTTTCTTTCGCTGTGGGCTAGGTGACACAGTAGATTTGAGACACCCCAAGAGATAGTTTTGCATACCATAGTCCAGCTTCACTGATACTCAAAGATGTGGTTTACTGTGGGCCTTCTATTCTGTGGTCAAGTGCTGGCCAAATGTGTACATGTAATCAACTTTATAAAGGGTAGTGGTTGGTTAGAAAGGGTGAGTACATTTTTGAACCAAGCATGAAAATATTATATAGAAATGTAGCACTGATTATTACTTATTCCAAAGCCACATGACCCTCCTTTTTTTTTTTTGATACTGCTGCCCAAGCTTTGTGCTCATTGAGGGCCAAGAAGTAAAAGGAGTTTCCTTCCCATGCTCATTAACAACATTCAGAGTATACAACTCTTCACTAACTTCGGTGGAAAATTAGTTCATCTTCAAAGAAGTCATAAGACCAGTGAAATGTTGACATTAGGGCATCATTCTCTTCTCCCGCTTGTTGCCTAAGACCTCAACATTAGCAGTATTCATGTAGTATGAGCATAGAGTTGGGCATATGCAACTGATTCTCAGTGTGCCTGTTTCTTCACTTAAAACATGTGAATAATAAATACTGAACATATACTTCTTGCACTGTGGTTTGAATGTTTTCATTATTCTTTGGGATCACCTGGAAGAAATATGTTTATGCAATATTGCATTTTATTTTATTGATTAGTCATTCATAACCTGACTTCTCTCTAACCAATGCACCTTCCACACAATCATCCCACCCTTTATGAATAAGAATCCAGTTGGTTTGACAAGTACGTTGTAGGTAGTATAACTTTTTAAATTAAAATTTTGAGTTGGATAATTTTAGTAATATGCCTTACAGATACTGTACTTCACATTTTTAATTTTTGATATATTTTGTCTTTATGTACACACACACTCTCACTGAAATCTGACTTCACAAACTATCCTGCTTGCTTCTCTGATTAAGCAATGGAGTGAAAAAGGCATAGACTTTAGAATAGTACGACTGCAATTTGGATCACCCCTGTCATTCTGGAGAGGGAGCAGTCAGTAGAAAAATACTCATTTTTCTAATCCTCTGTCCTTATACACTGTATAAAGTGGAGATAATTAAACTGACTTTAGAGGGTTGATCTTAGGTTGTTAGTGTATTTACAGTGACTGACACATAATAAATAGCATTGTAATAGAAGAAAGAGTGCCTCCTGCTCTTTATGGAAGAGAAGTGTATTAAATATTCCATCACAGACCTCTGCAGCATGCCCTCTGTAGTTCTAAGTCTCCAAGAATCTTAGGTTCATCCTATGTTTCTTTGAGAAGGTGTTGCTGCTACCTGAGAACTGTCTTGTTGGCCCACATCTCTGGAGGCAAATACAGAAGGGTCTGAACATTGGGAATTTAAGTTTAATTAAACAGGCCTCACAGATTGATATAATTGGTTTCCTCAGAGAGTGTTAAAGTGACTGAGGAAAAAAGAAAAGAGAGAAAAGCTTTTTCATTTTATGTCTTCTTGTAGCTCTTGAATTTTGAAACATAAAATGTTACCTACTTGAAAGATAAATCAGTGGGTTTTGGGGTTTTTGTTTTGTTTGCTGTTTTGTTTCAAGCCCTGTAGTCTGGTCAGGAATGTCTATTGCTCTTCTTATTTCAACAGCCCTTCATTCAGAGCGTGGGTGGCTTACTAGTCAACTAATCATCATCCCTTGCCTAATAGGCTTCTCCTAGAGACATTTCTATTTCTGTTACTGCGACCAACACCCATTCATCCAGGGTAAAAACTGATGACATCTTCAGTTTCCTTCCTTTTATTTTTATTTTTAATCCCCCATAATGTCAGTCACCATGGCCAGAACATTATATTCAGCTAGTGTTTTCCTTTCCATTTCCATCGCTACCTTAAGTTTTAGTCTCTCCTTGCTTCACATCTTAACCGGTATTAAAATTACATAACACCTGACTTTCAAACTCTTCCCTAAAATCTGGAAATCTTTGTGTGCTGATGTCATTCTCCTGCTCAAAACCTTTGATTACAATTTAACCACCTTCACCTGACTTTAGGATTCGTGCACTATGGCCCTCCTGGCCTGTCTTACTTGCTTTCACTCCTTTTATATATTCTACTACATGTCCTAATCCATATTAAAGAATTGTTTCCCAAACAAGCCTTCATTTTCACTTTCTTAAATTCATTTGACACATAACTACTGGAATCTATTTCATGATATACTAAATACCTCAAGGTTCTCTGTTTGGGGACTTTGCCCATCGTAGATGCCCTCTGTTTGATGCTGAAATTCTGTCCATCCTTAAGCTACAGCTGAAATCATGCTTCTCTCTGAAAACTGTAGTGAGTTCCCTTGTGCAAAATTTACTCTTTTCTCTGAATTCTCCTTGGCTTTTTTCTTTCTTCACATGTATATGAGAGGTGGCATCTATCACATTCTGCTTTTTTTTTTTTTCTGTGATGTCTAGGTAATTTGAAGGCAAAGACTGTCTTTTTACTTTTTACCATATTCTCCATTATGTTGAGCAAAATTCTTGATTCTTACTAAACTAAATATTCATTGTGTTTATGAATAAACAAATGAATCTGGTATCCGGAGGATATGAGAACTTGCCTGCTCTCAGTGTTCTCTTCTTGAGCTTAGGTGTGCACATGAGTGCCCTTTATGCAGCCATTATCATCTAATCATCTGAATCTAGAGCATTTAATTAAATGTTTTAATTCAGGATTTGGGGGAAATTTTACATGGCATTCTTCATAAAATCCTGTTTATTTTAAATAGAGTAACTCTGTTTATTTTAATACAAAATAAACTTAGTTCAAGCACCAAGCGATCTGACACACAGAGGCTGTATGAACTTACTCAAACACTGTTCCTTCCTTTTCCTAGAAGTACAATAATAACCTGTGTATCGCTTTCACTTCTCAGTGGTTTGTAGGCGTTATTTTGGTCTCCAACTAGACCTGTGGAATACATGGGTGATTATTATCTCTGTTTTAAACATGATAGAACTAGGGACAGAGCACTTACAAAGTTTTACAGGTGGTCACATACCTAAAATTGAGGCTTAATTATTCTGATGGAGTAATAATTATATTTTAAATTACCCGAAATAATTATGCATTTTTTTTCTTAGTGAAAGAGATGATGTCTTAAGAGAAGCTGAAATTTTACACAAAGCCAGATTCAGTTATATTCTTCCAATTTTGGGCATTTGCATTGAGCCTGAATTTTTAGGAATAGTTACTGAATACATGCCAAATGGATCACTGAATGAACTCCTACATAGGGTAAGTACTGTACATTTATAGTTATTATAATTACCATTTCTGTTATTCAAATTATATATATTTTGGTTTCATATACAATCAGTTTTTTGTGGGTACATAAATGAATCAAAGTAAAACTAATGAAAAACAGATGTAGTGATAAAGTTTCAGCCTTTGTGGCTTTATTTGTATTATTTAAAAATCCTGTGGAAGGCCAGGGATTTATCTCAGTGGTTCCACCACCTGCTTTGCAAGCACAAGGACCAGAGTTCAATCCCCAGTAGCAAAAAAAAAAAAAAAGTCCTGTGGAGTCAATAATTCTATTGACTACTAGGGACCTACAATTTTTTGTGTGGGTTACTGTCCCTGACATTTATACTGAATCCCACTATCCATACTCATATACACTCAGGCAAGAATAGGAAATAGAAAGGATAAACTCTGCAAACTATATAATCCACTCTGAGCCATATTTTATATTAGTAGTTAATTAGAGTTTAAATTGTCATTAATACCAGTTCATAAAGCTCTGAATTAAAAAGCTAAATTATCACCAAGTGCCAGATGCATTACCTTGTCCAATGGTAAACAGCACTGTAAACCATTACCCTTTTATTTCCAAGATGCAAGTTACTCTGGCTTTGATTGTGAATTGAATGAGTAAACGAATTTGGGGTCCTCATTTTCTAAATACATATATTCAATTATTGTTTTCTTGAGCATATATTATTATCTCCAGTCTGTACTTTTTCCCTTGAGAAGTTTTCTTACACTATATGGCCCATTTAATGAGGATTGGTTTAATTAAAACTACATAATGTAATCTATAAAGTCTACTTACTGGCACTCCTAAGTTATAATAGGTCACATGCTCTGTAAGTGACCAAGGAAAAGTGGGTGCTGCTGGCCAGTCACTCATAGAGTAACTTCCTCTTTGTTTCAAAATACAACCCATTCTATTAATGACTTGTGACCCATCTAAAACAAAAATGGAGGGAAGTAGCTGGTGTCAATATATAAGGTTTGTGTAACTAACACAGGAATCAAGATACAAGTACTAGCAAAGTAGTTTCTTTTTTGAGAAATCGGTATATGTAGAAATTCTGATGTTTTCTTCCCACATCCCCATACATTCTCTGGTACCCAAATTTGGAACCCACTGGAAAGTCTGTAGACTCCTCCAGAGTTATTGTTAACTCTGAAAATGATTATAAATTAAATCTACCCTGTCTCAATGATCAAAACCCAACATATAACACCTGCTACAGAGAGGCCTGGTTAGTCCTTTAAACTGCATAATTTTCAATTAAGAGTTGCCTTTTTATAGAGTAGAAGATTCAGTTATTCGAGGGGATGGCGATATGTGTATACCAGAAGTAATGTTCTACATTGGTGTTTGGTGTTTCTTTTGGTTTCCAATATTGTATTATTTGGGCTAGGATTTACTTTGAAAGCACCACACACACACACCCTCACAAAAAAAGATCATTGGGAAAAAATAGAAATATATGTAAACAGTCTATTTTTTGAACCATTCCCCTGCCAAATTGATCATTGAACCATAAGTAAACCAATTTGGATTCTCAAGACGATTTTGGGCTTTCAGTAGAAAGACTTTAAATAGCAGACTTTTTCATAGCAGTTAGAAAAATGTATCAAGGAGTATAACACCTATTTTTTTCATTGTCAATCTTCCAAAGTTGCCGGAGTATCCACATTGTCTTGTGAAACAAAGTTAACTTTTGTGTTGAGAAAATATTTAAGAAAGCTCAAATAGGTATCAATTAGAAATATATATGTTCTGAAGATACCTGTTGTATAGGTTTAGTCGCAAAAATGACCTTTGTCCCCTTTACAAAAGGAAAACCCTCAAAGTTTAATATTTTAAGAAGGAATATAGATAAATTAATGGTGATCAAAGGAATGAGACATATTCACATAAATGTAATGAAATAATTGATGCAGCTTATTATAATATGGCTTTATATTAATAGCAAAATTAAAATATGAATTTTCAATGAATGGTATTTATCAGATACAAAGTGTGTGTGTGTGTGTATGTGTGTGTGTGTGTGTGAACAGGTTATTTAATAAAGCCATAGTACCAGGTAGTGGATGTAAGTAAAGGTATAAATACCAATATACACATACCAAGTAATTGAAAGCTGTTTCAGTTGAACAAGAAAGAACCAATATTGTATAGTTGCATGAAAAACATAAGCTTAAAGGAAATTATCAATACTATATTTTTTCCTACAATATAACAAAGTTAAGATACTACAAGTATGTTAAACAATAGCAAAATAATGCTGTGTTATAAAATGAGCATGTTTAGACCTTAGTTTATATTTCTTTGTGGAATATTTAATTTTCTAACTATGAAATGTGGTAAAATTTTGACACTAATTTTCATTTGTTTGTTTTCATACGTATAAAGAAAACTGAATATCCTAATGTTGCTTGGCCATTAAGATTTCGCATCCTGCATGAAATTGCACTTGGTGTAAATTACCTGCACAATATGAATCCTCCTCTACTCCATCATGACTTGAAAACTCAAAATATCTTGTTGGATAATGAATTCCATGTTAAGGTAATGACTTTTTTTAAAGTTTATGGGTATCTTTGTGCTTAATAGTTTCTTCTACCTAGTAAATATAGTATCTTTCCCTTTTCCCTATCTCTTGATTGCAATCTTCAGTCCCTTCTTCCTGCTGCAGTGATTTCACTAGTACCAGACTTCTGAGATAGTATTACAAAACACAAAGTCATGTTTCTTAGCTGACATTATTGATACCTTTTTTCTTAACTTTCTATTGAAATGGTTATGGATTCACAGGAAGTTGTAAAGATAAAATGGTGGTTCCATGGACCTTTCACCCCATTTTCCCAGTGTTACACAGCACATAATTATAGTTAAGTTTTAAAGCAGGAATCTGACAGAAATCAGCATAGTGTATATGTGTGGTTCTGTGTCACATTATCACACATGTATGTAGCAATCAGATGGAGCAATCAGGTGTAGTACTATTACATCATTACAAAGATAGCTCTCTTGTTACTGCTATATATCTACTTCCTCCCTCCCACTGTCCTTCACCCTTGACAATCACTAGTCTGTGTTCTATCTGTATAATTTTGTCATTTTGAGAATGCTGTGTAAATAGAAAGTATGTGATATTTTGAGATTGTCTGTTTCCTGAACATAATACCCTTCAGATACTCAAAATTGTCATTTGTATCAGTAGTTGGTTTTTATCAATAAATCGTGTTCCATGGTATGGGTGTACCACCATTATTTAACTATTCATTTAATAGGGACTTCTTAGTTCTTACCATGTTTTTAGGAAGTATAATAAAGCTGCTATAAACAGTATCATACAGATTTATTAATGAAGATTCTTAGGATGAACATCCAAGAATGTAACTGCTACGTCCTATGGAAGGGTATGTTTAGTATTTTAAGAAATCTCCAGTTATTTTCCTGAGAGATTATATCATTCTAAATTCCATGAATACTGTACGAGCAGTCCAACTTCTCTGCATCTTCACTAGCACGGTATTATCATTGTTTTGTTATTAAACTGTTCATAGGTATATAATGCTATCTCATAATGGTCTTAATTTGAGTTTTCTTAATGGCTAATGGTGTTGAACACCTTTTCATTTACTTATTTGCCACCCATACAACCTTTTCTTTAAAATATCTCTTCATGTCTTAAGCCCATTTTCTAATTGGATTTTTTGGTTTTATACTGGTTTTTGTTGGTGATGGTTTAGTTTGGTTTGTGGTTCCAGGAGTGGAACTCCAGGCCTGTAAATGCTAATTAAGCATTTTACCCCAGCCTCATTATTCA
>NW_022900917.1:24315390-24336732 GCF_012274545.1 Fukomys damarensis | reverse complement strand
ATTTTTTTTTTTGTACCGGGGATCAGGACCTTGCACTTGCAAGTCAGGCAATGGAACCACCGAACTAAATCTCTGGCCCATTGCATATATTTTAAATGTGGGTCCTTCATCAAATAATGTAGCTTTAAAAATATTTTGTTCCAGTCCTCAGTTTGTCTTTTCATCTTTTTAATAGAGCTTTTAAAAAAGCAAAAGTTTTAATTTTTTTCAGATAGTAATTAATTTTATTTTTATTGAGCTTTTTGGTACTTTTTAAGTGTACAGTAGTTACATTCATCATTGGGATCTTGAACCTTTACATGACAGATCTTGGTTCTCATTTTTTCCCCACACCCCTGCCTTCCCCTCACCCCCTCTACCTTCACAAAAGTTTTAATTTTTATGAAGTCCAATTTAACACTTTTTTCTTTTATTGTCAAAGTACTCTTCACCAAGTTCTAGGTACTGATGATTGTCTTCTGTTATCTTCTAAAGGTTTCATATTTTACATTGAAATCTGTTAACTCTTTTGAATTTTATTTTCTATGAAATGCAAGACTGAGGTGCTAAAGGGGCCAAATGTAGTAGTGACTTTAGCTACCCTATATCTAAGTGATGACAATAAATAAAAACTAGTTGCCAAGTAATTAAACAGTAAGTGTAACTAACTTTACATTTTGTACCATTTTATTTTTGTATCATTTTATATATATGCTTCTTTGAATAATATTAATATTGAGATAATTATAAATCTTAAAATATTCAAAGAATTAAAACATGGAAATAATGGAAAAATTAACCAAAAAGTATGATAAAAACTGAGTAAAAAATTCCTTTTATTGAAGACACTGTCTCTGCCTCAGTATTATTAAAATGAAGAGAGAAGAGAGGGAGAGACAGAGACACGCTAATCTATTTCATCAATTTTAGGACTGGCAAATAGAAGTATCTTAATGACCAGCTAATCCTCTGAATCTTCAGAGCAAATCTCTCTATTTGCATTTTGTCCATGCACATATGGAAGTCCTTGCGTGACTGCTTCTCCCAGATAGCCTTGGGCTTTCTGCTTGACCTACTCCACCCTCATCGGAGAGCACCTCTTCCTCACCACCCACCAAAGTTTCTTTCCATCGTGGTGCCTTGATCTGTCTCCATAGCATTTCTCAACAACTGATATGATTTTTTTCATTAATGCATTTGTTGACCACATCCCCCATTTAGAATGTAAGCTTTATGAAGACAGAAATTTAATGTTTTGTTAACTGCCACATGCCTAGCATATGCCATGTAAAAGCATTTTCTTTCATTCTACAATTATTCATTGCATGAACAGATGAATGAATTCCAGAACTTCTGCAAATATCAGATAGGCCTGCTAATTTAATATTTGAATGTGTTATTGTTAAAATATGCCAGAATACTTTATAATAAACCATGAAACACACACGCATGTGCACACACTTTTTGGTAGTAGTAATAACCATCCAAAAAATACATATGGAACAACAACTATATTATTTTTTTGGTAGTAGTAATAACCATCCAAAAAATACATATGGAACAACAACTATATTATATGAGGTCTGAAATGAAACATGGGTCCGATATAATTTGTTTTTCGTGAATTTTTGTTTTCCTTTCATTTTCAGGTTACTTATGAAGCATCCTTTTTGTAACCATTTATAAATTTTTTACACCAGCGTTTAAAGATAATCTCCTACTAGTATATAGATTTGCAAAATCAGTTATTTTCCTTTTTAAAAATCAGACTAAACATTTACTTTTCCTTTAAATTTTTTTCTAATTCTAAGTGACAAGTAATGTTTTTACATACACATGAGACACAGTATAATTTGAGGCATGTATGCATTTGTTGTCTGTTGACTACTTCATTGTGCTTTACAGAGTGTAAATAATTTAAACGTTGGGGCAGGGGATTTAGCTCAGGGGTGCCGCTGCCTGCTTCGTAAGCACAAGGTCGGGAGTTGAATCCCTGGTACCAAAAAGAAAAAAAATACTACTAATAATAATATAAATGTCTTTAAAATCATCTCATACTTTGTTGTCCACTAAGTTTTTATTTCTGTTCTTTTATTTTCCTTTTTTTAAGATTGAGGAACCTTTTAAATATTGAGTTATAAAACATACAACATCTGCACAAGATTTGCAATTGAATAAAACTGTAAAGGACACATCAAAGTACAGTGTCTGTTATTGATAATTCTTTAGGTACCCATTGTCATGGACAAAAATGTACCCTAATTTTTATGTAAACTGTACTATTGCCATCAATACAATGCTTTTAGTAGTAAACATCATGCAGTAATGACTTATTATTATTAAGATTTTGGTTATTTGAAAATTTGATGTTGCTTTTAAGGCATTATGAATAAGACCATATGAACTTGAGTTATAAACAATGCCCAGGAACAATAATACAGTGTATAAATAGGCTTAATAATTCTATGAGAGGTATCTGGATTTAGAAACACATACTTTCTATAAAGGTACTTATTAAAAATGGTACTCATTGTGTATATTTATGCAGAATACAAAACAAAGGCTGTTAGTCTCTCTTTAAAATTTGTAATTTTATGCTAAACCCCAAGTTAGTATGTATTGCTTCAAGAGTTATTGGGCACAGTGCTATGGAATTTAATTTGGTAAGCAGATGTTAAAATATATAGAAATTTTCCAGGCATGGTGGTGAATCCCTGTGATACCAGCACTCTGGGAGGCTGAGGCAGAGAGATGGCAAGTTCAAGACCAGCCTCAGCAACTCTTAGTGACTCAGCCAGACTCTGTCTCATAAAATAAAAAGAGCTGCAGCTGTAGCTAAGTGCAAAGGCCTGGGTTCGATCCCCATTACTAAAAGAAAAAAAAAAAATACAGAAATATATGTGTGTGTAAACCTTTTCTCTAGTCTGATACCTCAATATATATGCACAGTCAATTTTTGAACTTTTTAAAGAGAAAAACTTTAAATTTAGCTATTTACTCTTTTACAGATTGCAGATTTTGGTTTATCAAAATGGCGCATGATGTCCCTCTCACAGTCACGTGGCAGCAAATCTTCACCAGAGGGAGGAACAATTATCTATATGCCGCCTGAAAACTATGAACCTGGACAAAACACAAGGGCCAGCGTGAAGCACGATATATATAGGTACAATATGTTACTTTTGATCACAGTTAACCTTGTTTAAAATATAAGATTAATTTTAAAGCTATATTTTAAAATGTGATTTTTATTCTTTTCACATAAATGTGGTACAAATAAATGAGAAATCACATTGGTTAATATTTTTCAAAGATCTCTTGCTATAAGAAATTTACATACTTTAAAAGATCCTAAGCATATCTTCTTGTCCTATCAATTTGAAATATTGTTAAAGAGTTTTTATCATATGTTACTTGGAGAAGCAGAGGGAAACTGATTTCTAACTTACCAGTTTTAAGTTTTTCATCCTGTTCACCCTTTCAGTCTGTTACCTATACATCATTTTAGAGTAGTAAACAACCTCTTAAACTTACTATGGATATTTCTATTTAAAGAGCTCCTAATATTCGTATATGTGTGAATCTTTTATACAGCAAATCTGTGTTTTTGATAAAATATTTTTATGCTCCAGGTGCAGATTACTTATAATCTTATGATATAGTAATAAGCATAACAGTTTTCAGTACTGATTACTTTGTCAGAGAAAGGAAGATGAAAATTTGTAATGCTCAGCATTGGGGAGTGGGAGAATTCATGTATATTTTCTCTTTTAAAATAATGAATGTAAAATCAGACTTACTAAATTTACTGACCATATTTTATAGCCTTTTAAAATAACTTTTGCTATCTTTAATAAATAAATGGGTAAAAAATGAATGCACTTTTAACAGTATCTCTTTACAAAATTATATAGCTGAGTAAACTACACATTGCTATTTTCTAAAAGTTATTATTTTAATATCTGAAATCCAATGCCAGCCAATCCACTTTAGTGGATACCTATCTTTTGTATTCACATTATTAAATAATGTTTTCATATGTTCTATTCCCTGATATCTTTAGCTTATTTTGAATGATTTACTTAAAAATAGTCATATCTTCTATGGCAAAGACCATGTGCTAGTCAGCAATTCTTTTAAGCTAGTTTTTGCTTCTATAAAAACAGAACAGATTATGTGTACTTTTAATTCATTTGTGAATTATGTCTTTATGTTAGTATTCCCTGTCAGGGAAAATTAAGAAATATTTCTTATTCCTTGATTTGGGTAAAAATTCCTTATGTAACCCTCACTTTTCCTCTAAAAGGATGTATTTTTATGTAATCAATTCCATGTGTCTGTTTTGAACATGTAGTCAATTTGGTGGCATGGCAAAATTTTTGCACCCTACTTGATCATTTATCCCAGATATAAACTCTATGTAGCTTAACGAGGTAATTTAAAACTGATATTTAAATTGTAGGCAAAATATTTTCACTATGAAAGAAGATAGTGCTGAGACTAGAAAAAAGTCAATAGAATAGGGTTATATGAGACAGTCTTTCACTGCTCTTCAATTTGTGTGAAAAGTAGAATCATATAATCAGAGGATATGGTTTCTGTGAGTGTTCCAGAATAACTATTAAGCTGTCTTCAAAATGTTATCCTTGCATGCAACTTTAAGCTGTTATTAACTTCCTAATTTTTAGAATTAAAATTTACTCCCTTTCAAAACAAAGGTTAATTGCCTTCTATAAGTAAATGAGCATTCATCATCTTGGTTGTGTATGGTGATTCTTCATGTAGCATTTCACCACTTTATCACTTTTAAAAATGGTATCTCCGCAATCAGCTTGTAAAATTAGTGCTCTGTATTTTAGCTTATTATGCAAAATTTATTTATAATGTATAACTGTTCTTAAACAGCTATGCAATTATCACGTGGGAAGTGTTATCCAGAAAACAGCCTTTTGAAGGTCAGTATAATCTGACTTCCTTATTCTAAGAAATATCATGTTGTAATAATCTTATTTTTAATCTGCCTTTCATTAATTTTATATAGGACACACTATAAAAAAAATAAGAACTTAACAGTCATGAAGTCATTATATACCGAAAGGTGTACTGTCTTGAGGGTCAGAAAAACCTAGATCTTAATTCTTATTTTGAAAGTAATTGGCCCTACAGTCAAAATGCTCAATTCAAGTCCTCATTTTTATTATCTGTAAAATGGGATTACTGAAGTTAGGAATTTTTATTTCCAAGATCCATTCCAGCTATAAAACTCTTTATATGGAAATTTAGTTAATATTTCTTCTATAAAGAGAAGCACCCATTGAAGAATAATCTTTTTGATTGCCTGATGATATTGTTTGTTTTTTAACACTTCTATAGCACAGCTTGCTATAAAAAGTAACCGTAAAATCTCAGCCACTTATAATACACATTTATTTCTCATTTACATTAGATAGTTGCTAAACCCTTCTTGGTTTTACCAGATTTTACTCAGCTCTCGTGAATTCTGTCAGACTCTACTCTACTCACATCCCACCAACTAAGTCAAGTCACATGGCCACGCCCAGAATTCTGAGGTGAGGATGTGAACTCCTATCATAGGAGGCAGCACGTCTGACATTGCATGGGATGTACATATACTCCTTTTATAGGAAAAGGAATAGTAAATTACTCCTTAAAAGTCAAGATCCCCTACTTTTCATTTCGTTAATGTTGGAATTTAATACACTGAACCATAATATATGTCTAATGAATTATATTTGTTTGGACAGAAGTCACCAATCCTCTGCAGATCATGTATAGTGTATCTCAGGGACGTCGACCTGACACTAATGAAGAAAGTTTGCCACTTGATATACCTCATCGAGCTCTGATGATCTCACTAATAGAACGTGGATGGGCACAAAACCCAGATGAAAGACCATCTTTCTTAAGTGAGTAGAGAGTTTTAATATGCAGCTTTTGAAATACAGAAATAGCCAAAATACTGTAAATAAAAGACTCCTTGAAAACTGCCAGTTGGATGAGTAACTTGAAAGTGTTGTATAAATTCTTTTCACTCTGATTATTCATGGTCTTCATATGCAGGTAGCTGCTTCTAGAGACAAATTCAGAATTCCTTACAGAAAATAAATCATTTGAAAGGAGTAATAATTTCATTAATTTATTAATTATACATCTACCATGTGCTGTGTACTTACTGAAATGTACTGAGCCTAGGGTAGTAAACAAGACTATCTAAGGCACTGAATTCTGGGAGCTTGCATTCTAGTTGAGAAAGCAAAGAAAAAAACCAGAAGCAGATATAGTGAAGTCCTATAAGGAAAGAAGCATGGTAATGATTAACTAGTTAAGAGAGTCGGACTGCAAACATTTGAGCTGAAATGTGAAGTTTGAAAAAGAGCCATTCATTCAAAACCTGACCAAAGAGTAACTTGAAGAGAGGAAACAGCAAGGGTAAATGTTCTGAGATTAGAAAAGGAAAAAATTTTGTAATTGTAAGGAATAAAGTGAAAACCCATATAGCCTGAATATAATGAGCAAAGAAGGAAGATGTTGACTATAAAAGATTAGAATTTTATTCCACATGCAGTTGAAAACTGTTAAAGTGTGTTTTTCAGGTAAATTATGTGATCTAGTTTGAGTTTCAGTGAAATCACTCTTGCTGCTGTGTGGAAAATTGGAGGAAGGCAGAAGGACAAGCAAAGGAGTATCTAGGAAACTTTCATTACTTGTCTAATTAGGGTGATAATTCTGGAAGTAAAAAATAGCAAATTAAGATATACTACAGATTCTTTTGGAAAGATACCCAGCAGAGGGATGGCTGGGTCAAATGGAACCTCCAGTCCAAGCTCTTTGAGGTATCTCCATATTGATTTCCACAGTGGTCACACCAGTCTGCACTCCCACCAACAATGGAGAAGGGTTCCTTTCTCCCCACAACCCCGCCAACATTTGTTATTGGTTGATTTCCTGATTGGCAGCCATTCTTTCGGGGGTGAGGTGGAATCTCATCTCAGTGTTGTTTTCATCTGCATCTCTCGAATGACCAGTGATGTGGAACATTTTTTCATATATTTACTTGCTGCTTTTACTTCTTTGTCTGAGAAATGTCTGTTCATTTAAGATGCCCAATTTTGAATAGGGTCTTTATATTTGGGGGGTCTGATTTTTTTTAGTTCTTTATTCTAGATAATAGTTCTTTGTCTGAGGAGTAGCTGGTAAAAATTTTTTCCCACATGGTAGGGTTGTCTATTAGTTCTGTTGATGGTTTCTTTTGTAGTGCAGAAGCTTTTAATAAGATGAGATCCCAGTTGTTGATTCTTTGTGCTAGTTCCCGTGCTACTGAGGATTTGTTCATAAAGTCTTTCCCATGTGTATAGCAGCACAGTTTATAATAGCTAAAACTGGGAAACAGCCCATTTGCCCATCAGCGGGAGACTGGATAAAGAAGATGTGGTTTTTCTATAAAATGGAATACTATTCAGCCATATAAAGAATGAGAAATTAGAGTCATTCATAGGAAAATGGATACATATTGAAGATACACTCTTAAGTGAAATAAATAAGTCACACATGTGTAAATACCAAATAGTTTCTCTGATGTGAAAAACTAATTGTAAATATGATCCTAATGGTATAAATGACTATGAAATAGGAAGAAAAGGGCTAAAGGTGTAGGGAAAGTGGGAAGGGTAGGTGAAAGGAAATAAAAGAAAAAAAATATGAGAAAATGAAAAAATCGAAATAAAGTATTTGTAAATGGGGAATGGGGGTGGGGGGCAGGGACAAGGGGAAAAAATGAGAACCAAGACCTGTCATGTAAAGGTACAAGATCCCAATGATGAATGTAACTGCACTGTATCCCTAAAATGTACCAATAAACTCAATGAGAAAAAAATATATACTATAGAGACAAAGTAGATCATACATCTAAATGTAAGCTAGAGAAAAGCTTCATGACTTTGGAATTAGGCAGAGTTTTCAGTTTAGACATCAAAAACAGAAGCACCAAAAAATGAGTTATTGGACTTTAAAAAATTGGAAACTTTTGCACTTCAAAATACACTACTGAAACAAACAAGCCATAGACTAGGAGAATGTATTTTTATATCACATAACTGTTTAAAGGGGGTGTATGTAAAAATATAAAGAACTTTGACAACTCAGTAAGGCAAATAACAATTTAAAAATTAGTAATTTGAATCTCAACACAAGAAATATTCAGATGACTAAAAATTGTTTAAACTGCTATGAAATACAAATTAAAATTATGAGATACCACTCCTTGCCCACTAAAATAACTGTAATTAAAAAGTTCTGACTATGATATGAAGAAATTAAACACTCATGCATTACTGACAGGAATGTAACATGATGTAACAACTTTGGAAAAGAGTTTGGCAGTTTCTTAAAAATGAAAGATAGCCAGGCATGGTGACACATACCTGTAAGCCCAGCACCGAGGCACGTGAACCTTGAGTTGGAGATCAACAGGGGCCACACAGCAAGTTCAAGGCCAGCCCTCCACATAGCAAGACCCTGTCTCAAAAACAAACAAAAGATAAATTTACCATAGAGCCCTGAAATTCCTCTCAGAGATAGTTACCTGAGAGAATTTAAAATTTGTTCACACAGAGGCTTATATAGCAACGTTGCTCAGGTACAAAACAAATAGAAACAATCTTTTGTAAAATTGTTTTTCAAAGAAGAGGCGAGGGTTTCTGATACCAAATTGAGTATCACTGACATACAGATTGTTCTGAACTAGATCACCTATAGATAGGGAATAGAGATAGCAAAGATCCAATTTAGACCTCTGAAGTATGCCTCAACTTAGAAATTGAGTAGAAGGAAAAAAAGAAAGAAGATTGAAGGAAGGAAGTAAAAGGTGTCATCTCTTGAATCTTAGAAGCCACCAAAGGAGAGTTTCGAAGAGGAAATAGTCAGCAGTGTCCAATCTATCAAAAGCCCAAACAAGATAAGCAGAATTTTCAAGCGTTGTCATCATAGTAACCCTAACAAATGTAATTAGTGGAAAAATAAAAGCAGAAGAATGGTGTATATTAACAATTTAATTAGAGGGAAGAAAGTAGAGACAAGTGTGGACAATGTATACAAGCCTTTTACTCATTTTTTAAATTATTATTTGTCCTATTATTGAGTTTCTGGGTTCTGTACATATTTCAGATGCAGGTCCTCTAGCAGACGTGTAACATGTGAATATTTTCTCCCCATATGCAGCTTAGGTTTCCATTTTTATTAAGGGCCAGTTTTTCAGTATTTTGAAATATGATTATTAGTTTTTAATAGATTCTATTTTTATGTCACCTAAGAAATCTCCCTAACACAAAGTCATGATTTTCTCCTATGTTTACATTTTGGTGGATGATCTATTTCAAGTTAATTTTTATGTATGGTATGACGTTAGCACCATATTTTTACAAAGACCATATTTTCATTGAATTGGCTTTAGTTTACTTGTTGAAAATCGGTAGGTGAATTCCATTTCATTGATTCTTATGTCTGTTATGCTAGTAAAAAAGATTAAGACAGTCAGTGTCATCACTTTGGGGGGAAAATGACTTAGGACCCCATGAGCTAAATGTTAGCACTCAATTTAATTATTAGAAGCAATCTGAAACCCACTTTTTGTTTATTTTTTTAAATTTAGAATGTTTAATAGAACTTGAACCACTTCTGAGAACATTTGAAGAGGTAACTTTTCTTGAAGCTGTTATCCAGTTAAAGAAAACAAAGGTAAATTGCCAAATGAAATGCTATAAATTAGAACTTTAAGCAACTCTATATTACTCATGAGAAGTTTTTGATTTAGTTTCGTTTCTATATACTTTTCACAAATATAGACTAATTTTGAGGTGGGAGTTTACCAGATACTATGAATACCATCTTTCCTCTGTCACCAAAGAATTTTTCCACTTCATTCAAATGGCCATCTTCAGATTTAACATTTCCAGAGCTCTCGTATATGAGATGTAAACATAAAATGGGTAATGAAGGCCAAATGTAGACAAGTGAGTGCCCCTAAATCATCATAAAGGTGAAGCAGGGGATTATGTGTATGTATGTGTGTGTGTGTGTGTGTGTGTGTGTGTGTGTGTGTGTGTGTGTGTATGTGTTTGTGTGTGAATCACATTTACCTTCTTAAAGTTTGAATGCCTACAGAGTAATAGATATCTGAGTTCTTGCACTTCTCTTTTTTTTTTTTATGCAGTGCGCATAGGTTTTACTGATATTTGTTGCCAAGCTAAGCTGTAGAATCTTTATTAAAACTGATAACAATGTGCATTTTTATTGCTTTTTTAAGTTTCATTTTCTTAAACACCATGAAAAGTACCAGCAGTTAATGTGACTTACCTAGGGCAGTTGTCTCATCAGTCTGGCCCTTGTGAATCTGAAGAGCAATTGAAAGAACCTGTTACTAGGGTTTTCTTAATATTATCAAAACTTGTTCAGAAAGCAACTATGGTCATAGTAAGTATAATTCTAGCATTTGTTAGATTTTATTTAAAAATTGTACTTAATATATGATAATAAAAACCACCAGTTAGCCAAAATCTTGAATTATGAACAAGCAAAATAAATGATATAGCTTGTCCCTTGTGGTTTGCTGGATCTATTGATATAACTTGGTTTAAAAGGAAGAATCCAAAAGAAATAACTATAACTAAACTAAAATTGATAGTAGCAATACTAGCTCCTGAATTTTGTAAAGAAGAGGGACTCTTTTGATAACTTATTACTGACTCTCCCACTTGTGAATAGGTATGAAGTCTTTGGTTATGAAGTCTTTGGTCCAGAACACACCAGTTTCTCTACTTAGTAAATTCAAACTTCTAAGTATATTTTTGTCTTCTTTTTCAGTTCTTGCTTTATCTCCTCACAAATTTCCCTTCTCTCCTTCCAAACAAAACCAGATGGAAGGGCTTGTTTTGACTGTGACAGTCTGCTTTTAGGTACTGACTTCCGTCCCGGGCATTATTTCATACAATGATGATATACTTTAATATACTGTTTCATTTCATTTCTTCTTTGGGACTAGTTCACTATGTGTTGTCATATCTCATCAGTTACGAAAAACAGTGTTAATACAAGGATATTACATCATCAGAAATGTTTCGATAAATTGCCTCATCCTTCTAGAACTTCATTGGAGTGTGCACTTCTTTGTTTGTTTGTTTCTTTGTTTGTTTTGGCACCTTGGATCAAACTCAGGTCTTTGTGCTTGCAAGGCAAGCGGTGGAACCACTGAACTAAATCCCCAGCACTTTGGAGTGTGTACTTCTTTAATTCTGCTCATTGAGCTCATCTGTACCTCTCAGAAATTTAAATTTAAAAAAAAGTAGCGAGCGAGCAAGATTGCAGTAAAGCCCATAAAAACCTTAAAATAATATAGGCATAGCCAAAAACTAATTTTAAAGGCTCACATATATTTATAAATGTTTATTGAACTGTGTGCTAAGTACATTATAAACATGGATAGATAAGTTTTTCTTCCTAACAGAACAAGTAGTTGTAACTGAATGATGGAGAGCTGGGTGCAGACCCTACTCAGTTCTAAAATTCTGAAGAGCATTTGTCATTATACTGGTCTGGGGAAGAAAAGCAGATGTTCATATTTGTTTTAAATCACTCAGTAGTGCTGGCAGACAAATAAATTGCTTAATGTAATACAAAAGGAAATCATCTCCTTAGCAGCTGTATTTATTGATTCTTTACAAGTAAACTTTGAGCCTTTTTGCATGTATTACTTCCAAAATTTCTTACAGTTCTACTGCAAAATAGGTAGTCAGAAGTAAACTGAGATTGATTCTCATACTCAAGGTGAAACAGACATCCTGTGACACTAATCCAGATCTGATTGGCTGCATGACCACTGCCATTCCATTAAACGTGCTACCTCCTTTGCCTGGTCCAAGCTTCAGTTTCTTATCAATGAAATGAAAATAATAATAGTACTTAAACACACAGTACTTGACATATAGTCAGGGTGGAATCATTATGGATAGAATACACACCAAAGTTTATTAAGCATCAGACCCTTTATAATCTCAGTCTTTAGAAGAATCTGGTATTCTTTTAAAGACAAAGCTCCAAGACTGTGAGAGATCAGTAATTTGCTCAAGTCAACCAATTAATGAGGCGGGATTCAAGGTCTGTTTCTCTAAAGATATTTCCCCTACTTTATACTGTATGTATTATACTTTAAACTGAGTTAGAGTTTATTTCCATTATTTTTGTATAAACTCATAAAATAAATGTTAAATAGATTATATTTAACTTCTGTAGTTTTTTAATCACTTCTACTTAAAGTATATGTTTGTATTCATTCCAGTTGCAGAGTACTTCAAGTACTATTCATTTATGTGACAAAAAGAAAACGGAGTCACCGCTGAACATACCTGTAAATCATAGTCCACAGGAGGTAAAAAAAAAATGCATGTTTATATCACAGACACGTACATTATATGTAGTTATGTATACATGTATGTGTTACACTTGAAATGTGTGAACAATGTGAAAGCCATTTCACTTAACCCCTTCTTCTACAGATGGGAAACAAAGGCCAGGGAGCTTTTAGAATTTGTTAGCTACTAACCAGAAATCCAGTTCTTCTAATTCTCAATTCATTCATCCAGTCAACTCACAGTCCTTGCTTCTCGGTACTGACTTATGTTCCTGGCATTATTTCTTACAGTGATGATGTTCCGTGATAACATATGGGCAAACTATTGGTTGTAATTCTACCTCTATATTTATGCCATCTTGTTTTTCTTACAGTAATTAATAAGAGGAAAATCCATTTTTGTTGTTCTCCAAGAAAATAGATCTCTTCCGTATCCTTCATTCATAAGTCATCTTTAAGAATATAAATGTTCACTTAGCAGATTCGGACAAGTAATAATACATTCAAAAAAGCTTTAGTTTCTGAATCTGTTAGGTACTTTGTATCTCATTTGATCCCTGAGCCCTCATGGGCACATTTAAGATAGACAGTGCAGACAAGGACCCCAAGACCCAGAGAGTTTAAGTGCCGTATTGCAGGTAAGTCAGTAGTCCTTTGACAGAGCTGGAGGTACAATCATGATCTCCATTACTTTTTCAAGGTTCCCCACCCCCTTCAGTTTGAAGGAACCTGAGTACAAGTATTTGCTATAAATCAGTACATAGAGATACAGAATTCATAATCCTCATCCACACTTCTAACTCCTGGACAAAGCCACTGGGATCATGTAGAATACACTGAAAAACAACTGTGTCTAGAATGTAATTATTGCCTCATCACCCCCATTTGAGTTGATAAAGAAATTAAGTTTATATTTGTTGTATTGTTCTATATATGTTGCTTCTTTAATTCCATCTGTTATACTTTGTAGTATTTGAGGAGTTATTTTTAGCAAGCAAAGAGCAAAAATTGCTTAGAAACTAGAGCTATATAATTTAAATGATTTTTTATTAGCCTTCAGGAATAAAGGTTCTCTTGTTTATCTTCTGTTTCCTTTAGGAGTCATGTGGATTCTCTCAGCTTCATAAAAACAGTTCTTCTCTGGGAACTTCTAGATCTCAGTTGGCTCCTCAAAATGAAGATTTTTTACCTGGTATGTTGATTTTCCAGTCATTATTTATTTACAACTTTCCCACTTTCTTTCAAGATCATTTGCTTAGCATGAAGTCATGACTTGTATGAAACATGTCTTTCATTTGCAGTGTGTGTATGGTACTGGAGATTGGACCCACAACTCCAGCCTGTTTTATTTTTTATTTTGAGATGGTGCCTTGTTAAGTTGGTTAGGTGCCCAGGCTGGACGTGACTTTGTAATCCTCCTGCCTTACCCTTCTAGAGTGCAGGGATTATATGCGTGAGCCATCATGCCCATTCTTTTATTTTGTTTTTGAAACCAGGACTTACTAGGTAGCCCAAGCTGGCCTCAAACTCATAGCAGTCCTCCTGCCTCAGCCTCCTATAGGCATATGCCACTACACCCAGCCATGCCAATTTTTTAAAATGATGAGATGTTTTAGATAGCAGTGGCATGTTCAACAAATGTATTTAAGTATTAAAGCTATTATGTTAGACACTATGGAAAGATTTTTTTCAATCTCTTATAAGGAAGAGGAGAAATGTTACCATAAGGATAAGGTAGAAAACTGAAAAATGGATCTAGAGCTATGATGGTGTAATAAAAGAATAACATTGCTTACAAAGTACTTTCACAGCATAGCCTTTCAATCTTGTTTTATAGATTAAGAGCCCTCTGGACCACAGTGAATCACATAGCTGGCAGCCAGAAAATCCAAGTCTTGCTGGAGCCAGGTCTTTGGCTAAATACTTTCATATCACTCAGCTACACCATGTTGTCGTCATGAAGACGTTATTTCTGGCTAAAGGCTGGCCATCTGCTTAAAAAGGATAGGCATTCCAGGCAAAGAAATATGGAGGCCCAGAATCCAGAGAGCAGGGAATAGTCTGAACTTGCCTGTGAAGAGGGTGAATAGAAGAAGATAAATAGGGGAGAACAATATCACCAAGAATTCTAATCCTCTGCTAAGCTATTTTAGTTTTTTAACTTGAGTAGGGAATAACTTGAAAATATCTGAGCAAGGATATAACAAAACGAAATTTTTCACTTTAGGAAGATTCATCCTGGCTGGAATATGTAAGATATTTTGAAAGGAAAAGGAGGCTTGAGGTGGGGAGGCCAGTTGAGAGACTGTTACCGTAGTGCTGGCGGGAGATTATGAGAACTGATGATCCAGAGTGAAAATAGGGAAAGATGTGAGGAATATTATGGAGGACTCACCAATGAGATTTCACACCTGTTCACTTGAAGGGCTAAGGGGGCGGGGGGAATAAAACTGAATGAGATGTTAAGCCCAGTCACTTGGAAAACATTGGTGCTGTTAACAAAACTAAGAGTTGAAACAGCTTTTAGAATTAAAATGAATGATCAGCTGAACTCACATCTGTAATCTCAGCTGCATGGGAGGCTGAAGCAGGAGGATCACAGCCTTGGGAATTTACCAAGACCCTGTCCCAAAAGATGAAAAGCTCAGTGGTAGATCTATGCAGTTGCCTAGCATGAAGGAGACTCTGGATTCCATTTCCAGTACTATAGAGAAAAACAAGTAAATAGAGTTAAGATGAATGATTGTTAACTTTTTAATGTTTTCTTTAATTTGGGGTGCTAGTGGTACATTTAGGGGTATGTCCAGTGGGCTATTGAAATATAAGACAAAATATTCAATGAGGACCGAAAATTTAATTATACAGATTTGAGAATAGAGATGGACACTTGAGGCCATGAGTTGGAGGAGAAAATAGATGATATATATTGTATATAGATATGACACATTTAAAGGTCTACATATTGACAAACACACAAAGAAAACATTTAAAGTGTAGAAGGTAGAAGCAGACACAAAAGAACTGAAATTCCATAATTTATGATATACTTAGGAAGCTGAGCACAGACAGAAAAATGTTCAGTTTAAATCCTTGTTTGCACTAAAAAGTATTTGCAGAGTTAGGTTTCTGCAGAAGCTTTAATAACAGTGAGAAACTAAAGACACTGGAGTCTTCCTTCAGTGTGACCCAAATATTGGTATTTTCGCTGTTTGGGATATCTGAGGAATACTGTACTAATGAGGATATTGTGTTTTATAGTAAAAACTCAAGACTGCTCTTCTGTGAAGCTGCATCACTGTCCGGTAAATCACAGTTGGAATAATACTGTGTCTGCATTTCAAAGGGCGGCTCAGTGTGATCACAGCATGGCCCCATACTCTTTAGCAGTAATACATCCACTCTTGGCAGAGGGAAATTCAGGTAAATCCTTACTGTAAGCCACATTATAAATGATGTTATTTACCTCATAAATGCATGTTCAATAGATTTAGACTACAATAAGGTTTCATGGTTTCTATTTCCTCAATATGACAAGTACTTACCTGCTTAAGTAGGGAAGCGCTTCCAAGCCCAGTGCTAGCTTTTCAGTGCACTGGACCCGGGTGGCATTTCAGGACTATCAAACTAAGGCAGGAAGTGCTAAGAGGAGGTGTTACCTAATATGTTACTGAAAACAAAGCTGTTTTCCTTTACACTCGAAACAAAGCAGACCAAAAAGCAAAAACTGAAAACTAAAGTAGTTTTTGGCCATAATTTACAGCATGTAAAAAGGCAGCGTTTTCTGTGGAAAATAAAGGGGAGGTAACCTGAATGTTTCCTGAAAAAAAAATTACATCCACAAGTACTAGTATTCATAGTGATACAATCATACAGAATTGAATATTGTGCCTATTTTTTTTCATATAATTATGTTCATTGCTATATACTACTCCTAGCTTTTAAATTGTTCATCCCTTGCTCCTCTGCAGAGCACCTGCAGCCTGGTATGGCCCAGCAGTGGATCCAGAGCAAGAGGGAAGACATTGTGAGCCAAATGACAGAAGCCTGCCTTAACCAATCACTGGATGCCCTTCTGTCCAGGGACTTGCTCATGAAAGAGGACTATGAACTTATTAGTACCAAGCCTACAAGGACCTCAAAAGTCAGACAATTACTGGACACCAGTGATATCCAAGGAGAAGAATTTGCCAAAATTATAGTACAAAAGTTGAAAGATAACAAACAGATGGGTCTTCATCCTTATCCAGAAATACTTATGACTTCTAGACCACCATCTTTAAATTTTGCGCAAAATAAAAGTTTGTAAGTGAGTCTTTTTCAAGAAGAAAAGTTTATAAACGGTTATTTATATCCCTGGCACTTTGATGTTTTTTTTTTGTTTTTTTGTTTGTTTGTTTGTTTGGTTGGTTTTCTGAGACAGAGTCTCACTATGTAGTTGAGATTGACCTGGAATGCACTATTGTAGCCCAGGCTGGTCTCAAACTCACAGTGATCCTCCTGCCTCAGCCTCCTGAGTGCTGGGATTACAAGCATGCACCACCACGCCTGGCTCTTTGATATTTTTATAAAATGCATGAATATTAGAAATGTTACTGAAATTTTTGGGGGATAAACATTAGTCTCCTATGACATTGCAGTATTTTTTAAAGTAATATAAGTAAAACCTTGCATTTTGCTACATGGTTCAGTGTTTCATGTCTCTAATTAATTGAAACTATTTTTAGTATAATATATTGTTGTACATAACAGTATCTTATGGTATCGTGCATTTCTAACAGAAACCACTTTCACACTTTCTTTGTAGATCACTTATTACTTGTCAAGATGGAATTTGACATGACATGCCCTTCACACAAACCACAGTACCACATTCCTATTATAATCCAAAATTCACATCTTCACCAAATTTCAAAATCTTCATTAATTTTAAATTGTTACCCAGATTACATTTTTTAACACTGACATCCTTTTTGCTTCTGACCATTTTTCTTCATGGGCAACCCATGAAGGACCAACTAACTCTGTAAGAAATAACTCCCCTCTAATCCAGACTGCTACCTTACCTTTCTTCCCACTCAACATTTCAGTCAGTGTCTGAAGTGATGTCTTCTCAATTCCCCTATGATGGACCTATGTCTTCGCTTTCATTTCCAGGTACCCAGAAGGATGCTTGCGGTATATGCAGCCAACTAAGAAGGTATCAGACAGGGACTGTACGTGGGTTGTAGATTACATGGCGGCCACACTGGGGACAGAGGAACACAATGAAAAGGACTTCCATTAGCTGTTTTAAGTTCCTGAGTATCTCCATCAGCTGAGCCTTAAGTTGGGAAAATTTTGCTCAGTGGGTAGCACATTAGGTATAATACCTCTCTGAGGGGCAGGGTACAGCTTCAGGCATAACTAGTTCATAACCTGGCAGTGTGGTGCAGCAGGTCCTCCTGCACATAGCGATGTGTTTCCTATAGAAGTGAAGGTCCTAAGCTGGGAGCAGCAGCTCGGGTCAATCAGCATAGCATAGAGCCCACAGGTCTCTAAACTCAGAGTCTTGAGGGTGACAAGAGAACTTGGAGAGGCTGTAAGCTTAACTTTGTCCATATGATGGCCTCAGATGCAGGTGCTTAGCTGACCAATATTTGTTCAGTTGAACAGACAGTTCATGTCTAAATCTGAAACTGGCAGTAAATTATTGACAGTTTCTCCTAGAATGTCTTAAGGCAACTGAGAACCTGGTCCAGATTGCCCTCTAGAAAGAAGAGAGCATCCATGTCGAGCTTGTAGAGCAGTCCTGGTGAACCTATGAAATGCATGTTACAGTGGGCTGTTTGCATCGTTGAAAGCTCTGTTATTTTTCTTTTAAGACAGGATTATTTTTTTCTAAACTAAAACCTCAGAATTCAGGTTTAATTGCAGTGTTGGCACCTTGCAATAAATAAGTGCGTTGTGGTTACAGTTTAGGCACTTGGTCTCTTAAGAGGTTTGCCATCTCTGTTCTAAAGGCAGTCCAGCTTGAGAAACTACACAGTGTATTGGGTGATAACCTGCTCCTCCTCTAAGGAAAGGGAGGCAAGCATATGGCTGTGAATGAGAACAAGTATATGTAGAGTATTCATCTGGCCTGAGTGAGATGCAAAAGTAGCCAGGAAAATGAATTTGAAGGTGCAAGGCATTTCCCATTCCTGGATACAGCCCAGTCAGGACCTACCTGGTATTGTGGATTGATTTTTGCATAAATTAACATCTTACAGAACAGGAACAGTAAATCCTTTCTCTGATGGATCCATAGAAAGAAGGTTTGGGTTACAGCTCATGTCTAGATATACCCCTGAAAGCCTCATACAGTCATAGGGTCTTTTTCAGAGGTGGCTGAACCTAAAGTGTGTGATTGATTCATGGTGCAATACTAGTATTAAGGGTATGAGTGCTACCTGCCCAAGTACCCAGGATATGATACAAGGGATAGAATGAGCTGTGCTTACTTTGCCACCTTCTGCCTGCCATGAATTATTTCTCTGTGATGCCTGTCTGCCATCCACCCTGGGATGAAACTGAAACCTCTACAAACCATGAGCTAAATAAACCTTTCTTCCATTGAGTGTTAGGTATTTTGTCCCAGCAACAAGAAAAGACAATTGGTACCAGAGGAGTAGAATTGTTGCTATGGCTGTACCTGACCATGTGGTTTAGGATCCTTTGGAGCTGGCATGTGGGAAGAGTTTAGAAAGGTTTGGAGATGCCAGCTGTACAGCTGGAATGCCTTAAACTATACTTGATGGGAAATTCTGGTTACAGCTCAGCAGTGTAGAAGGCTGATAAAAATCCTGCCAGCAAAGATTAGCCTCAGGATTTCTGCTGGGAAGAACTGTACTGGCTGTTAGACTCCAGAAAATTTGTTTTATACCATGGCAGAAAGTTTGTCTGCATTTTGTTTGTGTCCAGACACTTTTCCTGAGACTAAGATTAAGGGCAGTGGCTTAATGAGTCTTGCAGAAGAAATTTCAAGGCACTCTTAATGTTGAGGTGGTAGCATGGCTACTGTTGGGGGATTTTACCCAGATTTATGTTGAGAATCAAGAACAAAGCCCAGAAGAATGATTCAAAACATTGTGAGTTTGGCCAGAAAGGAAGCTCAAGTAAAGGTGTGGCCTACAAAGATGGAACAGAGGAGAAATTGGTCACTGTAAAGACTAGCAAGAAAAAGCCAAGTTTCAGAAGAAAACAGAAAAGATGGACTGAGAGCATCACAAGAATCAACCTGACTCTAGGCTTTGCAGCTTCAGAGTTGCAAAAGTGAAAGACTGCTTTGAGAAGCGAGCCCCAGAGCACTACATTCCAAAATGATGGTGGCCTGAGGACATTGTTCCTTAGGATTTGGTTCATAGGCACTGGACCACTACAGCTGTGAAAAGGAAGCCTGGTTACTGTTCAACCTGGTGGCAGACCTTGCCATCATCCATGTGGTGCTGGTTTTAGGCACATGCAGAATGAAAGAGTTGCAGAGTCAGGAAAGCTTCCACCCAGATTTTAGAAGAAGGCCTGCAAGGCCAGGCAGTGTACCTTTTAGAGAGCAGTGTGTAAAATTGTGAGTGCAGAGCCAAAGGTGCAGTGGAGAACCCAGAAGTTTGGAGAAGCCAGCAACGTGAATCGCCTGAGGAAAAGTGCAAGGAGTGAGCAGATGTGTCTCAAGACAGAAGCCATGGGAGCTAAAACTACCTGCAGTGCCATAGAGGTGGAGCCACCTATGACAAGCCCTGTGAAGTTCACAGATTGCCTAAGGTGCTGAAAATAGAACTGTGGGATTTAATGTTTGCCCTGCTGGATTTTGGACTTGCTTTGTTCCCATTCCCATCTCCCTGTTTGTAACTTTTGGACTGGAAATGTCTATCTTGTGCTATTGAATGTTGGAAGTGTTTCATTTTCTTTTCATTTGTACAGGGGATTGAAGCTAAGAGTTTACCTTAAATCTCAGAGGAGACTTTGGACTTTGACTTTTCAGCAATGCTAAAAGTGTTAGGACTTTGGCAGCTCTTAGAGATGGACTAAATGCCCTTTCCATAAAGGGATGTACATGAGTCTTTAGGAGACCAGGGACAGAATTTTATGGCTTGTGTCTAGATGCCCCCCCCCAAAATCTCTTGCCTTCAGAGGTGGGGTTTTTTAGAAGTGACTGAATCTAGTGTATGACTGATTCATAGTTCAATACTAGGATTAATGTTATCAGTGATATTTCCTGTTGTAACTTCTTGCTTTGCCACCCTGCGATGCCTGTTTCTTATCCACCCTCTCTTGGAGCCAGCTCATTATGGACTGAAACCTCTATAGGCTGTGAGCTAAATAACCCTTTCTTCCTTTAATTTAGGACATGGGGAAATGAGAAAAGTAACTAAGACAGTTTGGAATTCATCCAGGGTACTTTGAGGCAAAAGACTGAATATCCTAAAAGGCTACATTACTGCCATCATTGGGCCATATTTCCCTGTTTGCTGATTACTCATAGCTTCCAGTGAGCAATTACCAGCCATGGCTTATATATTCCAGCAGTTCTGATGGACATTCAACAAATCCGGAACTTTCAAGTCAAATAAAGCCTGGAGTGAGGTATTTCAAGCCCTAAAAGAAAACAATCTCCAACCTATACTGATGTATCCTGCAAAATTATCTTTCAAAATTGATGGGGAAATAAGATATTTGCACGGCAAAGAACACCAGAGAAATTTCATGAATGCCAAGTCAGCACTCCAAACAATTCTAAACAATGTCCTGGAAAAAGACAATGAAGGTCACATCTCCATGAGGCCCAACAGAACAAATCCATTAGGTAAGGCAAGAAATTAAAGGGAGAGTGTGAAAAATCAAAAATAGTCAATAACAGGCCAATAATATGATAATGATAAGTCAATACATATCAGTTATAACCATCAATGTTTTTTTTTTTTTTTTTT
>NW_022900917.1:24256981-24314927 GCF_012274545.1 Fukomys damarensis | reverse complement strand
TTTTTTTTTTTTTTTTTTTTTGGTACTGGGGATTGAAATTGAGTCCTTGCGCTTGCGAGGCAGGCCACCAAACCGCTGAGCTAAATCCCTGGCAACCATCAATGTTAATGTCCTCAATTCACCAATCAAAGAAATAGACTGGCAGAATGGATAAAAAAGCAAAATTCAACAATATGCTGTATACAAGAAAGGCACCTAAGTCATAGACTGAAAGTAAAAGGATAGAAATCAGTTCTTCATGTCAAAGAAGCCCAGAAAAAAGTGGGGGTAGCTATCTTATTTACAGACAAAGTAGATTTCAAATCAAAACTAATTAACAGAGACAAAGAAGGCCAGTACATTCTTGTAACAGTCAAGAGGAAGAGATGACAATCGTAAATATATATGCACCAAATACTGATGCCCCCACTATACAAAATAAATATTAATGGACATGAAAAACCAAATAAGCACTAATACAATTGCAGTGGGGGACCTCAATATTCCACTGTCACAAATAGATCATCTAGACAAAAAAATCAACAATGAAATAATAGAACTGAACCAGTCCTTTGAACAAATGGACTTAATAGATGTCTATAGAGTGTTCCACCCCACCAAATCTTCTCGGCTGCACACAGGTTATTTTCCAAAATAGACCACATGCTAGATCATAGAACATGTTTAAGTAAATGAAAAGGAATTGAAGTTATCCCCTGTATATTATCAGACCATAGTGCAATAAAACTGGACATTAATAGCATAAGAAACCACAAGAACATCATAAATACTGGAAATTGAATAACACCCTCCTGAACAACCAATGGGTCACAGCGGAAATTAAAGAAATTAGACAGTTTCTACAATTAAATGATAATGACAATACAACATACAAGAATCTATGTGACACAATGAAAGCAGTTCTACGAGGCAAATTCATAACAGTAAATGCCCGTACTAGGAAAATAGAGCAAGCTCAAATAAACAACCTAAGGCTGAAACTTAAACTCCTAGAAAAAGAAGAGAAACACAAACCCAAAGCTCATACAAGGGAGGAAACTACAAAGATCAGAGGAGAAATTAATGCAAAGGAGACTGGTAAGAGAATGATACAAAAGACAAATCAATGAATCAAAGAGTTGGTTTTTTTGAAAGAATAAATAAAATCAATAAACCCTTAGCCAAACTTATCAACAAAAGGAAAGAAAACACTCAAATTCGTGCAATTAGGAACAAAAAAAAGGTGAAGTCACTATAGATCAAGCAGAAATCCACAGGGTCATCAAATGCTTACTTTGAAAACCTGTACTCTAATAAGATGGAAAACACAGAAAGAAATGGACAGATTACTGGATACATATGAAATATTAAAGGTGAATGAAGAAGGTATTAAAAATCTAAACACCCCAATTACATTCAGTGAAATTGAAATGTAATTAAAACATTACCAACAAAGAAAAGCCCAGGTCCTGATGGCTTCACTGCTGAATTCTACAAAACATTTAGAAAATTATTGCCACTACTCTTTGAACTCTTCAATGAAATTGAAAAGGAAGCAATACTTCCAAATTCTTTCCTAGAAGCAAGTGTACTTTGATTCCAAAACCAGGGAAAGACACAACCAAAAAAGAGAACTACAGGCCAATCTTCCTAATAAACATAGAATACAGGGGATCATCAAAAAGATCATACACACCAACCAAGCCAGATTTATCCTGCGGATGCAAGGATGATACAATATGCATAAATCAATAAATATAACACACTATATTAAGAGAGTCAAGGGCAAAACCCTAACCCAATAATGAATGTAACTGTACTGTATGCCTAAAATAAACTCAATACAAATAAAAATAAATAAAAATTTAAAACAAGATAGTTTTAGGAGTAATCTGATCCCAAATTGTGTGTCTTCCAGTTTCTCAAGCTGGAGTCCTTTCCCTCTTTTCTCTTACTTGCCCTCTTTAACAAGCACTTTGATTTTAGCTCCGTAAGCCACAGTCCCTTATCTTTTTTTCTAACTTTCCAATTAAAATCTTCTCCTGAAAATTAATGAGTTAGTTTTAATTTCCATTATCACTGAATTAAGGACTCATACTGGCCAGTGAGAGTAACCACTAGAGAAAATTGTAATTCAAAAAAATCAATTAACTAGATATTATATTTGCCAAGAGACATTATTGCATTTAACAATTAAATTTTTCTTTGAATTTCATTATATTTACTATTGATGTTGGAGAGATGTAATTAAAAACAAAATCTACCAACCCAGAAGAGATAAGTGAAGAAAAACAAAGAAATAATCAAAAAAGCAGTTTATTGAATGAGCATTAAATTAAAATGTGATGTTCATAACAGCAAACTGCTAAAATACACAAAATTTTCCTTTTTATAACTACCACATAGATTCAACTCATTACATTACATGCATGTTTTAAGTATAAACTAAAACTAGTCCTTTAGTAAAAGGCCTTGAGACTAAGCCATTTTGTCACACATAGTTCATCATAACTTTACAGCAATTGAGGTGATCATCTCTGATTGCTAATTGTCTTTATCCAAGGAAATTAGTGTTTTTATCACAGAAATTAGGACTATAATTGGAAGCCATTAGCCTGCTAAATTTAGACTCCTACCCTCAAATAGAAACTGAGAAATAGAGGCTCTTATCTTTGTTTATGAGGCATTTTTAGAAATCTGGAAATTAGCTGCTTACTCTTCTTTATTCCTTTTTTTTTTTTTTTTTGAGTAATGTCATCTTAAAAAGAACTTATCTTTCTGGAATCATCTTTTTATGGCTAAGTGAGATAATGATTTAGAAAATAACTACCAATTATGGGGGAGCTAGAAATTAAACAAAGATGAGTGACATAACTTGTATGAGAGGTGAAAAGAATTAAATTGAAAGGAATGGTAGGGAGCTCCTCTCTTGGACAGTGATGCTTATAATATACTACTACAGAGGAGATTGAACATCCCTGCTGAGGGGTGGGGAGAGAACTTTCCAGGGTGAAGAAGAGAATAGGCCAATGAGGCTGGAAGGCAGTGGAAGAGACATAGCAGGGGTAAATACAGCCCAGAAGCAGAAATGCATTTAAGCTCTGGTGAGGTAAGTTTAGCTTTATTCTAAACGAGATAGAAAACACAGAAAGATTCATGAAAAGAGGATTTTGGGGAGAGACTCTATTTAGAAGGCTTAAAGTGGCCCCATTTAAATATAAAAATGCAATGTGTAGTGTTATAATTCAGGGTTAGAACCAATAAAATTTGATAATGGATTATAAATGAAAGAGGGAATGGGGCTGGGGAGTGATTCCTAGGTTTGGGACCTGAGTAACTTTGAAAACAGGAAAAAGAGTAGGAAGTTTTGTTTTTATTTTATTGAAATAGTTTTGGGAAATGAAATGGAAAAAGTTGTCAGGATATTACATATTTGAGAAGCTTTGGTAGACCCCCAATCAAATATATTAAAGAGGGAGTTGTTTGGAACTTTTGGAGGCCACCAGATCAGAGATTTGAATTTAAGAGACCTTAGCAAAATAAATGTTTTAAAATTAGAGTTGCTTAATAACACAGAAGGTAATAGTTTTTGGATACTTACTCTGTATAAGACTTATGCAATTGAGTGTTTGCAAATGTTATCTAATACAATTCTGGAAACAACACTATAAGGGTAGTGCTATTATCCTTGCCCTACAGCCTACGGAGGTTTTAGTAATTTGTCCAACATGAACCAGCTAGTAACTTGCAAAGTCTAGGAAGAATATTGCTGACCCCCACAGTGATTCCCCTATAATCTTTTTTTTTTCAAGGAAAAGATTTATTTGACTTACAGTTCATAGAGGTTTCAGTCCCTAATCAACCAACTCCAAGGCAGGCATGACAAACAGGCCTCAAAAAGAAGAAACAACATGGAATGTACAAGGTAGCAAAGGCAACAAGAGAGAGTTTAACAGCATCTTTCTTACCCTTTTATCTTATTCAGACTACCCGGATTAGGGTGATCTCAAATCTATCCCTCAGGCCCTTAACCCTAGCATCACACATTCCAATTTTAAATATGTCTGCAAAAGAAAGTCTCACCTCATCAGCATGAGGCTTTGGGGGAACATCTAAACATAAACTATAACATTCCACCCCTGGACCCCAAAGACTATATCTCTTTATGCAAAAAAGCATTTAGTACATCTCTAAGAGTTATCAAAGTCCTAATAGTTTCAGCATTGCTGAGAAGTCCAAGCCCCACATCCTCTGAGATTTAAGGCAAACTATTACCTGTGAGCCCCTGTACAAACAAAAAGAAAGTTAAACACTTCCAACATTCAATGGCACAAGATAGACATTTCCATTCCAAAAGGTACAAACAGGAGAATACAAAGGAATGAACCAAAGTAAGTTCAAAATTCAGCAGGGCAAACATTACATTCCACAGTTCCACATCCATCATCTGAGGCAATCTGTGGTAAATCACGAGCTTCAAAGGGCTTGGGTGGCTCTGCCCCTTCCACTATAATCTTCTTTACCTGTGCACCCTTTCTATTACTAAAGAGATTCTTCTTCTTCTTTCCTTTGCTGCATACCTTTAATGAAACCCAACACTAAAGGGGTTGGGTTTTTTTGTTTTATTTTGTTTTTTTACACTAAAAGAAGCATTGTCATCCCAGTCAAAAGGGTGAGAAAGCACCTGACTGAGCAAGACAGATAAATCAGTCAGGGGTAGAATTAATTTGTCTTTAGTAGGCTCCTTGAGTAGAATTTTCTATGATTGGCACTATGTTGCCTATAAAGAATAATGACAAGGTGGACCTCTATTCTCAAAGTACCTATATTCTAACTGTAGGGAAAAATATATACATATTGAAGATCTAAAATGATAGGCATAGCAATATATAACTACATAGAGCTATGCTTGCCAAAAACTGTTGGAGAGAAATCAATCATTTGTTAGACAATATTCACTGAATACCCTATGTACCAGGCACTGTTCATAGGCTTGGTATAAAGACGCATCAGGAAAGAAAAGAGACACATGGGCAAGTCTCTTTGGTCTCTTTTGTGATTTTTTTTTGTTTTGTCTTGCTTTTTAATCTCTGACAGCCTGCTTGTTCCTCCTAAATTTTTTACTTGCAGACTACATAGCTGTGTGATCCTAATTTCAGAATTGTTTTCACAAAAACCAAGATAGCAGAGTACAGTGAGAAAGAAGAGGCCAGATTTTATCTTCTACAACTAGAATTATCATTTCTGTGCAATGCTTCAGCTTTTGAATGGTATAGTCTTGTTTTCAGACTTATTGCTCAAAGTAGTATATTGAATGGTAGCCTCCAAAAAAGATATTTTAGAAGTCCTAACCCTTGAATGTGACCTTATTTTGAAAAAGGTCTTTGCAGATGTTATTACATTAAAAATATCAAGATAAAACTATCCTGGATTTACTGGTAAGTGTCTTTATTAAAGACAGGAGGAGGGACAACAAAGGTGAAGGTTATGAGAAGACAAAAGCAAAGACTACACAGACAGAAACACAAGAAGGGTCTGGCGCCACCAGAAGGTAGGAGGGACAAAGGTTTCCCCTTATGAGGAATTATGGCCTTGCAGTTATCTTCATTTTGGACTTCTGCCCTCCAAAACTATGACAAAACAAATTTTTCTTGCTTTAGTCCACTAAGCTTGTAATAATCTGGTAATGAAAGCCCAGAACACTAATAAATTGAAATTTAAAACTAAAATCTTCTAGTTAGAATATTTTTTAGAGAATTTAATGGTTTCCAGAAAAATTTAAAAGCTGGTATAGAGATCTTTCATATTTTGCATCTAGTCTCTCTTATTAATCACCTTACATTAGCATGAGACATTTCTTATAATAAATGAATTGATGTTAATATGCTATTATCAACTAGGTTCAAACTTGATTCAGATTTCATTCGTCTTTACCTAATGTCCTTTTTCTGCTCAAGGACCTTATCCAGGACTCTTAATTTACGTTAGGTAGTTCTATTTCCATCCTTTGCAAATTTATTAATCCATCAATTCAACATCCAAGAATTTATTCTAAGGAAGTGATAACAGGTGAATATAAACATTAAGCTATGAAGATGTTCACTGTGATATTGCTTGAAAATTACTGAGGAGACAAAAGACTTTTGTTTTTGTGTATTATATCTATCCTGATTGATTATAGTATAAATTAAAACAAAGAAATAAAAACATGTTAATTTCTCTAAAATAATAGCATATACATTACTATTCATATATATTTATAAAATAATTGTATTTTAGAAAATGAAACAAAAATTGGTGATCAGAGTACTTTTTTAATTTATCAGACCTCTTCAAATATTTCATGTGAGAGAAAGCTGTGTTCTCACATCTGTATTCAGTCTCCTGCAAGAGCAAATATTCTGTAGTCCATGGAAAATTCTATTTTTCACCTGTGAGAGAATAAGTGTGAGAAATGTAATAACATCTTAGAATTGTTAGGAAAATGTTTAAACTCATAGGCTGTTTGAAAGGTCATAGGGAGTCTTTGGGTCATACTTTAAGAAATGCTGATTTAAAACAACAGAAAGTTTGGAATGACATACAAATGTTAAATATTTAGTATTTTAAAATATCAAATGACCCTCCAGACCATTAAATAAGATCGCATACAATACTTGTTAATGGAATCAAAATGGGGGGTGGTGACTCCTTATTTTCTTGTATGTTAGCAGAAGTATTCCTCCTCCTTCTCAGTCTAATCCTTTGTTTTTGTGTGTATCTTCCTGCTAGTTAGCATGCTAATCCCCCTCACTCTCCTTAAATCACATTATATAATACAGTTACTCTTTGGTAACAGATAAACTTACTGAGGACTTTCTCACAATGAGTAAAAGAAATATTTTCCTCAACATCTCTTTCCTTACTTTCTCTGTTACAGTTAGATTTCTTGTGTTTCTTCCTTCTACTTTCTAAAGTAAAGGGCAAAAATAAAAAATTATAGTCATGTGCAATATACAATGTGAATATAACCCTCATCAAAACAGCCAAAATTCAGTATGGCGATTAGGTTTCCAGAGTTTGTTTTTTCATTAATTATACATACTGTGCTAGAACTTGCACCTTAAATTTTTATGTCAGTATCTAAAATTTGCATTGTTATTTTAAACTATTATGTTATTCCATCATATGATATACTGATATTTAATTTGTTTCCTATTGATAAATATTTTCATTTTTCCAACTTTCTGTGATTAGAAACAAATTAATAGGTATGTACAATACTTTTGCACACTTTTAAACTATTATGGCACATCTAGAAACTGAATTTCTTCAAAGATTACGAACATTTTAAATGCCAGTGAATATTGGTAAATTCCCTATTACAAGCTCACTAAAACCTAAGTGATTTACAGCCAGACCTCTTGAAACAGCTGTCTATGGCAATTCTCACTGTTGCCCCTTTCCAGTCCTTCTGTTGCTCACCCCTCAGCCACTAATCTGCCATTTGTCTGAACCACTGCCCTGAAATTGCTCTTGCCCACAAGGAAAGACATTCCTAGCTGAGGGAGCTGGGGAGCTGGGAATGCTCTCTAGTCTCACTCCTATCTGATGTGTGCTAATGGTCTCTTCCCTTTTGTGTCACCACACATCCTCGTTTTTCCTCTTACGTCTTGGTCTTCTCCTGGTTAAGTGCTTTGATATTATTCTTACTTAAGTTTTGGACCACACCATCTTGTTAATTTACCTCACAGGGCTCTGTGGTCTTGATTATCATCCAGACACCCATGGCTGCCAGTCGGCTCTTTCTCCTGAATGTCAGACTCACTTCCTACTAGACTCACCCACATGACTGTTCCACAGGAAACTCCACATTCCAATAACCTCCCCATTCCTAACTGCAGCATACCCTCAAAACTTGGTTTCCTTCTGTGTGTTTTTTTTCTCATTGAATAATATCACCATCTCTTCTGTCCTCACTTCCTCTTTCCTCTAGTATCAAGTCCCATTTGTACCCAATGAATCACAAGTCCTGTTGCTTCTCTCTTCAAAATATATCTTCAGTCTGACAACTATTTCCATCCCCATTGCAAAGCCGTATTTCCAATCAACAGCATCTCTTTGCCAGATCACTGTAGTAGCTTAAACATTTATCTGGCATTTAAAAACTGACTCCACTCAAGTCACTCTCTCGTTTAAAACATTTTAGTGACTTCTCATTATGCTTAGGGGGAAAGAGTATATAAGATCTTAGTATGCTGATTTTTTTAACTTCATTTCACACTACCTTTCTTGCTGGCTACTCTGGGACTCATTAGTATTCTTTCTCTTCTTTTGGCAAATGGAAACTTTCTTGACAGATATCCTTTAGATTCTTCTCACCTTTCAAATTCCAGAGCAAAAAATCATTTCCCTGAGCACCATATCTAAAGTAGGGTTCCCTGTCACTCTTTCATACATCACCTATGTATTATTTTGTACCATATTTCAAAGCACAAACATTTGCTGGTATTATTTATTGTCCATTGGCTTTAACCCTTCCACAAGTGTAGGTGGGAATTATGTCTGTCTTAACTCTAAGTACTTTTGGAACTTAGCATTTCCTAGTAGTTCAAAAATATTTGTTGACTTTATTACATTTCGTATGAAAAGACCTTGCTAAGTTGCTCAGGCTAGCCTCAAAATTGTGATCAACCTGACTCAGCCTCCTAAAGCTGGGATTACAGGAATGCACCTCCATGCCTGGCAATTTGTTGAATTTGAATGAATGAATACTTCCTTCCCCAATACATTTTCAGCACTGGAACTGGGGATATTTTCCACACAGGCTTTGTGGATAACAGATGCCTCTGGCTGCCCTTTTACCACCCCTTGATGATGGAACACAAAGGCCTCCATATTCTAGCTTCTGTTTTCCTTTTCCTCCTCTCCTTTCCCATAATCACTCTGTTAAAACTTGATTCACTGCAGGTGTCGGTAGTTCCCATAAACCTCAGCTCTCTTCAGAGAGTCAACCTACTCTGTTCCCATCTACTTTAATAAGACCATTATTCTCTTTCCATTTCAAGATACTCCGAACTGTTCTAAAAGGTCTCACCTTTAAAATCTGCTACCGAGCCAGGCTTGCCCAATCCTGGGTTATGGTCTCTTCCCCGAGGCACAGTTCTCCTTACCTACCACTGGTTCTCTTTACCCACTTCTAAATAAAAGCCAACAAAGATCCAAATGCTAACCTCTGCGATCTGTGAGTGTTATCTTATATGACAAAAGACATTTTTCAGAAGTGAGTGAGTAAAGGACCTCGAGACAGGGAGGTCATACAGGACCTTGAGAGTGGTTCTCAAATGTAATCACAAACATCCTGAAAGAGACTGGTTTTCTTCGAGAAGAAAGTATGTGATCAGTGATTTGAAGGTGTCGTGCTGTTGTGTTTAAGATGGAGAAAGCAGCCAAGAACCAAGGTATTTAGCCCTAGAAGCTAGAAAAGACAAAGAAACTAATTTCCTTCCCTAAACCTCCAGAAGCAACCTGCTCTCCAGATCCTTTGACTTTAGCCTTGATTTTGACTTCCAGCCTCCTGAACAGAAAGAGAATCAATCTATGTTGTTTTTAGCCACTAAGTTCATGGTAATTTGTTATAACAGCAAACCGAAAATTGATATGCCCACCTCATTACAGTTTTAATTCCCTGTCTTAAAACTGCCTGTTATTGATCTGTATCCTCAAAACCATAAACTCTAAGAGGACAAGAATGATGTGTTGGAGCAACTTTCAATAAGCCTAGCAAAGCCACTGCCAAAATGTGCTCAATTAATATTTCTTGATAATTGTTAAATTATGCAATACTTCCATAATGGAATATACATGTTATTAACATGGAATTATAGAAAAAAACACATGTCATTAAAAGTAAATGAAATATATTTAGGGAAAATTATGGGTTTTCAAGAGTATAACCTCTAATTCATAAAGTATGTGTTTTATATATAGAATACATCAAATTTTTTAATAACAATGACCTCTAAATGTTGGCTGTTACTCCTCCTTCTCCTTCTCCTTCTCCTTCTCCTTCTCCTTCTCCTTCTCCTTCTCCTTCTCCTTCTTCTCCTCCTCCTTCTTCTCCTCCTCTTCAACTTCTCCTTCTTGTCAGTACTAGGGATTGAACACAGCGCCTTTTCACTGAGTTACATCCCAGATTCTTTTTATTTTAATTTTGATATGGAGTCTCTCATTAAATTGATAAGTTTCCCAGGCTGGGCTCAAACTTGCCATCCTCCTGCCTCAGCCTCCCAAAGTGCTGAGATTATAGATGTGTGTCACTATGCCCAATAATTATCTTTTTAATGTGTTAAGCTATCTGTATTGAATTTGCTTCTACAATGAACAGACATTTGTTTTGTAATATAACGAATATGATGTTTTAAACACTATGCTAACAGCATTTGAGCTGACCATCAGTCAGTGTCACAGAACTGCTCTGAGTAAGGTAAACTGTGGCACAGATAATGAAAGTAGGAACAAACTGTATATTCAAACCCAAAATGGTATTTTTTTATTTTATTTATTTATTTTGGGGGGGGTACCAGGGATCGAGCTCGGGACCTTGCGCTTGTGAGGCAAGTGGCAGCACCACTGAGCTAAAAAAAATCCCCAGCCCCCAAAATGGTATTATTAATCAGACAGTGATGCTAATTAAAATGTCTACATGGTTATCAAATATTTTAAGATAATTTTACAAGTTCATTAGTTACATAATCAAAAAATGAACATATATTTCCATTGTAAGCACAGCATGATTGAAAGTGTACCTGTGAGATACTCAGACCAAAATGTCTGTACTGAAAACTCATATTAAATGATACAAGATTTTGATATAAAGTGAGGGTCCCATTATCATTAATTAACAAATATTTATTGAATACCCACTATTTATCACTAAGTCTTGCAGATCAATGGTAATAAGGACAGGAGGCATCTTTACTCCCCTTGAAACAAATAGACAATAAATGGAATCAACATATGACAATATATAGATTGTTATTAAAGCTTCCATGTCCAATTGGGGAGTAGTACTAGTGACTAATGGGAATGCTTATATTAAATAGAGTAATTGGGGAAGGCCTCCCTAAAGAGATGTCATTAAAATTAATGCTAAATGAGAAGCAATAGCTAGAGTTCCTGGGATATTACCAGTTAGTTGATGTGAAAGGTCAAGAAATGCAAAGTCTCAAGTGTAAAAAGTATTTTTATTTTTCTGAGAAATAAATATTAAGCCATAACTGTGAGAGGAGATAGGGAGGAGCAAGATCATGCAAGCCTTATAAGGAAAGAATTTGCATATAATCCTAAATGTAAACAGAACTTCATGAAGGGTTTTTAAAGAACTAATGCTGTGATTATTTTAATTTTTAAATATCACAAAGGCTGCTATCTACAAAGATGAAGTGAAGGAGGTAATATCAGTTACAAGAGTGTGGGTGGGAGACTCTGGTCACTTGGTAGGTCTCAACAGCAGACATACCCAGAAGTGGTGGAATCCAGTGTATTTTGAAGATAGAACAAGATTATACAGGCTATGAAAATATGGGAGTAAGGTGGGAGAGGAGTCAAGATGAGCCCCAAGATTTTAGCTTTAAAATGTGATTGAATTAGATTATAATTCTCTGAGATAGCAATACCTGGGAACAGCCAGATTTGGAATGAAAACAAAGAGTTCAACATGGGGTTCATTAAGTTAGAAATTGTGAGAAGTCTGAAAGTGTAAAGCACAAATCTGTGATCAAAGAAACCTGAACCAGACAAAGAAACTGAGGATGATATATAGATATTATTTAATATTATGAAAATGAATGAAATCATCAGTAATGAGAAAAGAGAACACTGGATAAATAAAGTTTACTAAAATACATACAATAAATGGTAGTGAGTATCCAAAGCTAATAAATGGAAGAATCAGCAGTTAATTTTGAAAGCAGAAAATTACTTTTAATAACATACTCTTAAAAGGAAAAAAACTAAGAAGGAGATATTAATTTCAGTAGGGAGAAGATGAATTTTTAAGAGCTTGGGGGCTTTGAGGGTTTTTTTGTTTCATTTTCGAGTTTTTGAGATTTTTTTCCATTTCTGTTTTTAATACTTTGCATGGTAATGGGTAATAGATAATGGCAGAATACGATTATTACTAAGTCAATTTAGCAATTAGCAAATAGATCAGTTAGATACAGTAAATTCCTCATAGTTAAAAATGATTAATAGTTATTATTGCTAATCCTTTCAGATGAACTCTTTAAAAATTAGCATCCTTTTACCAGCAAGGAAAAAAATCCCTCTTTGTTACTACCTCTTTTGTCTTGTGCCTGTACAACATAAGCAGTCATAAGGTAATAGCAATAGTACACTTTGGACTAAAATGTCCTTGTTATGGTTTAAATCTAGAATGTCCCTCAAAACTGTCGTGATCTCAGAGGCAGGGCTTTGGAAGGTGAATAGAATTGTGAGGATACTACACTCATCAGTGTATTAATCAGCTAATGAGGTTAGCAGCTGAGTGTGCTGTTAGTAGCTAGGGCCTGGTTAGAGGTAGTCAGTGAGGTATAATCTGGAGAGGTATATCTCCCTCCCTGGCTCCTCCCTTTGCTCTCTGTTTTCTGACCACTATGATGTGAGCAGGCTTTCTTCTGTCATGCCCCTCTGCCACCCTGTTTCTGACTTTTAGCCAGTAAACTATGGATTGTAACCCCTAAATTGTAATTTTTAACTGTGAATCCAAATAAACCTCTCCATCTTAAGCTGTGTTGTATATTTTGTCCCAGTAATGAGAAAGTGATTAAGACAGATTTTGATACCAGGAGTGAGTTCTCATTGTTTTGATACTTGACCATGAGTTACATGACCTCAGCATGCAGGCTTTAGCCAGTCTCACTTCTGTAAATAATCCAATTGTGGGGTTAATGCTTCACAGCCTGCTTTGGGGATAATCAGTATTACAGTCCTCTGCACTGTAAAATTCAGGTTCCAGAGGTTTCATGGAAACAAGGACTCTATTGGCAGTTGGACTAGAGGTCATATGTGATATTCTCTGGAATAAAATTTGTCTACATTTTGTTCATGTCTTGAGACTCTGCAGGAAACTGAGTTATAATAAGGACAGTGGATTAATTAATCTGATGGAGGAAATTTCAAGATAGACCAATGTTCAGGCTGTGGCATGGGTACTGCTTGATGCTTTTTAGCAAGAATTACAGTGTAAACCAGAAGGAAATATTACAACTTAAAAGATATTAGAAAGTTTGCAGTTTCAAAAGAAAGGAAGAGCTTGCAAAGCTGAAGTCCTGGACAGCAAGGTTGCTAAAAGATTGGCATTAGAAAGAAGCTAAGTACTTTGCATCAGAACAATAGGAAATATGCCTTGAGGGACAACTCACAAATATACAAGACCCTGAATTTCACAGGCTCAAGGTGGCAAAACTATAAAGTTTTCAATAAAATAGAGAATCCCTGGATCCCGTGCTCCAGAAAGGCTGCCAATGGAAGTGGTTCCCCAGGATGCAGTTCAAAGTGCTTAGCTATCAAGACACTCAGTAATCTCTGTAGCCATAGTGCAAAGGGACCTGGCTACTGTTCCAGCTGGCAGCAGACCTTGGAATTATCCACCTGACACTGGTTTTTCAGGCATGTAGAATGGAAGAGTTATGGGGTCAGGAGTTTCCACCCAGATTTCAAAGGAAAGCCTGGAAGACTAGAAGTATGTCCCTGTGAGAGCACTATATGAAGCTGAGAGTGAAGCCAAAAGTGTAGTGTAAATCCTAAGAATTTCAAAGTTAGGGCCTTGTGCTTGCAAGGCAGGCGGCAGAACCACTGAGCTAAATCCGCAGCCCAAAATCCTAAGAATTTTGAGAATCTGGGAATGTAGAATATCTGCTAAAGGAAGCCATTATCAGTGAGTGGAGCCAACTCAAGAGAGAGACCTTGGGAGCTGTGATACCCAACTCTAGAATTCATATCTCACCACAACTTGTCCTAGGTGCTGGACACAGACCTATAGGATTTAATGTTTGCCCTGTGGAATTTTGGTCTTGGTTTGGTCTTACCCCACCCCTTTCTCTCTCTCTCTCTCCTTCTCCCTTTTTAATGCAAATGTTTACCTTGTGCCACTGTATATTGACAGTATTTAACTCTTTTTTATTTTTACAAGGGCTCTCAGCTAAGAGTTTGCCTTGAATCTCAAAGGAAACTTTAGACTTGAACTTTTCAACAATGTTGGAACTATTAAAATGTTAGCAACTACTAGAGATACACTAAATGCATTTTGCATAGAGTCTTTTGGGATTCAGAGTTGGAATATTATGGTTTAGATCTAGAATGTCTCCCAAACTTCCTATCAGCTCAGAGGCAGGGCTTCTGAAAGGTGATTGGATGATGGGATGCTATTTTCATCAATTAATTCATCCGTTAATGATTTCAGTAGCTGAGTGTGCTGTTAGGAGGTAGGGCCTGGGTAGAGGTGGGTCACTGGGATGTGATCTGAAAGAGTATCTCCCTCCCTTCCTTCCTTCCTTCTTTCTCCCTCTGCTTTCTGACCATCATTGTGTGAGCAACTTTTCTTTTGGCACGGTCTTCTGCCATCCTGTTTCTACCTCAGAGTGAACAAACTATGGATTGTAACCTCTAAAAATTTTGATCCCAAGTAAATCTTTCCTCCTTAAGTTGTGCTAGATATTTTGTGACAGGAAAGTGACTAAGACAGTCCTTGAGCAATAAAAGCTATATTTAGCAATCTTTAACGGAGATGGCTTCTTAGAGTCAAGCCAGTAAGACTAATTCTGAACTGAAGTTGCACAAAGAAAATTGGAAAGTCAGTGTTACTATTGATTCCCCTTCTTTGTACTGATAGATTTCTTCATTAACCAAAGTCATTTTGCATATAGAAAAACATGTCTCCTTTTCTTTTTTTATTTCCCGTCCCAATCTACAACCACTCTCTTGGATATTCTTCTAAATATAGATGTAAGACTGCTTATACTCTGTTACAGAAAAACAATACTGAACAATGCTGTGGCTTTTCAATCATATCATGAACAGATTAAACCCGAGAAGACAACTCTACTTTAACTCGTCATAGGACTCTGCTGTGGATATAAGATTGTTGTCTGACTCTGCTCATGGCATACTCAAATTAGACGGCAGAGAGGGCAGGACTGGGTTTTCCCCAAGAGAAGGAAGTTTGACTATTTTTATTAGTTACCAACCACAGTAACAGAACTGTTCAACTGTGTTTTTCTTTTTGGAATTTCTAACAACTTCTTTTTAAAAACCAAGTGGCATATCTAATGTATTTGTATTTAAAACTTTCAGTTACCTTTCAAATGAATAGTTCTTTCATGACTTACGATAAGGTTAGAAAATAAAGTTGTGGCTTAAATGACCAGATGTTCTGGTTGGTCAGAAAGATATAAATAACTGGGTATGTATAACCTCAGATACTTGGGAGGCTGAGACAGAAGGATGGCAAGTTCGAGATCAGTCTTAACTTATTGAGACTTTGTCTCAAAAGAAACATTTTTTTCATAGGCTCAGATGTAGTTTAGTGGCAGAATATCTGCCTATCATGAGCAAGCCCTGGGTTCAATTTCCAGTACAAGAAAAAAGATAAAAAATACACTGGATCTGATATGAATTTATTTTCCTGCACTTTAGCAAACAGAAATAATATGCCATTTTGTAGACTTTGTACATCCATGTGATTTGTTAAGAAGAAAAACTGAATGATCTCACATTCTTGATTTTCACAGGGGTAGAACTATGCTTCTCCTAAATTATCAAACCTTAAGTTTTATCTTAATAAAATAGAATAAGAACTGTATTGCTTTTTCATCGTAAATATACCATTTCTATAAATATTTTGAAAGTTCCTTCTAATGCTGAAATTTGCTTCCATTGACTTTCTGATGAGTTGGCTAGGGTGATTTCTCTCGCTTGTCTTGTTTGTGTGAATATGCTTTCTAGTCTAGTGCACTTTTTTTCAGGGACTCTGAGAAACCTTCCACATTATGTTTAATGGAATCCATTGGATAAATTAAAGCAAAGAAGTGACATGTCTGAAGATCACTACAGCTGCTATGTAGAGGATGACCAGTGAGGGGCATAAAGAAGAGACGCTAAGGATGTTCTAGGACTTTGCACATACACGTCCACTGTCTGCACCACTCATGCCCACCTTCCTGCATATGCTTAACTCTCCTACTCATCCCTCCAGTTCTTGCTTAATCATGAATTCTAGCAAAACTTCCTGAGCCCACATCTTGGAACCATTAATACTCCTTTTTTATATACATTTGTTTAAGTTTCCTCTAAGCTGCAAACTGATAGTGTCTCTTCCTCATTGTTATAGTCTAGAGCCTAAAGCAATGCTGGCATGTAGTAGACACTCACTATATTCTGAATGAACTCAGTGATGAGCAGGTGCTAGCATATGACTGGGAATCTTCAGGATTAGTGTAAGAATTGACACCTTTGCCAGAGAAAATTTACTCTGGGAGACTAGAATCCAAGGGTAAAGTCTGAATTTTGTAATTGGCATTTTCTTTTGCTGCTGTAACAAATGACCAACACAGCAGATTGAAACAGCATACTTTTGTCATCTAACATTTCTGTAGTTCAGAAGTCTGAGGCAATCTTACAGGCTACATTCTAAGTGTGGCAAAGGGTTTATAGGAGACTCTTATGTTTTCTTATTGGTATATTGCCAGAATTCAGTTCCTTGCATTCACAAGATTGTTCCAAACCTCTAAAGGCTGCCCTCACTTGTTGGCGTCTAGCTCCCTATTTTCAGGTTCAAAGCTGGCATGAACAGATAAATTGCTCTCACACTCTCCATCTCTCCTGCCCCTTTCTTACATAATCCAGGGAAATATTCTAATTTAAAGTCAGTTTTATTAGCTACTATAATTCCACCTGCAATCTTAATTTCCCTTAATTCAACATCTTCACTATAAGGTGATACATGGGCATAACAGTAGGATGTATAGTAGGGGTCAAAATCCTGTCTGCCTTACTGGTAATGGCTCAGAATTTCTTCTTGCATCATCTAAGGAAGGAAAGGAAAGTAATCATCTATAATGCAAACCTCAATGACTCTTCCTAGTTATAAAGATGCTTACACAAAATATAAATATAAATGGCTTTCAAAACAAAGTCCAAATTGGTTGTTGTATTTGAGGAGGACATTTTATTAATGCAAAAGAAAGAAATCTTGGAGAAACCTTTCTAAATTTTTAAGAGAATTACCACCTCTGCCCACAAAAAAAAAACAAAACAAAAACCACTTGAATGCAATTCTAACCTTCTTGCTATTTTTCAAATATTCCAATATTCTAATGTCCTTTATATTTTTTTCTTCTTCTTAGGAACCTATCATTGGCCATTTTTTACCCATACTAATCATTACTGCTTTTTATGTGCTAATGTGACTTGTTGTATCATCCCAGACATGTCTGATCTCCTGGCAAGTGATGCTATTGTTATAGTAAATATGAATAATCTACTGCTTTCTCCCTCTACTAAGATTATTTAATTAGCAGAAAATGTACAAGTTGCCTCTCTTTGTGCCAGATTCATTTCTGAAAAATGAAGGAAATAATAGTATGGGAGCATTATGAAGATTAAATGAGCCAATGCATCTAAGGCCTAAAACAGAGTTTGGTATGGTATTATGGTTTGGATATGTGTCCCTGAAAGGCCCAAGTGTTAAAGTTGTAGCTGCAAGCTTGTGGCACTATTGAGAAGTAATAGAGCCTATCTGAGGTGGGACCTTGTTGGAGGAAGGTCACTGAAGCCATGCTATTGAAGGGGATATTGGGACTTCAATCTTTTCTTCCCACTTTGTTTCCCAACCACCATGAGATGAGCAGGTTCCTTCACTACATGTTCCCACCATGTGGTACTGCCTAAGCCCAAAGCAGCGGGGCCAACTGGGCATGACTGAAAACTCAAAACTGTGGGCCAAAATGAACCTTACCTCTTTCTAAGTTGGTTATCTCAGGTATTTGAGGAAAGAGAAAGCTGACTAACACATATAGTAATTAAAGCCCTTGCAGTTACGCTAACTTCAGATCAGTAATAAATATTATTACAGTTATTAGACAAAGACCAAAATATTGATACCAGAAAATATCAGAAGTGTGATTCTGATTGCCTATGGCAAGTTAGAATAGTCCCACAAAAATAGGCAGAAGATTTCCCCGGGGTAATCTAATCTATTTACAGCCAAAGCAAACAGATTTAACAGATGGAAGTTTCTCCATCATATTTGCTTACTCTGCCTGTGAAATGGGTGGGTTTTTGTTGTTGTTTTTGTTTTGTTATTTCTTTGGTACCAGGGATCAAACTCAGGCCCTTACACTTGCAAGGCAGGCAGCAGAACCACTGAGTCAAATCTCCGGCCTGAACTGGGTGGTTTTGCAAAGCATTCCGTTAACTTATCCAAAGTGCTGCCCAACAAACTAAGGCTGTGTCTACAAGAAATTTATATAAAGAAGCTGGCTGATAAGAAATGTATCAGAGATAAATTATGTCCACAATATCCTAATATTATCAGCTGATTTCTTTCCTTTTATTTTTTAAACTTTTATTTCCATTTTTGGAAATTTTTAGAATAGATAATTGGATATTCCTAGGACTGATTCCAAACCTGATAGGTTTTTAAATTTTGTTTTGTTTTGTTTTGTTTTTGCAGCACTAGGAATTTAATCCAAGGACTGCTGAATGACATTCCTGGCCCTTATTATTTTATTTTGAGACAGGGTCTCACCAAGTTGCCCAGCTGGCCTTGAATTTGTGATCCTTCTGGCTCAACCTTCAAGTAGCTTGGGTTATGGTTATGCACCCCCAAACCTTCCAGTTTTATAAATAAAATAGCCTAAATCTCTGCAAAATCCAGAACAAAAGAAGAAAAATATTTTGAGGCCTAATATGCCAGTATATGTGGCCTAATGTGCCTTTATAAATGTAGCTTTTGGTACATGAGAGAAAAAGAATTCAGAGAGATGTTTATATAATGTAAGTATTATTTTCATTTCTTTTAGGTTTTAGTTGGATAATGTAACAGTTTATTAAAACTTCTTTATGTAAACTATATAGATCATTGTCACAGGCCAAATTTTGATATTACCAGTACAGTTTATCAATTTCATAAGTAGCACGGAGTCCAGTTTATTTTATTTCAATCTGTGTATCCTTAGGTTAGTGATAAAGTAAACGTGACATTCTTATTAATTTTTTCCCATTAATTATTTTCTTTTCTTAGCTCCCTCCCCTTAGACACTTGGTAATAAGGCTCTTGGCTGTTCTCAGCTGCTAATTCCTATTACAGTGGCCATGTCTTGTTTTAGTGAACTGAATTCATTAATTATCATAGGACCCAACTTTTACAAAATATATTTGAGCTATTGATGCTTTCAAAGTTCAGCTAAGAGATATAAATCACTTCTTATGTTCAGAGATGCTAATGAACACCAAGTCCTTTGATTACTTTCTTATGTTGATTTCACAATAGACCTGATCAAGGAATTTTAAATACTAAAATAGGGACTTCCTTAGTCAAATTTTTTTCTGGGTGAATATGGCTCACTTTATATGACTCAAATCCTTTTCCAGGGTGTACAAAAGCATGCAGCAGCTCAGTCACATAATATACTGAACATACTACAAAACATACTGCAGTTGTTGGTCAGGACAATTACACAGCAAAGTACTAATGTGGAAAAGTGCTGAGTGCATGAATACAAAGGGAAAAGAGCCAACCGATGAGCACAGCAGTGTGGGCTGTGAAAATCAATATTCATGCACACTCTCTTCCCTAATATACTTAAGATTCTGTCTTATCTGTTCACTGCAAGTTCCCTGGTCGGCCATCTTAGCTGCCCTACACTTGCTAGAATAATGAAACACAAGCAGAAACCAGCTCAGCAAAATAACTGCAAAGAACAAAGATATGAGGGTATGGTATGCTTGGGAGAAGATTTGGTGGTGATGTTTCTAGTTTGGAATAGTAAATAATAGAGATGGGGCAGTTCTCACAATCATTTGGGTCTGGTCTGTTTTTACTGAAATAATAATAATAAATGAGTTTTGCTTATCTAATTTCATTTATTACAATAAATCTTTTGAAATAGTTGCTGCTGAGGATATCATTATCCTTGTCTTCAAATTGGTTAAGCCAGTTCATTTAGTGTGATAAAATAGGGATTTACACAAAACCAGATGCCACAAACCAGCAGGACCCCGGACTCATTCTCATGTCCTCTGCCTTCTGCTTTGACAGCTTTTCTACTAAACCATGGATTTTCTTGTTAGTGATGGGTTAAATCTTCCATCCTATGAAAAATGACTTGGCTTCAGTTTTTCATTCCCTCTTGGTTGCTTATTCAGTGGCTGTGTTAAACCTTATCTGACAGCAATGGTTCTATCTGCTCTCATCCTATCTCTCTCCTTATTCTAAACAAAATGGCAAGTACAAGCATATTTCCTGGCCTACTATCTTGTTCTTCAATGGTCTCTGGCTTTACAGCAGTAAGGGTGGGGGGAGTACATCTTTATGTATACCGACTGAATTTCTCTCCTTATCCTGCCATGCATACTTATAAGAAATGCCACTTGCTGTTTGTAGAACATCAAGCTGATGGCAGCCAAATCTTTGATTCTCACGCCCATTTTATTGGCTCTCTTACGTGGACTCAAGCGATGGCACCTGCCTTGCAGTTTAAGTAGGACGCATATGGAATAATACAAGTCTCTGCTCTTCTCTTCAGTGTCTGTAAATCCGATGCCTGTCTTACAGGAGGAGTTCTTGATGAGAAATCTTCTGCTGTCCTTGTCATTTTCTATGTTCATTTAGCTGGGGATATTCACAGATACTCACCCAACTTTAAAATAAGAGAGGTACATTTTAGAGCTTCTAAAATATGTGAGAGACCTAAGAGCCTAAGCCAGAGACTGACCAGAGACGAGCAGGTCACGGAGTCTAAACCAGCACATGGCTGTCTCAGGTCCTCTACCCTCCTATCCCTTTGAGGGAGCAGTGACAAACCAAAGATACCTCTGTTCTTCTTGAGTTTTATTAGGGTTTCAAGAGTTTTCAGTTCATAACTTTTAGTACAGTTTGCCCATATTAGCATTTGGTTTTTTTTTCCCATAAGTAATTTTGAATTTAAAAGTTTTTCTTCCTCTGCCAGTACACTGACTAGAGTAGCACTATGTGCTTTTGTTATACTTATTACTGTTTTAGGAATTTGAGAGTAGAGGAAAAGGAAGTAGTCTAGAGAAGCTGATCTCTAATCTATTCTCAGATTACCAGTCAGCTGGCTTTCTTTCAATCATGAAAGTAGACTTTTGAAATTCATTCAGCTGAATTACTAATTTTCCATTTTAGCTAGCCATGTGTTTGAAAGTAAGAATAAAAGACAAAGACTTATTTAAATCTTTATTTAGTTTGGCCCTTATTCTTCTAAATCTGAAATATGGTCTATCCTGTGGTAAAGTTAGAAAAACTCATTTCTGTGCTTTTATATTTCAATGTCATTATCAATTACGAAGTGAAAGATTTCTTTAAGATACTACTGAGATTTTTTTCCTAATATAAAGAACTAACGTCTCTATTTCAGCTACTTTTTCATATATGAAGATTTATTTATAAGAATAACTGAAAAGATGAAAATAAATTTTCTTATGAAAAATTATTTTTCACTGGAAACACTAAAAATGGAGGATTTTCATTTCTTTTCATTGCTTTTATAGAAAAGATCTGTGGCTCATAGCTTTGAGAATGTCGGCTCATAATTATCACTCGTTGAGCCTGTGCCTCCCATGGCAATGAGGTCTGCGACTACAGAAATAAGTTAGGCACAAATTTGTCCCCAAAAAGAATTCATGCGTAGCAGTAAAAATAGGTAATTAGAAGCCTGCTTTTAGTACAGAATTAGAATTATCTAGAATGAAGCTAAAATAAGGAATAAAGGGTGCAGGATAAGCCTGGGATCGTACTTTAGAGTTTTCTAGAGTCACCCTCCCTAGACTCTAGGGGGTCTACTTGGGTAAAAGTAATGATTTACCATGACAGTTCGGTTTTGCTGGAACAGAACATGTGCAGATCATCTAACACAGTTACTGAAGATTAAATAAGAATGAGAAAAACTATTGTTAAAAATTATATGGAAGGAAGCCAGGTGTCATGGCTCACACCTGTAATCCCAGCACTCAGGAGGCTGAGGCAGGAGGAACACTGTGAGTTCGAGACCAGCCTGCACTACATAGTGAGTTCCAGGTCAGTCTCAACTACATAGTGAGACCCTGTCTCAAAAAAAAAAAAATTATATGGAAGGACAACCAATAATGACAACAAAATGTGATTGGTATGCGATAGAAAGTGAACACAAAGCCCAAACTAGATGTAGAGGAGAGCATCTCACTCTGATGTGCCGATTAGGAAGCCTTCCCGGAAGGGTGATGCTTTAGCTGAGTTTTAATGAAAAGGAATTTTTCCTATAGTCAGAGAAACAGGGCGAAAAAAAAAAAAGGACAGCTAATGAGAGACTTCATAGGAGAAGATATTGCAGATAAAATGGATAATTTATACTTAGTTACCGGGTACTTATTGTATGCTAGAAACTGGATGTAATGGCAATCACTGTGTTTAGGGATTGATTGTGGATAATATACGCAACAATTTGATAGGCTTTTGAAAGTAAATCACATCTTACTCTTCTTTTATTTTTTTGTTACAGGAATTGAACTCAGGTCCTTGCGCTTGTGAGGCAGGTGCTGGAACCACTGAGCTAAATCCCCAGCCCTCTCTTCTTTTAATAACTTCCAAAAGTGAGTTTCTTTTGTAAGCACAGGACTAGTCCCTGACAAGTGCTACAAGTTCAGACCCTGCCACAGCCTCTTACACTTGTCCATCTGGCCTTCTTACTAATTTACAGGAAAAAAGCTTTTACTTCTCCCAGAACAGTTACATTTACATATATTTACACTTACTGTTGCGTTGCCTGGAGTATTCATTCCTCAGCACTCAGGTCTTGGCTCTAAAGCTTTGAGAAGCCTTTCATTAGCATACTATGGTAGTAGTCCTTTCCACCAACCCACCGTCCAAGAGTATCTCTGTCCGATAGTATCACTCTCCTTGTTTTGCTATCTCATGGTATTTGTTAGTCAACCTTAACATGTCTATTCATTCACTTTATATGATCTGCCTCCTCCAACAAAACCACGGAAATAGGTATTTGTTTCTTAAACCATGCTCTTGCCTTAGCATCAAGAAAACTTACCAGTTTTCTGTTGGATAAACGAATGAGCAATAGTCATGGGGATGAGTTAAATGAGGTGTGTTCGCGATCACGAGAAATGACATTAGTGTAAACGGCTTTCCTGAGTGAGAGCCAGCCAGTGTAGGAAATTGAAAGTTTCAATTGATGAAAATATATTAGCTTTTTTTTTTTTCTTTTTGGTACCAGAGAACTTGGGTCCTCATGCTTGCGAGGAAGGAGGTGGAACCGCTGAGCTAAATCCCCAGCCCTTGATGAAAATATAGTAACTAATCCATGAGGAAAATTGTAAAATTTCTTAAGAAAGGATCATAACACGGTAAGTATGACTATACACCTTGTGAATGTTTATGCCATCCTGGAATTTTATACCAATAAATTTAAAATTTCATCTAATACTACTGACACATTTTTTGTTTGTTTCATTAAAGCATAGCAGTCATGATCTCTCTTCTGTTATAAGACATATTTCAACTCATTAACTATCATTCCTTCAGCTACAGGTTTCATGCATGGCTCTCAGTTGTATGATTAATGTACTTAAGGAAATCATGGCCTGAAAGACCAAGACCAAATAGAATAGGTACAATATATGCTATTTGAAAATACTTCACTACATTACTTGAGGATTTTTCAGCTATCATATACTTATTCCTTACTGATGTGGTTTCATAGGATTTTACTGTTTGTTCTGTTTTGTTTTGTTCTGTTTTGCTGTGTGTGTGTGTGTGTGTGTGTGTGTGTGTGTGTGTGTGTGTGTTACTGGGGACTGAAACAAGGGCCTTACATATTAGGCAAGTGCTCTATACCCAGCCCTTAACTTCTTTAAGCAAAAGAAATATGCACAAGAAGCAAACGTAACTTTTTTAAAGTAAGTCTTTAGCTAATATTTATACATGTAAATAAAAGAATAAAATTTAACAGAAGTAAAAAGGTGTGGTGACATTAACTATATTTTTTAAACAAAACCAATTAAAGAAAATATGTATCAACTGCATGAAGAATCTTGTAGCTTATAAAAATTATACCCATATAAAATACAAAAATATTTGTGATAAAATACTTAGACTGTGTCGGAGCCCGGCCATGGCCCTCTAGGCTTTGACATTTGAAAGGAAACTTCTTCCTCTACACTCAAGGCATTGATACAATCTATGTAACATTTGTTACTTTTCTAGGACTCTGCTTGTTAAACTTGTTTTTTGACCCTGCAAAGGGAAAAACTCATTGTAAAGAGTCAGAAAATCTGGTCTTTGCTTAAGATAAAAACAATTGCTTGGTGTTTTCTGTTGTTGTGTGCCTTTAAAAGCTTCCTGTTGATGTGAGCCTATAAAAGGAGCTGTTTCTGTGAAATAAATGACTTCTCTTGGTCTCCACTCAGGTTTGAGATTTCTTTCCTTTCTCAATCCTCACTCCCCAAACTCAGGCATGTTGTGATGGCTGGGCCACCACAGACTGAATAAAGAAGATGTGGTTTTTCCATAAAATGGAGAAATACTCAGCCATAAAGAATGACAAACTAGAGTCAGTTATAGCTGAATGGATGCATATTGAGGCCATACTCTTAAGTGAAGTTAATAGGACACATGAGTAGATACTGAATAGTTTCTTGGGTGTGAAAAACTAAAAGTGTAAGGTTCAAGTGGCATAATCAATAGTGTGAAATAGGAAGAAAATGGCTAAAGGGGAAGTGGGAAAAGTAGGGGGAAGGAAATAAGGGAAAAGAAAAAATGCGAAAAAAGGAAAAAAATGGAGACAAAGTCTTCGTGAATACGGAAGGGTGAAGGTGGTGAAGGGAGGGTAGGGGTATGGGGAAAATATAAGAACCAAGACCTGTCATGTAAAGGTACAAGATCCCAATGATAAATGTAACTAATGTTTGCTTTAAATGTACCAATAAACTTAATGAAAAAAATACTTAAATTAATATAACAATGTAAAGTAACCTTTGTAGAGTAGTCCCCTCTTATTCACAGAAATATTTCTAAACCCACAGGGGGTTCCAGAAACTGCAGCTAGCCCTGCACCCCTTGTATGCTATACTTTTTCTATATATTCATACAGATACAAAGTTTAATCTATGTTAGGCAGAACAGTACATTAACAACAGCAAGTAGTAATAAAATAGAAAAATTATAACTATATTCCTTTTATAATTTTATGATTAGAACATCTGTTCTTACCATAGATCATAAAAACCACGATGTACAATCTTCTGTCTTTACTAAGTTGCACACCGTATATATATATTTTTTTTTTCATCAATTTTCTGGGACCTGAATTTCTAGCCTCCCTGACCTTGTACTTTGGGGCCATTATTCATTAAAATAAATGTTACGTCACACCCCATGAGTAAGACAACTATGAGGCCCAGAGCACAGCACTAAGCATGGCCTGGCACCATCAAGCCTCTGCAGTGATATGAAAAAAGACAGTAAATCATGTCCCAGCTGCTGCAGTTCCAGGAAGCCTGATGATATCTATAACCATCACCTATTCCAAAAAACATGTCCTCACTCTATTTGCCCAAATTCCTTAAGGCAATAATCCTTTCCTTCCTCTTTAAATACTTTGTTCTCTTCCAACTCTACACCAGGTCCTGTTTCTGATTCAGCCTGCTTGCCAGCCCAAGACTCATTGCTCACACAATAGCTGCCCAGGTGGACTCCCCTACCCCACACAGGTTACTTGAACTGAGATACTACAGCAGTCAATCTGATAACTAAGCCACTGAGTGACTAATAGATGGGTAAGATACACAGCATGGATATGCCAAGGAAAGGGATAATTCATGTGCCAGTGAGAACAGGGTAAAATGACATGAGATTTCACATGCTACTCAATTTAAAACTTGGAAATTATTAATTTCTGTAATTTCCCATTTAAGATTTTTAGACTACACTAGAAACTGAAACCTTGAAAAACAAAACAAGAGACAAGAAAGCAATACTGCATAGCATGTTGGTCCAAAAATAGATTTTGGAATATATCAATCTTTATGCAAACCACATTTAATTACTTATAAATTGTATGACCTTTGACCTGTATTTTACCCTTACTAAGGCTATGGTTTCTCATTGATTAAATGGAAAAATCAACAGCATTAATTCTATTTATAGGAGCAACTCTTTGCCAATTTGAATTGATTTATTATTAAACATTTTATTGGCAGTAAGCAGGGTGGTGTACACCTAAAATCCCAGACTTGAGAGGCTGAGATTAAAGTATCACAAATTCAAGGCCAATCTGAGTAATTTAGTGAGATTCGGTCTCAAAATAAATAAGATCAGGATTACAGTTCACTAGCAGAGTGGTTACCTATTGTGCATGAGGCCCTGGGTTCAACACTCAACACTGGAAAAAAAAATTATTAGAATGCCCCATTAAAATATTCATGTTAAAATCATTTATTCTCAAAAATTGTCATCTTGTTTGCAATATACTATATACTATGGGTTAACTTGTATATCTCACTATTGGAATGACTGGCAGAATAACCAACTACTGTGTTATCAAGTGTTTACAGGAATTGATAACTCTACAATCTTCCCATTAAATGATACTTAAAAATTAAGAATTAAAACTAAAAAGTTAAAATGCTGGTCTTTGAGGAAGGTTACAACTCTCATTTTGTTGTCTTATATTGCATTCAGAGTTCACCATGATAAAGCCATGTTTTTGTGAGAAAAGACTAATGTAGTTTCATTAGAAAACTTAAGAAATTGTATATATGTACTAAACTTAAGAAAGTATAAAACTATTTATAAAATATGAAAGAAGGAAATTATTTAAAAATCACAAAAAAGGAAAGGAAAGCAAAATGAGTGAGAGTTTGTAAAGAGAACAAATTAAATGGAATAATTCATAGGTAGCTATGATTCCAGATGGGACATCCACAAGCAATATTTAGTATACTTAGTAGTTTTATTTCAATTCAAGAATTCTAGCCTGGTGTGGTGGTGCATGCCTATAATCCCAGCACTTGGGAAGCTGAGGCAGGAGGATTGCTGAGAGTTTGAGACCAGCCTGGGCTACGCAGTGAGTTCCAGGTCAGTCTGAACTACATAGTCTCAAAAAACAAAACAAAACAAAATCAATTCAAGAATTCTAAATCTGTAAAATTTTAAAATGCTAAAATAACATAACTTTTTTCTGGTCCATGGACTCGTCACTGATATAAAACACATCACCAAGCTTCCTACACTGCCTCATTTCTTTAGTGATACAAGTGTGTGAATGGCCTCATAAATGGCTACAAATACTACCTAGCCGATTTGTTCCTGCATAATTAGCAGCACTCATTTCCATTCTCTCTTTTATAAGTTTATTAGGATATTTGTACTCTTTTATCTAGAGAGGTCTGGGGGGTTGCTTTTTTTGAGAAATGGTTTCGGTGTGAATTCTAAGTTGGCTTTGAACGCACTACATAGCCCAGTTTGGCCTCAAACCAATGGCAATCCTCCTGGCTCAGTCTCCAAAATGCTAGGATTACAAGCATGCACCACCACAGCCAGACGGAAATGTTTTTGTTTATAATTGATGCTGAAAACTGGAAAAATTGCAGTAGTACAAACCAATCTATTTTTTTCACGTTTGGCTAATAAAATTGATGTAGTTTTTATTTATAATGCATGGCCAATATCATTTTAGTTTCACATTCACTTGGTGTTTTTTGTGATCAAGTGAAGATCTGGCTAAAAGCTTTAGAACTAGGGAGTTCCCATAGACAGTTGAACCATATGTTCACACAGCCCAAATTTCCTGGGTTTAGGGTCATCCTAAATGTCACAATCAGCTCATATGCTATCATTACACAACCAAACCTCAACTTATAAATCTCAACCCATTGCTTTCATCACTAAATAAAAAGTTGTGGCTGTTATGGAGTAGAACAACATGAGTATAAGAGAAGTTGTAAGCCTCTCGCACTGGAGACGATGGATCCCGATGATTGAAAGTCAGTCTGACAGAATCATCCACGAGGCTAAAATTGTTGTCATTGTTTCCTCTTGTCCTATGCTAGGTCTTACTGCTCATGTACCCTTTTCTTGGTGATATTTTTCTTCTACACTGATAGAACCAACACCTTAATTAGAATGGGAATTTCTCTGTACAGAATTCCTGCATATTTCTTGGAAGTGTAATTTCCATTTAAAACACAGCCTTCAACTTTACAAAAACTATGGTAATAAACCTAAGCTTACCTTTGTTCCTATCATACTGTTTCACTTAGAATGGTAACCACATAAATGGAGTACATGAGTGTATGTGTAAAATAAAGACTTCCCCTTTTCACTTCCCTCCAAAACATGTGCACACATACACATTTGAAAGCATTTAGCAATATATCCAGCCTAAAACCAAAAATTCCCCCTTTCCCTTTTTTAAGACAATGTGTTAACCACCAAAATCACCTAAAGAAATTAAATGGACAAACAAAAAGTCAGAGAAAGAATAGCTCAATGGGTATGAGAGTTCTGGTGTTAGATCTTGTTTTGAGTGCCAGCTTTATCCTTTGAAAGCTCTCAGTCCTCAAAAAAATTTCTTTACTTTGGTCCTTTCTTGGGTGCAGAATAAGACTAACACTTAGGCCATAGGATGGTTATTAAAAGTAACACATTTTTGTACACAGTGCACTTAGCCCTGTACTTAGAACATAAAATGTACTTCTGAATTTGTTTTTAGAAGGACTTACTAATCATTAGAAAAACTCAAATCAAAACTATAAGGTATGATATCTTGGATTCATGAGGATTTTTGACCATTATCAAAAAGAAAAAAAAACAGAAAATAAAAGATTAGTGAGGATGTGGAAAAATCAGAATCTTGAGTACTATTGGTGGAAATATAAAAATTGTGCAGCAGTCTTGCAAAAAAGTATGGATATCCCTTAAAAGATTAAAAATTTAGTTATCATATAATTCAGCATCACACTTCTGAGTAAATATCCAAAAAAATATAAAACAAAATATTAAAGAAGTAGTCATATATTTATATTCGTTGTAGCAGTATTTACCATAGCTAAGATGTGGAAGCATCTCAAATGTCCATTGATAAATAAATGAGTAAAGAAAATGTAACACACACATATAATGGAATAAAATCCAGCTCTTTACAAAAAAAAAAAAAAAAGAAAAGAAATTACACGGTATGTTGGCACATACCCATAATCCCAGCACTCTGGGAGGCTGAAGCAGAAAGATCACAAGTTTGAGGTCTGAGCCCAGCATGGGCAACTTCATGACTTGGAGAGATCCTGTCTCAAAAATGGGGATGTGGGCCAGGGGTTTGGCTCAGTGGTTCTGCTGCCTGCCTTGCAAGTGCAAGGGCCCAAGTTCGATCCCCACTACAAAAAAAAAAAAAATGGGGATGTGGGACCTCTGAGAATGTAGCTCTGTGCAGAGGCCCTGTGTAAAATCTCTAGTGCCACGCACAAAAAAGGAAATCTGTCATGTGCTAAACATGGATGAACCTCAAAGACATTATGCCAAGTGAAATAAACCCCATGATCTAAGATATCTAGAGTAGTCGAAATCATGGAAACTAAAAGCAGAATGGTGGTGTCCAGAGAGTAGCGTGAAGGCAAAATAGGAAGTTATTGTTTGAAGTGTAAAGAGTTTCAGTTTTGTAAGATGAGGAATTTCCAGATATGTTGCACAACAATACAGTTACTACTAGTAAATAGTACACTTAACAAATGGTTATACCACAATTTTAAAAAATAGGACAAACTTTAAAAAGTAAATTGTAAGGATGTTCTCCATAGCTCTTCTCTAATTCCAGAATAAAGAATGGAGAAGAGAAAGAGATGAAGATGCAGGAAGCCAAGAACAGCTTTCAGTTCTTAAAGTATATTTATGGAATTCTTTCCAATTCCAGGGAGAGGAAAATATGTGCAATAGATAGACAAGGTGAATCTAATGCATCTCTCTTCCCTTATCTTCAGTATACTCTAGAGAAAACTAAAACCAACCTGTCACCCTAATCAAGTGTTGGAATACATTTATATGCAGAGCCACACCTCAGAATTGGAAATGGGTAGAGTTGAGTAGAAGGAAATAAATCTCTGAAAGGGAGGAAAGAAGAAAGTGAGGTAGAAAAAGTCTACAGTTTGAAATAAGATGAGTTTGTATCCTCTTTCTACTACTTGCTTATCCTGAGAATTACTCTATTCATCAGTAAAATATAAACAGTCATCTGATTCTCACTCACATGTTATGAGAATTTACCCAACATATTGTGTTTCTTAAGTTGCTTCCTTCCTAGGAAGAACAATACACATTTTGCTCTGTGATTTCTACAGATAAGCAAACTCTAGCTAATAACCTCCCTCAGGAAAAAACAGTTTCTACTTTCTTATTCATTGACCCAATTGCTTATTACCCTGATACCTATTGTTAGTCTTGTTTATGAATGTCAATATTAATTCAGTACAGGACAGACTGAAATAATTCTTACCTTCAAAGTGAAAATGTGCCGATTTATCCCCCAAGCACTAAAAGTAATAAATTAGATGATTTTACATAAGACAGGGAAACACTTTGCTTATGAACAAATAAATAGTATTGAATCATAACTCAAGAATGTGATCCTATCCATTGCTGTCACCTTTTCTAAAGATAATCTTAATTACAATATTTACAAAAGGTAATAACTACATTCCTTCTACTTCTAAGGAGAAAGGAGGAAATTGCACCATAAAATAAGAAGATAGAAGGATATTTAGGAACCCTGATATGATCATTCCCCCAAAGAAAAGCATAATTTTATTTCATTGAGGTTTTTAATTAAAGTATTCCATTTTCTAAAGTAAGATGAGGGGAAAGTCCACTTTAACGCCTCTTGGAGTCATATTCACAATACAGTACATAAGAATTAATATTTCCCAAAATTATTTTACCAAATATGACTTCGCACATTTTGTTTTTCTGTGTATGCTCTAGCTTCACTAATAGAATACATTCTTGTCCGCTGTATCTGAATGTTGAGTAAAAGAAAACAGAAGAAAAAGCTAAGTAGAACTCCATAAATATTTAGTCAGTACAATATTCCAAAACAGCTCAGACATGCCAATAGCTTAGTTTCTATATCAGTTCTTTGTGATAATCCTTTCTCTGGAGGAGTTCATTCACTTCACTACTAACATGTTGTAAATATCTGATTACATATTTGGGGTCTATTTTGTTTTATTTGAACAGGAAATTTCAATTAGTATCTCTAATTTTTACAGAGGGATGTATACCTAATATCAAGAATCCTCACTTATAATCTTAAACTCACTAAAGGAACATTAATACATAATATTGGCATAATAAAAGCAAATAAGTAAATGAAATTAACAACTCTACCCTCAGGCATCAATTTTAGTAGTTCATGATAAACTAATACCAATTTCTTTTGCTAGCGTTCTCTGAATACTGACAGTAAAGAGACGTTTCACTGCTCTCCACTTCACTGATCTATTCTTGATTCACATCATCTGTGAACCTTTCCATTTACTTATCCCTTTGAACATGCTGTCAACATATCCTGCTCCTATGGAGACAGTAGGAAGAGAAGAACGTGTGTGTGCACACATGTGTGTGTGCGTGTGTGTAAGAGCAGAAAGAGAAAGATAAGGAAATGCAAGGCTTTCAAGAAAGCAGAAATTTCTATGAAAATCCCCAGTATCTTTCTTTTAACAACTCTATAAACAGTCTTTGTGAATCATCCAGCCTGACTGTTAGCTGTCATCCAGAAAATCCTTTAAGATGAGGAACTTGAACACTTAAGTAGAACTAAGTGATACGTGCCTTGTCATGTTTTCTTACGTCTCTAACTAAGCCAACAGTTCGTCATAGAGATTGCCCTTGAATCAGGTTTCACAGCCACAGCACTATGGTTAAGAAGAATAAACACTAGAAGTAGAGTTTGGATTGTGGGAGAAACTTTGCAGAGATGGAATTTTGGACAATTTTTCATAATTCATAAAGTCTTACTTGCTCTCTGAAGTTGTCTAAAATGTATGCCTTTCGAGATTAGAGAATACTAAATTTATTTATTTATTTATTGTGGTACCGGGGATCAAATTTAGGTCCTTGCAGCACTTGCGAGGCAGGCCACCAAACCGCTGAGCTAAATCCCCCGCCCAAGGGAATACTAAATTTAACAAAAATTCGTAAGTCCATTTATACTATTTGCAAGGGGGACAAAGTGCCTACTCTGGGCCTTTCCATGAAGATGTTTTACCGAGTCAGGAAAATGCAGATAGACAGCTCCACTGTGAAGCTTTAGGCACCAAAAAGAACAGACAGTTGATGGAGGGTGAGGCTGTTAACGAAAGGAGAATCGCAAATGGCTGTCCTAGAGTCCTTACTCTGCTCCTCTTCTCCCCAAGGCCACACACATTTGGCAGAGATGCCTAGGAGTGACATAGCTTGGGAACAAGTCATTGAAGAATGCAAGGAAGACAATCACCCAAAATGTCAAGAGGATGCTAGAAAAAGCCACTGCCCTAATACTTTGCAATAAAGTCCAGAAGCAAGAATTGTGCCAGAGATTGCATAGGTAGAAAACAATGTTAAAAGAGCCAGGCATGGTGGTGCACAACTGTAATCCCAGCACTCGGGAGGCTGAGGCAGGAGGATCACTGTGAGTTCAAGACCAGCCTGGGCTATATAGTGAGTTCCAGGTCAGGCTCAACTATATAGTGAGACCTTGTCTCAAAAAAACCAAAACAAACAAATACACAAAACAAAAAAAGCAAAGTTTAGTTATAAATAATCATAAAATAAGCTCACTGAAGTACAAAAGCAAGTACTGTTAACATTTTGCAATATAAAATTCTATGCTTTCTGTATAAATCTATACACAAATACATACTTTTAAAAAATAGGCTTATTCAAAAGTATTGCCAGTTTTTAGATTTTGAAGAAATTTTATCATGTTGATGTGGGGTCTACTGGTTTTTCAAGATTTATAGTAACTGCCTTTAAATATGGAAGTTCTGTGTCATTCAAACGTGTACTTCTGCAGATGTAAAAAAGCACTAAATTTCACTATTGGTGGGTTGTGCTTGTCAGGCAAGTCTTAAGCAGTGTATTTGTTTAAAATGATGTTTATATAATTTCTTGTAGATTATTGTGAAAGGGTCAAGAAATCAAGATAGCTCTCATTTCTCTAATTTCCATTTAAAATGTATTCATCATATGTTAATACAATTAACTTGTTACCAAGCAGAAATGTACTGAAAATGTACAACCATTTGTAGCCTGTATATATTTAAATATTGTTGAAGATGAATTCTCAGAGTGAATTGTATCCATCACATCAGCCAGCTGTAAGACCTGGACCTTTACCTGCAGCAGAGAGTTTCAGAGTTTATACACAGATTGCCTCAATGTCATGTAATTTTAGAAGTGGTGTTTTGTTATGAAGAACTCTCAAGTTGCTTATAAAGCTAACCTAAGTAGAAGTAGGTGTAAATGTTTTCTAAGACAATGGGCTTATGTGCTACATGCTTTTATTCAAGTGATGTTCACATTTCATATTAACCATTTTAAGGTAAACAATTCAGCCTCCATTAGCATATTCTATCTAGTTCCAAAAATATTTTCATCACCCCAACAGGAAACCTTGGATCTTTTAAGAAGTTGCTCTCCATTCTGCTCTACTTCAAGTCCCTGGAAGTTACTATTGTGCATTATATCCATATGGATTTACCTATTCTTGATATTTCATATAAATGGAATAATAAGAGGGAACTTTCTGTATGTTTCCACCTAATGACCTGCCTCTTCTCTCTACTGGCTCCTTCTTCTGTACCTGAAAACATAGTCATTTCTGACGTGATTCTACCTCCTTGGACCCTTTCAAATAATTGTTATGATAAGTGAAGGAAACTTAAGTGTAGTAACGTGTCTGAAGAGCTTTGGATTCAACAACACACTGTGTACTTAACAGAAGTCAGAAAAAAGTCCCTGTTCTAGAGGCTTCAGGCGTATCTTCACAAGAGAGAAGAGTCGTAACATCTACCATGTCAGCAGGAGGAGCTATGAAGCCTAAGAAGTTCACCAGCAGATTCTTTAGAATTTGTGGTCACACTGCCTGTATTTCATCACTAATGATTCAATACTTACTTTCTGACCTTTTGGTTTTACCCCCTACATTAAACCACCTAAGCTACCAACATCAACTGCCTAAGCTACCAACACTGTGCATGTAGTAATTTCAAAACCTTAGACTTTGAAAGGATAGCTACAAAAATTAGTAGCAGAAGTATAAAATAGAAAAGCAAATTGAGAGTCCTGGCCAAACTTCTATGAAAAGTGCAAAGAATGCCAATGCTTTAAGTGAGTGTAGATCTTAGAGCAACTGAAGTTTGAACATAATAGACAAAGGGATTCCTTAACATTAGTGATGGAGAGACAATGTTTAACAGGAGAAATAAAATAGAACCTCACAACTTGTGTCTGCTGTTTCTCTTTTTCTATCAGGAAAAAAAAATGTTCAATGAAAAGTTTCACTACCTTAAAAAAAAGCATATTTAAGAAGGAACTAAATTCTATTTGATAGGGAATGATGAGATCCTTCAGTTATTTTCATTGTTCAATTGAAATACTTTCCAGAGCACTAAAGTTAGGAATTGTCCACGTCAGCAATGGACTGTTGATAATTTTTGAAAAGCTGTAGAGAATGGCAGAGATACAAGAAAATGGATAGGTCATATCCTGTCTTAAAAGCAGAAAATGTCTGTCTTCTATGAAGGATACACTGAGTGAGATCCCCAGAGGAGTTCTCTAGTAATTGCTCACCACAAAAAAGTACGGATGGCTTCCTGCTAAATTGACTGACTGGATATATGTATTCATCTTTCTTGCCACGTCCTATACAAATATCAGAAAAGTAAATTAAATAAAATTGAATAAGTTTTAGGAAATACAGAAGGGGCCTCTAGAATCTGTTGAGGAATTTGGGGGATATATTATTGCTGAAATATAACAGAAGTCCAAGTTTTAGCAGAATTCTACAAAATCTTCACAATCAAAATCAACAAGGGTTAGAAGGAGTGAGCCCTTGGCAGAGGCAAGGCAAATAGTAAAGGCAAAGCTGGTTCTCATACCACCTGAGGGTTGATCCCTTTGAGAATCCCAGATTACACCATGAGAGGTTTTACATAAGACTTAAAATAGACTTCAGGTCTAGAGAGTCAGGGCCTTGTCATAGGCAAATGAGACCCATGTTCCCTTTTAAAAGCCATACTCAGATGTAAAATTCACACACTGTCACTTCAGCTGTTTCAGTCCAAACTTTAGCTAGCAGCCACATAATGAATTCTTACACTCCTTCAAATTAATATCCAAATTAGCATTCAAATTAGTATCCTGTTTACAAGTATGACCAAATTATCAAGAAGTACCAACCAGCCAAGAAGAAACAGTAGCACCAAACTCAAACAGCAGAACTAAAGCCTTAACAAACACAACGTATGACTCCAAATAAAGTGCTAAAATAAGTATATTTAACATTTTCAGAGAGATTGTAAGGAGTTCTAAAACTATAAAGAAGTGAAATGAAGACAGGCACTAAACATTAATAAAGACATTTAGGGTTATTCCAGTATTGAGGTCCTAGGAGGTAGCTCAGTGACAGAGCACTTACATAGCACATACATGGCCTTGGGTTCAATCCCCCAGCCTATAAAAAATCAAAATGACTTTTAAAAAATTAAAATAAGAAGATGAGTTGGGAAAAAGGGAAGCAGTGATCACTCCAAGTCAGCATGAAGTCACGACCCACAAGTCATGCCTCAATTATTTCACTTCCTTATTTTGAGAAGTTATCGGACTGGTAGATCTGGGAATGCCAGTAAATGAAGTACCTGGTGTCTATTAAGCCATTAAAGAAATTATTCCATGATCCTATAATCTGAAAACAAATTATATCTCACCAATGACTGATTGATATCAGTCTTAAAATTTAGCTGATATAATAAAATTAGCCAATATCATCTAATAAAAATTTACTACACCCAGTACATTTCAAGTTTGTCCTTTCCCTCTAGGTTTTGAGTTTCTTGAGAAAAGGCATATTTTCTGCATTATACTCAAGCCTATTCCCTAGAACAACACTACACAAATGACAGTCTCAAAAAATATTTATTGAATGATAATTAAACAACAATACAATAATTAACACAAAGCCCTTGTGTAAAATGTGTGAGCAGCAGTCTGAAAGGCTGAGGCAGCAGGATTATAAGTTTGAGTCCAACACGGAAAACTTAGCAACTCAGTGAGCTCCTGCCTCAAAACAAAAAGGGGTAGGGGTACAGCTCAGTGCAAGGGTCCTGGGGTCAATCCACAGTACTGGGGGGAAAATTATATATGAGATGAATGGGGAGTGTTGGATAAACTATATCTCTTTCCTAGAGATGATAAAATACCCAGGTAATCATGCCCAGCTCTGAGGACAGCTGTTGTCACACTTTCCATTTTTCCCTCCAGAATGGCTCCTGTTTCCATGTTTTCTGGTTTATATTTAACTTTCCTAAATTTGAATTTGTCTCCTTCACTTCCTATGTCTTTTCTACACTACCCATATGCCACATCTTTGGTAGTATTTGTTGAACAATAACAGAAGAGTTCCACTGAAAAGGCCTTGACTCAGTGGCTCATTAGTACCTACATGTATCAGTCAGCTTTCCTGCTGCTGGCAAACAAGACCCACAAATTAAAGGAGGAGAAGTTTAATTTAGCTCATGGTTTCAGGGGACGGAGTCTATGGTTAGCTGGCTCTAAGGCAGAAACATCAGGGCAAAGGAGAATCACAGAGCAAAGGGGCATCACAGAACAAAGCTGCTTAGTTCATGGTGGCTGGGAAGTAGAACAGGAGAAAGGCACCAGAGAGGGGTGAGGGACCAGGTATCGTATCCATGACCTACCCAGGTAGTCACAAAAGTGTACTCAACCAATTCCTAGGGCAGATTCCAAAGTCAAATGAGTTGACACTCAACCAGAACTACAACCTCCCACTTCTTCTCAACTTCATTCCCAAACATACTTCCTTAAACTATATTTAATGTCCAAATATAGACAATAGCAAGTTCATAATTCCACATATATAATACAGCTATTCAGCATATAACCAAAATAATACGCTCTTCCCCAAAGTCTCAAAAATTCCACTATTTTTCAAAACTGTCAGTGTCTTTAAGACGCAAAGCAAACTCAGCTGTGAAGCTCTGTAAAAATAAAAAACAAGTTACATAATCCAAAGTACAACAGCAAAAGGTAAATATTTCCATTGCAAAAGGAAGGAAGAAGAGGACAGAAAAAATAGAACCAAAGCAAGACCAAAAGTCCAGCAGGGCAAACATTAACTTCTATAGTTTCATATCTAGCATCCAGGGCACACATGGTGAGATGTGAGTTCTAGAGGGATTGGGTGGCCTTCACACAGCCACTCTCTTGATCCAGCTCCACTCATGGCTTGAAGCTTTCTTCAGCAGACGTCCATGTTTCTGCCACTTCTAACCTCCTAGTGTCCTAACTGCACTTACAGCTTTACTCCCACAGCTTTGTGCATGAACCTCTCAGGGGACGATACCTGCTTACATTAAGCCCATCTGAAAAACAATTATTGTGAATTAACAGGGAAGAAGAAATGACAGATGTAGAAATGCGTAAAAGCTAAATAAATTAATTAAATTAATTATTTTGTTAGGTCTTGAGAGTAAATTCTCCTTTCTGTGTATTCAGCAATAAAATTTGGCAATTTTTACATGCTAAATTGAACAGAAAAAGGGTTAGAAATAGGTTGTTTTTGTCATAGTCTTAGAAGTATCAAGGCCCATTAATGTAAGCACAATCAGAGATTTGTGGATATTTTGACAGTTCTGATAACTGATGAAGAGCTTACTGGTAAACAGTACACCTGGCAACTTTCTCCTGCAGATGTAACCTACTGAATGAGAAAGCTAAAATATTTCTCTTTATCCAGCAGCAGATCCATACTGAGGTGCTCCATACCAATGCAACATGGTATTTTCAAGTTACTTACTGAAGTAGTCCTCTGGGGTACCTAAAACTTTAAAATAATTTTCCTGAACATAAATATCTGCTTGGAGGACATGCTAGCAAAGCAAGGAAGGAAGGAAGGAAAAAAAAGAAAGAAGGAGAAGGAAGAAAAGGAAAGAGAAGAAATTAGAATATGTTGTGGGGTAGTACTAGTCCCTATGGATGCAGTACCCAGATCCATCCTACTGACCCAAGCACCGGGGCCATCCTGGCTCCATGAAGTCTAGGAACGCGAAAGCTTAGCGAATGCAAGGTCAGCCTATGTTGACCCAGGTTTCGGGACAGTCCCTTTGCAGATTCAAGCTGCAGGCTCACCCTCGAATATGTAATCATCAGGTTACTCTTCACTGACTTAATCAACAGGTTCACCCAATAAATCCAGATTAGCCTGCCCATGGATCGTTCCAGATGGTCTGCCCAGAATAGCTCAACAAGTTGGCAAGTAAAGGGCTTTTCAGACAGTCAGTTTGCAAAAACCAGATTATAATCTTTCTTCATCAAATGCACAGAAGTCAATGCACAGACAGAAAGAACAATCAGGAAAACATGCCACCATCAAGAGAGTAAAACACCAGGAAACAAACTAAAGGAACTGGAGATATACAAACTGTCTGACAAAGACTTCAAAATAATAGTGTGACAGAGGCCCACAAACCTAAGGAAAACACAGACTAACAATTCAAACAAACCAAGAAAACAATAAACAACCTAAATGAAAAATTTAAATTATTTAAAATATCAAGGCCCCGGGGATTTGGCTCAGTGGTTCCTCCTCCTGCCTCACAAGTGCAAGGGCCAGAGTTTGATCCCTGATAGCAATACATCAAAAGATAAATAAATAATTTAGAAAATAAAATATCAAACAAAAATACTGAAGCTAAAAATACAATAAATAAAAATGTAATAGGATCACTAGGACAATGATCAAAAGAGTCTCTGAACTCAAGAACAAATTATTTAATAAATGTATAGTTAAAAGAGGAAAGAGAAAATTTTTTTTCCTCATTGAGTTTATTGGTACATTTTAGGTATACAGGACAGTTACATTCATTACTGGGATCCTGTACCTTTACATGACAGGTCTTGGTTCTCATTTTTTCCCCTTGCCCCTGCCTTCCCTTCACCCCTTCTCCCTCCCCCTTTATAAACACTTCATTTCCATTTCTTCATTTTCTCATAGAAAGTTTTTTAAAAGAATAAAAAGTGCTTAGATTTGTGGAATTACATCAGAAGAACTAATATTCAACTTATAGGAATCTAAGATGGAAAAAAAAGTTAGAGATACAAAGCTATTTTAAAAATAATACAAAACTTTTAAACCTAAACAAAGATATAAACAACTAAGTATTGTCAGAAAAGCCAAAGGTTTCCAATTAGATTCAATCCAAATAAAACTACACCAAGATATAATCAAAACTCTCAAAAAAAAAAAAATCAGAGACAGGATCACTTAAAACAGTAAGAGAGGAAAAAAAGGAAATCACATATAACAGAGTTTCATTAAGGCTATCAGGGGATGTGAGCAGAAAATTTAGAAGTCAGGATTCAGTGTGATGATATAATTAAAGTGATGAAGAAAAAGCACAATGAAGACTACTGTACCCAAAAACCTGTCCTTCAGAAGTTAAGGCTAAAGACTTTGTAAAACAAATAAAAGCTGAGGTAGTTTATCATAACCAAACCTGTTTTACAAGAAATGCTAAGGGTGTTCTTCAAGCTGAAAGAAAAGAATGCTAATCAATAACACAAAAATATGTGAAAGCATACATCTCACAGGTAACAGTAAGTATACAGTCAAATTCAAATACCATAAAACTAAAGTGGCCGAGTGTGAACCAATAATCTCTTCAGTACAAAGTTTGAAAGACATTTTTAAAGCAATACCTGTAAGAATTTGTTAAGAACACACATTATCAAAAGTTGTGACTTGACACTGAGAATAGAAAATGTAGGGAGGAGAGTAAACATGTAGAGTTTTTCATACTGTAAAAGCTGAGTTCTTATCAGCTTAAAATAAACTGTTATGTCTATACTTTATACAAGCCTCACGGTAACCACAAAACAAAAGCCTAAATGGATACACAAGGTAAAAAGTCAGGAATCGAAGCACATCACTGAGAAAATCACCCATCACAAAGACCCCAGAAAAGGAAAAACAAAGAACCCACAAAAAACCCAGAAAATTATTAACAAAACTGCAGTTATAAAGTCCTCACTTATTAGTAATTACTTGACTGTCAATTGATTAAGAGACTCACTTCACCTTTCAACACATATGGACTGAAAGTGAAGGGATAGAAAACATATTCCATAAACAAAAGGACCCGAGGGAAAGGGGAAGTGGGAGGGGTATGGAAAAGGGAAGAAAGGAAAGGAATAAATATAAGAAAAGGAAATAAAAAAGGAAGCAAAGTCTTTGTAAATAGGGAGGGGTGCAGTGATTGAAGGGAGGGCAGGGAAATGAGGAAAAACAAGAACCAAGACTGATCATGTAAAGGTACAAATTTCCAGTGATGAATGTCATATTGTAAACCTAAAATGTACCACTAAACTTAATGAGAGAGAGAGAGAGAGAGAGAGAGAGAGAGAGAGAGAGAGAGAGGGAGAGAGAGAGAGAGTTAGGAAGGAAATGTATTCCAAAGAAGATGGTCACCTAGGGGGTAAAAGCTACTTCGTTTCCGAATTGGTGTAGGAGAAAAGCAGATGGGGGGGGGCAGGGCCAAAAGATAAAGGAGGATAAGGAAAATAAAATCTAGCCGAACTAAAATCCCACTTGTGAGGGCAAAGTGGAGCACTTATGGATCACAGCACCACACCCTCCAACCCAGACCCAGTACACGCTCTTCCTCAGGAGAGGACTGAACTGAGGGAGGGGCCAGCCCTTCCGTAATGGCCTAGCTGATGGCGCAGACTCTCAGTCACTCTAACTTCCCTACCAGGCATGGTGAGTCATGCAAACTGGGACCTGGAGAAGCCGAAAGCGGAACAGGGCAGAAGAAACTGCCGCGGACCAGCTTCTGGTAAACAATAGCTCTCCAGTTACTGTGAGCAGCGGGACTGGGGGAGAGAGAAGGCTTTCTTGACACGGGAAAAACAGATTTCCCATTCCCCCCACATATAGCAGGAGAGCTGTCCGCGGTACATTGAGCGCGCCACCCACAACTCCTGGAGGGCATAGCATCTCTCTAGCCAAGGACTGCAGAGGGCAAGGAAAACCAGGTCTGCAACAAATACGCAGAACAGAGTTGAGCAAAGGAGATCTTAAGAGGAGAGGCACTGGCACCTAGGTCAGAGAGCAACTTGGCACATAGCCAGAGCGGAGGAGGCACTCTCCTGTTGTTTCTCCAATAATGGGAAAGTCCTGAAATGATGAGAGATCCTGCCAAATAGGACATAACCCCAAACACTGTGAAACTACCAAAAACAAAACAAACAAAAAATAGAACAAACTGGTAATAGAAAAAACCAACAAAAACTTGGAAAAGCTGACCAAAACAGTTCAAAGTATGAATGACAAATTTACCAAAGATATAGACTCCATGAACAAGGTGTCAAAAGGAAATCTCCAAGATAATTCCTTTATTGGATTTAGAGAGAGCAGAAATGAACAATGTAATGATAGGGTCTCAGAACTGAAGTACAAAATGGAATCATATGATGATATACTCAGAGAGATCTTAAAAATGACGAGAGCAAAAAGTATTCAGCTGAAAGCTACTAGATGATGCTAAGATGACTAACAAGGCTGATTCAAGTTAGAGACAAATTGAAGGGACGGCACACATGGAATAACAAATCTGTTTACAGAAAAAAATAGCAAAAAACTTCCCAAGTATGGGGAAAGAACTCAACATACTGCAAGCAATCCTTACAGAACTCCAAAGAACTATAATGAAATATACATACATCCCCCACACATACACACATACCCCACAACACATCATATTCAAAATCCGAGAAATCCTAAACAAAGAATTTTAAAGCTGTCAAAAAAAAACCCCACTTAAAAAAGTAAATCCATTAGGATTACAGCAGAATTTTTAAGGCAAACTTTACAGGTCAGGAAAGCTTGAAATGAAGTGTTTTAAGCCATAGAAGAAGATGATTTCCAACCTAGACTAATCTATCCTACAAAACTATCTTTCAAATTTGATGGGAAAATAAGGTATATTTCACAACAAATGACATCTTAAAAAATGTATGGACATAAAATCAGCATTCCAAAAACTACTCAAAAATATCCTAGACAGACACAAATAAGCCAACAAATCCAAAAAGTCAGATAGAATGATTACAGACATTCTTTGCTTAAGGACATTCCTATTTTAAAGACTGTTCAGACAGTGACCAGGTGTTTTGACCAAACTTACAAGCCACCACTCAGACTTACAACCCATCTTTTTTTTTTCTATAGTTCTATACATCTTATCAATAAAGCTTCAATGTCTTCTTTTGTACAGTATACCTTCTTAGTGCAGCAAATTTTTTTTTTTTTTGATGCCGGGGATTGAACACAGGCCCTTGCACTTGCAAGGCAGGCAGCAGAACAATTGAGCCAAATCCCCAACCCTTATGCAGTAATTTTTGTTGATTGTACTGTACTATATTTTTATATTCAGTTATATATTACAGTACTGCATGTAAGAGTTATGCAAATAAAAGTCACCAAGTTGGAATTCCTTTGACTATTTGTTTGTTCTGAATATTGAAATATACATACTATATACAATTCCTCATTTAGTGACAAACTCATTTAATGACCTAGTCACAAGACAGGAATTCAGTCATTAAACGAGGAGTGTGTCTGTACATCCAGCAAGGTGAGTAGTTAAAAGGGAAAAAATAAAGGCATCATCAATATGAAAAAAAATGACAAGAATAAGTCAATACCTTTCAGTAATAATTTAAGATGCAAGTGGCTTCAACTCCCTAAGTAAAAGACTCAGATCAGCAGACGAAATCAAAAACCAAAACTTAGTCTGTTAAATTCAAGAGATTCATCAAATTCAAGAATAAATTCATAGGCTAACAATTAAAGGATAGAAAACTAACTTCCATGCATTGGGATCCTGAAAGCAAGTGGGAGTAGAAATTTTACCCTCAGACAAATTAAACTTCTAGCTAAAGTTGATCCTAAGAGGCAAAGTCACTACAGATTAGTTAAGAGAACAATTCAACAGAAATTGGTAACAATTGCAAATATATATTCACCAAATATCAGTGCACATAACTTTATAAAACACACTACTGGACATAAAAGATCAAATAACCAACAACAAAATCATAGTGGGTGATCACAATATCTCACTTCCATAAATAGATCAACTAAACAAAAATTAACAAAGAAATATCAGAGCTGAACCACAACTTCAAACAAATAGACTTAATAGATATCTACAGAGTGTTCTACCCTACTATAATAGAATACTCATTCTTCTTGGCAGCATGTAGAATGTACTAATCCATACAGCCTGCTTAAATAAATATAAAAGACGAGAAATCATCTCATGTATGACATCAAACCACAGCACATTAAAGCTAGAAATCAATTATAAAAAAACATAGAAAAAAATAAAAATAAAAGAAACATAGAAATTGTCTAAACACCAGGACATTAAATAACACATTCCTGAACACTCATTGAGTCATAGGAAAAAAAATCAAGAAAGAAGCTAAACAATTCTTAGAATCAAATGATAATGTCAGTGTAACATATCTAATCCTATGAGACACAACGAAAGCAGTCCTAACGCAAAATTTATTATTGTGAATGGTTACATTAGGAAAGAGTGAGCTCAAATAAATAACCTAATTAGATGCATCTTCAGATACCTAAAAAAAAAAAAAAAGAACAGCCCCAAACCAAACTGGTTCAAGGAGGAAAATCAGAAAGATGAGAACAGAAATTAACAAAATTGAGCCAAAGAGGGCTGGGGCTTTAGCTCAGCGGTTTGGTGGCCTGCCTTGCAAGAGCAAAGACCCGAGTTCAATCCCCGGTACCAAAAAAAAATTGAGCCAAAGAAATACAAAGAATCGATGAATTTAAGAGCTGATTCTTTGAAAGAATAAACAAAATAGGCAAACCAGTAGCAAAACTCACAAATAAAAGCAAAAAAGGACTCATATCCATGTGATTAGAAATGAAAAAAAAATCACAACAGATATCCCTGAAATCCAGAATGTCATTGGTAATTAGTATGATAAATTGCACTCCAACAAACTGAAAAATCTTAAGAATTGGACAGATTCTCAGACACACACACCCACACACATACACCCCCCCACACACACACATTATTGAGAATGAACCAAAAAGACATAAGAGCTCTGAAATTCCAATAACAGGTTATGAAATTGAAGCAGTAATAAAAACCCCACTGACTAAGAAAAGCACAGGACCTGATGGATTCACCGCTGAATTCTGTAAGACCTTTAGGGAGGTTAAAATGACAATATTCCTCAAACTCTAATGAAATTAGTAGGGAAGGGATACTTCCAAACTCATTCTTGGAAGCTAGTATTATTTTTATTCCAAAAGAAGCCAAGGACCCAAACCAAAAAACAACAAAACAAAAACAAAGACAATGTGCCAATCTCTTAATGAACATGGATGCAAAAATGCTCAACAAGATTCTGGCAAACAGACTACAATAAATTATTTTTAAAGTCCTAGATCATGATCAAGTAAAATTCATCCCAGAGATGTAAGGATGGTTCAAGAAATGCAAATCAATAAATGTAATATACCACATAAACAGAAACAAGGACAAATATCACATGATCATGTCAATAGATGCAGAAAAAGCTTTTAAAAAATCCAGTATTCACTCATAAAAAACACTAAAGAAAATAAATATATAAAGAACTCACCTCAAGCTAATAAAAGCCATTTATGACACACTAATAGCCAACATCATATAAAACAGGGAAAAGCTGAAAGCTTTCCCTCTAAAATCAGGAAAAAGACAAGGATGTCTATCCACTATTACTACTCCTGTTCAATATACTACTCAAACAATCCACAACAATCATTCAAGAGAAAGAAATAAAAGAAATACAAGTAGGAAAGGAAGAAGTCAAGTTTACATTTTTTGTAGATGTTATGATTCTTTCCATAGAAGATCCAAAATATTCTACTAGAAGACTCATAGAGTCAATAACCAATCCAATAATGTACCAGGATACAAAATCAGTGCATTAAAAATTAATAACTTTCCTGTACACCAATAATAAATATCTGAGAAAGAAATCAGGAAAACAATGTCATTCACAACAACATCAAGAAAATTTAAACACATAGATATTAACCTATCCAGAGAAGTGAGTCCTCTACAACGAAAACTATAGTTCTTTGAAAAAGGAAGAACAAAGAGACATCAGAAAATAGAAAGCTATCTCCTGTTCCTGGATAGGCAGAACCAATATTGTCAAAATGGCCACACTTCCAAAACTCAAGGTATGTAGATTTAATGCAATCCCAATCAAAACACCAAGGGCACTTCTCAGAAAAACTATCCTAAAATTCTATGGAACCAGAAGAGACCCACAGTATCAAATGTAATCCTGTGCAACAATTCTGCATCACAATACTGGATCTCAAGTTATATTACAAAGCTGCAGTGGTTTAAAAAAAAACAGCAAGGTACCACCATAAAAATAAACAGGTGAATAAATGGAACAGAACAGAGGATGCTGAAATAAGCCCAGGCATATTTAGCTATTTGATCTTTGACAAAGAGGCCAAAGACATATGCTAGAGGAAAGATAGCCTCTGGTAAATGGTGCTGAGAAAAGTAGCTATTCACATGCAGAAGATTGAATCTAGACCTGTATCTCTCACAATGTGCTGAACGTATATCAAAATGGATCCAAGATCTAAATCTTAAAGCAGAAACACTTAAACCTCTTGCAAGATAACTAGGTAAAATTCTTGAAATCACAGGTACAGTATAGGCAAAGAACTTCTGAACAGAAAACCAGCTGTACAAGAAATAATATCAAGAATCAACAAATGGCTGGGTGTGGTGGCACACACCTGTAATCCCAGCACTTGGAAGGCTGAGGCAGGAGAATTGCTGTGAATCTGAGGCCACCTATATAGTGAGTCCAAGGCCAGCCTGAACTATTAATGAAATCCCATCTCAAAACAAAACAACAACAAAAAAAAGAATCAAGAAATGAGATTATACCAAATTAAAATTAAAAAGCTTCTGTACAGCAAAGGAAATAACCAAAAGAGTGAAGAGACAACCTAAAGAATGAAAAATAGGGACCAGGGATTTAGCTCAGCGGTTCAGTGGCCTGCCTTGCAAGTGCAAGGACCCGAGTTCAATCCCCGGTACCAAAAAAAAAAAAAAAAAAAAAAAGAAGGAAAAATAAATTTTCCCAGCTATACCTCAGATAGAGGATTAATATCAAGAATATATGAAGAACTCAAAAAAATTAAACCACCCAAAATAAAAGACCTAATCAAAAACTGGGCAGCTGAAATGAATAGACACTTCTTGGAAAAAGTACAAATGGCCAATAAATACATGAAAAAAGTTCAACCTTTCTGGCCATTAGAGAAATGCAAATTAAAACACTGAGATTTTTATCCTACTCCAGAAAGAATGACTATTATCAAGAAATCAAATAGCTGGCAAAGCTGCAAGGAAAAAGGAACACTTCTACATTTTTGGTTGGAATGCAAACTAATACAACCATTATCAGTATGGAGATTCTTAAAAAACTTAAAATTAAAATTCCAATTCAACACAGATATTCCCTTGTTAAGTGTCTTTCTAAAAGTTATACTACAAGGACACATTCATACCCATGTTGAAAGCAATACAATTCATAGTAATCAATCTTGGAAATGACCCATTTTCAACAGATGAATGAATAAAGAAAATGTGGGATTTACACAAAATGGGGTACTCTTTTGCATAAAGATAGACTTGAACAAGTTTTTTTTCCTATAAACCATTTGTAGGAAATATGGATCCACTTTGAGATCATAATTTTAAGTGAAATAAATCAAACACACAAGCTTAAATATTGCATGGTTTGATTCACACAAGAAACTCACAGTGTAAAAAAATTAAAAGAATAAAAATAAGTAATAGAAAACAGGGAGATAAATCTTTTGCAATGGGAACAAGACCAAGAGATGGGTGGGGGAGCATAAGAAAAGTTAAGATGTGTGATGTACCTGTGGCAACTACCCACAAAGAAAGTAATCATTGTGTTTTACAAACATGCACTTGAAAAAATTTTATAGAATATATTTCACTAAAAGAGAATAGATGGATGGCTGGGTGAATAGAGAGAGTGAGAGAAGAGGGAGAGAGAAGAGAGAGCATGCATGAGAGAGACAGACAAGAGAGATGAAAGGAAATGTTACGGTGGAAGGGCATGGTAGAGAAAAGCTGCTGAACTCATAGCAGTCAGGAAGCACAGGGAGTAGGAAAGGAGCTAACGAGAAAGGAATAGGTCAGAAACTATCCAGGTCTTGATCCCAGAGACCCATTCAACATGGATTAACCTGGAGGAGATTATGTTAAATGAAATAAACCAGGAACAGAAAGACAAATACCTCTTTTATGGTCTCATATAGAGAGAGAGTATAAAGAAGTTGAACTTAGAAACAACAAGTAAAACAGTGGTGATTGGATGCTATGGGGTAGGGGATTGGGAAGATGTTGGTCAAAAGACGATGAATTTGAATGTTATCTTCATACTATGCCATAGTCACGTGAAATATTTTCACTTACTGTAATTTCTTTTTCAGTAATCCTTTAAGAATTGTAATTTTGTGGTCTGACGATGTAGCTCAGTGATAAGAGCGCTTATCTAGCATGTACAAAACTCTAGGTTTACTCCCCAGCACATACAAAATTAAATTTTAAAAAACATAGTTTTAATAAACATTTCCTTAACAAAATTTCTGACTTAATAAATATCTGTTATACAGGTGCATGGCCAAAGAAATGTGGTATTTGTACACAATGGAGTGCTACTCTGCTATAAAAAGATAAATCTGAATCATCTGTAATACAGTAGAGGCTTCGTGAAAAAATGTTATAATATACAATTAAGTAAAAGTAAAAGTATTTGAATTTAATAAAATTAAATATTGTGGAGATGAGGAGGGGACTTGGGGATAAGGCAGAGACAGGAGGGAGGGAAACATAAAGGATCAAGATTCTATATATATATGTACTAATTCCCGCTGATTAAAGTACACACGATATATGACAAACATACTAATAAAAAGGGGGAGAGTAATTTATTTTTTGACAAAATATTTCTCTACAAATAGTAAGTCCCTTTGTACGGTATATAAACAATGAACTACATTTTCTATGCATTCCCTATCCTGTTTTTAATGATAAGAATAAAAATTATTTGTTTAAAAATAAAATTGCAAAATACACACAAGTATCAGTTTTTAAGTATATCTATATTATTGTCACTAGAGGGAGCTCAGTATTTAATTTGTATTCTAAGAGCGCAGCCCACTGGCAGTCAAATCTGCAGTTTGCATCCCAGTGCACTGCGAGTGGTTTCCAGCTAAAATGACACCATTATTTTTTCCCAGAGAGTGAAAGTGACTGTATTAGCTCTCGCGCTTTTCACAGTATTTGGGGCAAGTACAAATGCCCTTGTCTCTGTGGCGCCACTGTCAAAAAGAAACACATACTTCCTTGAATGCGGCTCCAAAATGGCCCATGCTTTTCTCAGGGATCCAAATCACAATGGCAGAATAGAGATCAGATCATGAGGCAGGGTAGACAGCATAAGGACCACGGCGGCGACAAGGTCTGGCCTCGGACAATTCTCCACCTTTCAATATGCATCAGCGTAACATGTGAACTGCTCGTTTTACACCTCTGTGACAGGTGCATTTTTGAAATAAAATTTTAAAATCCTCCATTTATGGCCAAAACTCACTAACTTTAAATTGGAGCTGTTTTTTTTTTAAAAATAAGTTTAGATGAGATATTTAGAAAATAATAAGCCTTTGTCAATTCCTGGAACTAATATTGAACACAACTAAAAGCCAATTCCAAGCCTCATAAGAAGAATTAAAATGAATGAGCCTATAAGTAAAAATTAAAAGGAAAACACCATCACACATATATTTTTACAAACTTGATTTCTGGTGCAGCAATAAAAATAAGAGAATCAGGTGTTGCTTTTAATTCCTTTGTCAAGAACCAGTAAATGCTTTTGTTTATTTGCACATCCTGGGGAAAATGTTGAAGTTCAGAAAATCATAGGCTTTTAATCTGGAAGGAAGTCAGAAGCAGCTGTCTACCCTCGCCCTCTCTGGCCCTTCTACCTTCTTGGACAGCTGTGGTGTTCACCCAGTGGAGAGGGGAACCACCATGTGTTAAGCTTCTTACTGGATGGCTTTCATTTTGCCGAAGAAAATTTTACCTTAAGAACTGGAACATTCTACTGTAAAACATCAGAATTTTATTCTGTTTCTGCCCTTTTGCAGGAGGTAAAAAAAAAAACAAATCTTTTCTCAAGAAAGGTACTGAATTTAAACATGGATATCATTTCCTCCACAATTGTTTCCTTTTTTCCCACCCATAAAGACTTTTAATATCCAGCCGAAATATTAGAGGCCTACTTACATTTTTATTAAAATGATCTTTTTTTTGTTTTTCCATTATTCTATAAGTTTGTAGCAAAATTAGAAAATTCAGACATGGCAAAAGAGGAATGCAATCTTACTACTCAGAAATGACTTTGGTTACCATTTTTTTATTAACATATATCTCTTTATTAATTTTTTCACAAAAATTATATTATTTATTTTTCTAAACTTTTTGTATAAACAACCAATAAATCATCTATAGTAAGAGATAACTAGAATACTTCTCTTAAGAATATTAACAGTTTATTAGATTTTTTAAATTAATACATAACTCATAATTTTATAAATTTGTTTTACAAATATATTGAAACATGCAAAATAACATGTAATAAGACAAATACTGCAATTTGTGTATAGTAGCAAAAATTGGAAATAATCTGTGTTTCCACTGAAGACAGTTAAATACATTGTAATATCTTGAAATGGAATGTTGAAATATGATGTGATAAAAAGAAACAGTGGCATCATACATTAATATGGAGTCACATGAATAATTCCCAAGTGTCTTAGTTACTTTTCTCTTCCTGAGAAAAAATACTCAACACCAAAGTTAAAGGACAGAAGGCTTATTTCAGCTCACAGTTTGTATAGCTTTCAGCCCACATTTGTCAGGCTCTAAGGCAGGTTGGAATGGTAGAGTGGTATCACAGAGGAGAAATAACCAATGGTAAACAGGTAGAAGACACAAAGCAGAAAGCAGCAGCAGTCTTCCTCTTCTTTTCACCCCTTCTAAACTACCTGCCTTTGGGGTGGTACTACCCACACCCATGTTGGTCCTTCCCATTATGCACACCCAGAACTATGCTAAACCGCAGTGGATAGGTGGATTTAGTAATCAGGCACCCTTAATCATCACACATTTAATCCCAGCATCAAACACCCTAGATCCAGCTATCTCAAAGCCCCAGCTATGAATGCATGAGGCTTTGGGGAGATATGTAGGTATAAGCCATTTATTTATTAAATTCATAGAAAGGTACAAGATAGCCTTAGTTACTTTTCTCATTGCTGAGACAAAAATACCAGACACCGAAAGTTAAAGGAGGAAAGGTTTACTTCAGCTCACAGCTTATAGAGGGTTCAGTTATTAGTTGGCTGGCCCCATTACAGAGTGGCATGGCAGAGGAGAAATAGTCCATGGGGCAGAACAGGCAGAAAGCAGCAAGCAGCAAGTCTCCTTTCCCTTTTTATTACATCCAGGATACAAGCCTTTTTGGTAATGCCAACCACACCCAGTGTGGGACATCCCATTGTCCACACCCAGAACTATGTAAATCAATTAGCAGACTAATCCAGTACCACACACCCTTAATCCCAAAATCACACATTCACCACACTCTATATCTAGCTACCTCAGAAAATCCCACCTCTGAGCACCAAGGATGCGGGGGGACATCTAGATACAAGCCATAAAAAGGACAGAGTGGTTAATGTTACCATTTGTATGAAAAAGTATATTTCTAGAAGAATATACAAGAAAGTGTAACAACAATTTCTTCTAGAAAGGACACTTAAAGGACAAGGAAAGGAAAAATCTTTATTCACTGTAAACTTTTTCAATTTTGGACCATGAACATGTATGTCATCTATTCAAATAACATATACTAATATGCATATGACTCAACCACACTATAATATCCTCATTTTAAGCATGAAAAATCTAAACTGAGAATTCTGGGGTGACTTATTCCACATCAAGGAGCCAGCTAGTACAGAACAAAGTCTGGAAATGATGACTTACGTGGAGCTCTTTCCTTAAGGGCTAGAATTTCATAAGTTTATCCTTTTTACAAGTGAGCCCTTTCTCTTAGTATTTCCAAGAAGAACACTGTTTTCCTTCCCAGATGCAGCCTGCATTTACTTCCAGAATAAGTACTTTAAAATCAAACAGATATGTATTATATTAGTTTCCTATTACTGTGGACATAAATTACTACAATTCAGAGTTTTGAAACAACACAGATTTATTATCTAACAGTTCTGGATGCTGACATCTGAAATGAATCTTATTGGAATGAGAGCAAAGTTTTTACACAGCTGCATTCCTCTGGTGTCTCCAGAGGAAAATATATTTGTTTATTTTTCCATATTTTAGAGACGCCCACATTCTTTGTTTCTTGGCCTTCTTCCTCCATTTCAAAGTACATACTCCAACTGCTCCTTCTGATAGAGTAGGTAAGTAGCCTGGGATGAGCTGCACCTGGGAAAGTGGCAGCAGGATGCTAAAAGAAGATTCTTTAAAAGGCCAGATTTCCTGAGTTTGTACTTTGTAGCCTTCCTGAGATCTTTAGGTGCCTCAGAAGTTCCCCTCCTACCCAGCCTTACACCTTTTAATCCCATTCGGCCACACCTTGGTACACAAGATCCACTCTGGTGACCCTGTCTACCCAATGAGGCCTTATTTACCTGCACTTGCATTGTAGTTTTGACACCACTCCACCCTCATCCCCAGGCTTTGGATACTAGGTTAGTTTAAACTCTGCCCAGATAAATTGAAAACTCTCTCCCAACATGATGGTGGGGGACTCATCGCTGATTGCAAAGAGGCCTGTCAGTCATACAGCCCCAAACTCTCCTCAAATTCTAACACATCAAAAGAAATCCTGACCTAGACCTATTGGCCCTGTTCCCTTGGATCTCTCTGAAGTGTAGGTCCTCTCCTAAAACATCCTTGCTAAATCCTTAATAAAGTGCTTTAAATACTTAATTCCTTTGCCTCTGAGTGTTGTTCATGGCCCTCCTCACAAGTCTTCTTGGGAGGACTCAAGAGCCGAGACTGTTTCACAATGCTGAGCAGTGCCCAGCCCAAACTGACCCTAACTTTCCAATAAGCCAATCTCCTGTAATCATCACTGATGCTCCTGCCTACCTCTTTCAAGAGCCATTCTGAGTATATTGAGCCTAACTGGAGAGCATAGGATAATCTCAAGATTCCTAACCACATTTGTAAATCCCTTTGATGATGTAAGGTAACACTGATAGATCCTGGATAGAACATGGACCTCTTTGAGAGGTCTTTATTCAGTGTGCCACATTAGCTTTAATGTTGAGGCAAGTCCTGTAAACTCTATCCTCAGTTTCCCTATCTAAAAAACAGGGGTAAAAATACTACCTATTTCATATTGTTATTGTTCAGTGATCCTTCTTCTTCTGAGAAAGCCACATTTTAAGATGCCCAGGAGATGCCTGACACTACAGGTAATATTGAACCTTGAATATACATCTTTTCTTATAATGCAAATCTATGAAAAAGTTTAACTTATAAATTGAGCACAGGAATCAATGAATAGTTAATAATAGAAAAAATTGGCAATATACCTTTTCCTTAACAATTTCACAGATAAAAGATTCATTTTTATTACACATCTTTCCAATTTCAGCATACAATTTTTTCTTTTCTCATTGGGTTGAAAACTTCTATCTTTTCTTTTAAAGGAAACACTTTATGTATTTTCTTTGGCAGGTCCAAATGTCAGCATCACTACTCTTGGGCTTTGGAGCCATGGTTAAGATAAATAAGGATTACATGACCCTGAGCAGTGAAATACTGTACCAGTTGATCTAATAACTGAGATTGCACATACAATGCAGATACATTTAACAAAAGGCATAAAACAAAATTTCATCACACTCCCACAACAGCATGCAATGTAGGACTTATGAATTGCTTATTTCTGGAATTTTCCATTTAACACTTTTGGACCATAATTAATGTAAGTATCTGAAATTGTGGAAGGGTGAAGGGTAGGTAAGAAGGAACTAAGGTATATACATTAATATATTTAAAGCATGAAACATTGCCTAACACACTGTAAGTAGGGGAAATAAGTTATTTGCAGTAGTTGTTTTACTGACCCTTTAGTTTACTAGCATGGTAGAGTGATTTTTCAAGATCAATCATTTCTTATCCCTTGTTTTAGACAGCAAATGCTAAGGATACAGAGAGAAGCTTTTACTTAATTTTCGCAAAATGCACTCTAACATAGTTCATTTTGGAGAAACAATAATACATTTACATTATAGAATTTAATTTAGGATAATAGTTGACATTTTATATAATCCCTTTCATCCAGGCATATTCAAGTACATAACACACACAGTGAGCCCTTGTAATCAATCTGAAGTGTTTATTGAGAATCTGATGAAAATTTATTACATGAAAGACCCTGTGTAATAGGTATACAAAAGTTAAAGACACTATTTCAGGTAATTTGGATTTCATCTACTGTGATTAATGAATCTCTACTTATTTGACTGGGTCCCTATGCAGAACTGGAGCTGACAATGTGGCTGGGGTGATGAACTATAAATAGGGAAATAATGGGAAAGAAAGACCCAGCACTCTGTGATATTCTATGTGCTAAGTAGGTAGCATAGACCAAACTACTACAAGACCTTAGGCTGGGGAGAATCTCTGCGAGGAGGGTTGATCAGAAAAGGCATAAGGGAATACATGTAATTTTTGGATTAAAAGATTCTGAATATGAGCTAAGTCATAGAATAAAATATCCCCGACATGTGCTGTGGAAGTTGGCACTGAATATTTGAGCTGAGAGTACAGAAAGAAAACAAATGGCTTCTCCATAGCATACACTGCAGGGTGCAGGTAGGATAGGACTGTATGTCTCAGAGGGATTTACACAGAGCAGGGTCAAGTCCGCATGACAAGCCACCTTCCTCTCCTGAAGCTGCAAGAAAAAGTCAAGCAATTTGGAACATTTGAGAAAACAGAGACAAAATTGGGTTTTTTGAAGCTCGAGACATTAGGTGAGCTTTGCTTTCTGATATTACAAATGTGAATACTTACAACATGGAGTTCAACACAAAAGATCATGCTGAGGAAAGTTCGACAACTAATCTTTGAGCAATACTTAAGGAAGTGACTATGATTATTGGATATTTAAATGTGGTAAAAGTAAAAATGATTAACATATATATGTACCAAGTCCCCAAGATGGATGTAATTATTATGTATTGCAAACATATACTAATAAATGAGGGGAGGTGGCAAACATAGTGATATCACTTGCTTAACATATATTGTCTTTTTAGAACCCTCCAAACTAGGCACTATCAATCCCATTTCACAAAATGAGAAGCCCTAAAAGATAGTAAAAAATTTCTCACCAACCCCACATAGCTGCTCTGTGTCCCACACTTTACCCACCCATAGCAGCTTTTCACCATTCAATGAAAAATTCTTGTCCAGTTTCTATGGTTTCCATTTTTGTTTCTGAAAAATACTGCAAGAAATTTCTGTGAACGAAAAGTCTGAAAGAGGGAAAAATATAACAAATGCCAAATCACCTCTCTATTGAGTGATTTTAAAACCTTGAAACTAAATTCTCTGTATCCTCACATGAGAAGCAGCGGTGAGCAGGGGATTATGGGAGCAGCCTTTCCTTTCCTGTTTGCTTCCTCCAACCACACAAAGCTGCAGTGAGCAATCTTTGTCTCAGGTACTCCCAGGAAAGAATAAAGGCCAAGAATCCAGGAAAACCTTGAGCTCAACTATAGTAGAGGTACAGAGAGCAATTAAAATCAATGGGCAACATTGACCCATGTAGTTCTCTCATGGCTAATAGGACCCAGAAATGTCTAGGTAGCAGCTTATTGGCTGATGTCTTTATTGTTTGGGAAAAAAAAAAAAGAGTGCTTTCCCAGGGAATCAAATTGTGGAATAGAGTTTAAAATTTCCATAAAATCCTCTCTCCCCAGAATTTGAACTCTTCTAAGGGTAAGTCCAGAGGTACTAATCCATTTTCTAAATTTTGTTTAGTTGCCCTGGGAGGACATCTATTCTTGAGGTGGGACAAGAAAACGATGCTAAGTCATCTCTGCTGCTTTTTTGATCTGCACTATAGAGAACTCACCACTTATCAGAACCTTCTCTGCCAACCTCAAAACAAAAACACCACCTGACATTCAAATGACAATTTTTGACATGTGGTTAATCTCCCACTAACTAAAACAATAAGGCTTTTCACTTGTATAATTCTTTTACATAAGAAACAACTTGATGCTGTGCAATGACAGCTAGAGTTCATAGATAATTGGATTGAGGCCCTGCTTCCACTGCATGGTAAGTAATCTTGGGCACGTCATGTACTACTTGTGAAGTTCAGATCTGAAGATATTCTTTGCCCATGTGCAATCCAATATTTTAGTAACTATATAAAACATTTAGGTAAATCAAAAGCTCTTCAACCCAATGTGTGAAAGAATCACCTGAGAGTCATGAGTAAAATGAAGAACCTTAAACTCTGCTCTCACATATTGCAGACAGCAGGTCTAGGATGGGGCCCAGAAAAGCACTCTTTGAACAAGAGAGCACTCTTTTTGTCCAGAGACAGAGATGAACATAGTGAGAAGTTGAGAATCATGAGTAAAACCAGTTGTTTATAGTTGCACATATCTTTCATCCCTTCAGTAACCTTTTAAAGCAAGTCACTGTTGTATTATTTTCATTTTAGAGATGAAGAAACCGATACTATGAAAGCAAGATGATGGGGGTAATCCTCTTTATAGGAGGCCTTAAGGATGGCAATCTGGCCAGAAGCCCAGAGGACTGGCTTAATAGACACCATTGTATAACAGGTACACAGCTTGTGCTTACACTGACGAGGAGAAGTTGTTAATCCACATTGCGATTATTACTAGTGTAAAGTCGTAAGGTTAATACAAGATACACTTTGTTGCTGTTTGGCTGTGCACCATATAGTGTGGTAAACCCTTTATATATGTCTGCCCCTCCCAGCAGCATGGAGATAAGTGTCATAGCTCCATCTTACAGATGAGGAACTAAGACTCAAAATAACTCATCTAAGTTCATGCAGCTAACTAGCAGAGATTAATCATTTAAACATAGATTAGTTGGACTCCAAAGCCTTGCTATTTCCTCCATATTATATACAGGGTTAGTTGTCATTACTATACTAACAGACGGTCTAAAGTTATACATAAAAATACACTTATGCTCATCTATTAAACTGCATATTCCTTATGGACAAAAGATCTTACTCATTTTTTAATCTCCCACATCTAACACAGCTCCTAACACACAGCTAGAGCTCAATGAAGGTTTGATAAGAGAATTGTTTTTAATTTGTTGAATATATAGAAATAGAATATTTTAAAGAAAGTGTGTTTTAAAACATTTTTCATTTTCCTAAAGCAACAAAAGTCCTTCCTAAAGAGAAAAAAATACAAAGTCAAACTATAGTTTTCACACAACATAAACCTTTCTTTGTTTCCTAATAGCTGAGTTAAATGTAGCTTTCTCACAGTTGAGAAAGAATCATGAGGTCACTCAGTTCCACCCTGGAATGGAACGCCCACTTCTTGCTTGTTCAGGGAACTGATGATGCCAGCTATTCTTTGTGTTTGGCAAAATCAAATTCTAAAGTTTTTCCAGGCCTCTGGGTTCAAACTGCCAACATTGGTAGGATCATTTCCAGATAATTGACCTGGGTACTGCTGACTCAGAAAGTCAGTTCCCAGAGTTATAAAGGACCCCTATTCACATGGACCATTCCTGTGTGTGTGTGTGTGTGTGTGTGTGTGTGTGTGTGTGTGTGTGTGTGGGTAGGGGGGCAGGTAGTGAAATTCTTTAAAGAAAATGGGATTTAGGGAATCCTGAAGCCAATGTTCATGGACACCTAAATAAGATTTTGAAATGAAATTACTCTGCAAAACCAAATATTTTCTTTTTTCCTAATTTTTTATTAAAAATTGCTCTGATTTGGGTAAAGTGTGGCTTATCTAATAAAGTGAGAGACAAACTAGAGAGTTTTGATCCTGCTGTGACTCCAGACAGTTCATCCAGCAGTTCAAGCTATGTTATTTACTCTGCTATTGGCATTAGCACATTCTGGAAAAGTCTGTATTCCCATCAAAGACAAACACAAGATGGAAAAAAGGAAGTGGTCTGGAAGTTTGTGTAAAGACAGTCTCTATTACAAGAAATC
>NW_022900917.1:24217519-24256957 GCF_012274545.1 Fukomys damarensis | reverse complement strand
ATATATATAAAATTTTATTTCCTCTGATCAAACTTTACAAGCTATTAACAATTTTACATATGAAGCTCCATGTAAAATTCTAATTATCAGGGGATTATAAAATCTTCATGCTATATAAAGGCAGCGATATGTGCTAAGTTGTAAAATAAGAACAGCTTTCCTACAGTTGCTTTCAAGGTGAAAATAGTGCCCTGACTACCATATTTTCAAATGCTTTTGACTTTGAAACATCTACAGCTACCTAAACAGCTGCCTAAACATAGTGTTCCCAAACACTTCTGTGGAAAAAACAGTTTGGAAACCTTTATCTTGTTCATAAGGCATGTTTTATTTTGTAACACAGCACTCTGATGATTTTCAAGGCCAGTTGTCTGGTATTTCCAGATCATAAGTGAAATTACTGAGAAATATGAATGGTAAGACTATAAGACCATACTGATGTTTTATCAAGCTGTTGTTGAAGTTAATTGTAGTGATCCACTCAAAGGCCTACTGTTTTCTCTGGTAACACTTTATTGTTTTATATCTGAAGAAACTAAATTTGGCGGAATTTAAGTAACTGCTGCCAAAATCATCTGGCTAAAGTTGAGAAAAGAAACTCAGTCATAGGTTCTATATGCTAATAACCACATTACCGCCAACATACTTTCTTTAGCTGCATATATGTGAAAAATAGTATGGTTTAGTTATTTCATATGCTATGGGAGGTAACATTAGTGTGAATAATAGAGTAAAATACTAGAGTATAAATGAGAAAAAACTTTTCTTAGACTTTGCAATGTGTTTCTATATCCACATTTGAATATGGATGTTGTTAGTATTCTGTAAATTAATTAACACTACATTGTTATCCAAAGCCAGGACAGGCAATTTGCTATCTTGATTTCAAAAGAAATCTCATTTCTTTCCTTTTCAAAGACTATTGGGTTTGAAATTTCTAAATCTCAAAATGAGATAAATATATATTTGGAGAATAAAAGAACAGATTTTAAAATCAAAATTATCTAAAATAGGTGGTTATTTTTGCAAAATATAATTTAGAGATATACAGAGGAAAATTGTGTTAACAGAAAAGATACTAAAAATGCCAGGGGAAAGTTCAAGGCAAAATTTATTTCAGATAAGTCTTCTGAATGTATTGTTCATATATTCATAGAACAAGGCAAATGACACTTTAGTGACAACATGCCTTGCTAATTCTAGATCACTGAGGAGAAAGAAAAACACTTGGAACTAAAAAGGGAAGCTGAACTAATTTGCAGTGCAGTTTTCAGATTGAAATTTTAGGCTTTAAGTAGTCAGCTAAAAATCTTGGAAAGGAACAGATATATTAAACAGTCTAACAAAGCCAGGTGTGACAGTGCACAACTGTGATTCCCAGGAGGCTCACAAGTTTGAGCTCAGCCTAGGCATCTCCTTGTCTCAAAAAGGCAGGGGGAATTGAGGGATATAGTTTGAAGGCCCTTAGTTCAGTCTAGAGTACCACAAAAGGAGGAGGAGGAGGAGGAGGAGGTCGGGGAGAGAGGGATTACATTTGACAAATACTTTTTATTGTCGGGCGTGGTGGTGCACGCCTGTAATCCCAGAACTCAGGAGGCTGATGCAGGAGAATCGCTGAGTTCGAGACCAGCCTGGGCTACATAGTGAATTCCAGGTCAGTCTCAACTACATAGTGAGACCGTCTCAAAAAAAACAAAACAAAAAAAAACAAAACAAAAACTTTTTATCTACAGGTTTTAAAAATCATTAAAAATGCCTACAGTATGTGATAATGAAGGAAAACATAAGTGTTTAAAGCTGTTTTATTCAACATGGGTTGTGGTTTTCATGAAATAATTAAAAATAAAAATATTAAATCAACAATGAAAGAAAAAAAATCTAAGAATGTTTTTAAAAGAATTTTTTTAAATTCAGTATACTAAAATATACACACTAAAAGTAATACCCAAATACTCCAAACACAATAATATATTGACATATTTTGTTCCTATCTTTTTCCTAAACACAATGTTTGGGCACTTTTATTTATATATAATTGAAATCTTATTGTACACCTGTTTTGTATTCTGTGTGAATTTACCATGTTTTATTAACTATTCCCCTGTACTCAAAAATAGATATTTTAATTTTTATGAATATAAGAAACATTGTTGCAAACATCTTTGTACAGTTTTCTGCATTTATTATTTATTCATGGATGATTCCTAGCAACTAGATTTCTACTAGCAAGAGGATCAAAAGATATGTCATTTAAAATTTTATTCACCATTACAAATTATATTTCATTTGTTTTATGATGCATGCCTTCTCACTTTTAAAAAATACTCTAAAATTGGTAAACAACATATGACCCATAGAGTTAAACATCACTGTTGCCAGGCAGTAGCTGTCACTACCGCTGCATGTGTGAACTCAGTGGTTGTAGCTGATGGTAATGACTGGATCACTATAACACTCCATATGTCAGTCACAAAGCCCACTAGGAACCATTTAAAGAAGAAATGATCTTGGCTATTATTCTCTGAAAACTTTCTATTGACACCTTTTGGCAAGATCAAGTACGTGTTTCAAAATTTAACTTAACCATGATGGGTCTTAGCCACTTAGACCAGTTTCTAAAGGAATGACATTCTACCCTCAGTGGCACAGAAGACAAAATTATGTAGAAAAATATGAACATAGGCCCAAGAGTGACCCAGAGTCAGATTCTGAATATAGAGATGTTTCCTTATATTTTCCTTTTCCATAAATACACAAGTATAGATTATAAAAGTTCATGTCCAACAAAGTCTATAATAACTCAGTAAGTTTAAAACATATGTTATAAATTATTTTTTAAATGATTGTATCAAAGTATATGGCAGTTTTCCTTTTTAGTGTAAAATTGCATCTTAAGATTGAAGGAGTTAAAAAATTACATTCTTATTATTGACTATTTAAGTTAAGGACATTTAAAAAACAAAAGTTCACTGTGATCTTCTTGCTGTTTCTTAAAAGCAAAAGATGAGATTCCCATATGAAAGATAAAACATCATTATCCTCAAGGACAAGAAGTCAAAACAAGAGGATTTCTTAAGGAAATCATTAGAATGACTCATCTTTTAAAGCTTTCCACACGATTCATTTGCCTCTTCACAACTTACTAGTCTTTGTCATATTTAGTATATAGGTACCTGAATATAACTGCTTTTTGGGATCTTCATTTCTTTACAAAGGCTCTCTCATCATGTAAAGCTTGTATTAAATAAATTTGAAGAGTTTTGTCCTGCTGATATGTTTCACATCAGTTTAATTCTTGGTATCTGCTAAGATACTAAGGAAATGGAGGTGCAATTGTGGAGCCAGTACAGAACATGACATTTTAGATTCAAAAAACACATTGAGGGCTGGGATTTAGTTCAGTGGTGCCACCACCTGCCTTGCAAGCACAAGGTCCAGAGTTCGATTCCTGATACAAAAAACAAAACAAAACAAAAAAACCCACACTGCATGACAAACAACTTCATAAAGTTGTCCTATCAGTTGACAAACCAGCAACAGAATATATTGAAAGGTAAAACTATAATAGTATAAAATATAAAAATTAAAGGATTAATATTATTTAAAAGCTACTTATAGATAAATGTCCCCTGATCCTTTACCTTGTGAAAAACAGGTACCAGTTTTACTAACAAATAAAAGTTTGTTTTGAAAAGATATTTGTAGAAATGAAAAACACAAAACATTCACCCTATTATCTTCATAATGAAAGCATCACAATTTCTCTAAAATTGTGTCTCTTTCTCAGAGAAGTAACAATTGAGTCAAATTAAGATGAAGCCATATCTAGAGATTCAGGAAAACAGGATAAGAATACAGAATAAAGGCCAGGGTTGTAGTTTGGTGGAAGAGTACTTACCTAGCATATGTGAGGTCCTGAATTCAGTCCCCAACACTGCCAAAAAAATTACACTAAGAGGGTTGAGTTATAACTCAGTGGTAGAGCGCCCGCCTATCATGCACAAGGTTCTAGGTTTGATCCTTAGAACCAGACAAAAGTTACATTCACATAAAAGTATGAAAAAAGAGCAGAATAGAAATCTGAATTCAAAGAGATAAGGGAATCATGTAATATTTCAGACTATCAAAGGATAGCTTATTCATTGTATATAAAAATTCTATTATGAAAATTTAAAAACATATACAAAAGTAGAGAGTATATAGTGAACTTCCATCATTTGACTTCAATAATTATTAATATTTTTCCAATCTTATTTCATCCATTTTCCTCTCACACTTCATTTTTGGCTGTAGTTTTCAGGGAAAATCCCAGTAAATTGTATATTTATTAAGTAGATGACTGTAGGTATCAGTATTGTACTTAGAGTTAATTGGAAATGAACAGCTGCATTTTAAAATGTGAATGTTTATCAATGTTTGTCAATATTTAAAATATACCCGGAATTATTGTATTTTATTGGTTCTAAAATGTACATTAAAAGGATAGGTATGGCATTTTTCTCCTTCTAAACAGTTAGCTTTAAAAAAAAACACTATTTTGGCTGGAATGTAGCAACATGAGGAAGACAAGGAGGAAGGAAGTGGGTCCCTGGGACTCAGCAAAGATCTGAAATGAGAACTGAAGCCTATAGGGAGAATGAAGAGTGACTACAATGCAGAAGAAGGAGTTGGCAAGTGATGCTTTCTGCTGAGCCCTGACTCACTGTGTGGAAAAGGCAGCTCAAACCTGCAGATGCACAGTGATTACTGATGACCCCAGAGTCCTCCATGAGAAAATGCACCAGTGGATGCGACAGACTGCAGTGGCTGGTTAGCTATTTGGATTCAGACATCACCCAGGATAGGGCAATTGGCCAGTTACCATCTTGAAGAGAGGCCAACTGAGCTTGGAACTCAGAGCAGCTATAGAGGGTGGCTCTATCAGGGTGAGGGAGAACCAAGTTCAAGTAGAGAGAAGGTCAACGAGCCAAATTCAAGCCAGCAGAAGGCAAACAGTGCTACAGGCTGACCAAAATGAATTCTAGTCTCACAGCCAGAAACTAGCCTGAGTTTGAGAACTAAAGATATAGGTTTCCTGGGATTATCCACTACTCCACTATAAATCTATGGCTGGCTTGGTGGGATCTAGACTATTTCTGCCGCTTTACCAGTGACAGCAGAGACAACCTTTGAAATGGACTTGTTTTTCTCTTATTTTCTTCTTTTTGTTTGCTTGTTTGTTCTTTTTATATAAGTATTATCATTATTTCTGGTTTTTTATTGTTCTGTTCTGTTCTTGCTTTCATTTCTTATTTCTTTCCCTCTTGTCTTCTTCACCAGTTTCACAAAGTTTGCATAATCTTCCTTTTTTTCCAATCTAATCTCTTGCTTCTGATCTCTTCCTTTTCTCTATTTCTCTATTATTCCCCCAACCCCTTTTAAATTTTCTCTCGTGAGGGTAAAATCACAATGTAAGGGTATGCTTATTGTATATAATTTTATGGTTTGTTTTAGATTTTATTATATAATCACAAATCTAGTTCATATGATTAAAGGTGGCAAATTAATCATCACCACAGTTTGTCCCTTTTTCTGGCTGTGTTTGATGCTATTGTTACGATTGATTGTACTACTTTAGCCAAGATGACATAATTGTTCTAATGGGTTGTTTTTCCTGGTATGTCAAGAATGAGATTGATGAAGGGTAATAAACAGTACTATAAACCATTGCCAAAGAACCAGGGGATAGGCCAAATAGGCGGCAACTTCTCATCCTAAATAAGTTGAAGAGGTAGGATCTTGCAACACACTCAAACCCAAAAGCCAGCTACACCTGGAAGACATCTCCAAGAAGCAGTCATTTCCTAAGGGTTCCCTATACTATCAATAAAGCTTTCCATAAGCAATTTACAAGCATCAATCCAGGAATTAAACTTTAAAAAAAGAAAAAGAAAGAAGATGAGAAGACACTTAAGCAAAATGCAACCCCAAACTTCCAGTTCAACAAAGGCAAACCCAGGAGACAATAAGGTGGAACAATTCAAAACCCACCAACCTGGACTCTCTGAAGTGGTAATAACATAAGTAACAAAGCAGATGAATGAGGCTTTAGAATAAGTCATATCAGAAATAGTTTCTCAGGTAACTACAGAGATAGTGACCATAAGGAAAGAAATGGTTAGTGATTCTAGAGAAGAGAAAGATAGAAAAAAAATGGAGCTTAGGAAAATGTTGGAAACTATGAACACACAAAATAGGAAAGAAATAGACTCCATGAAACAGATTCAAATAGATATCTAGGAGACTAAAAATTCCACTGAAAGAATATGCAGCAGAATGAGCCAGTATAAGGATAGAATATCAGGCAAAGAAGACAAGATTGTGGTTAGCAGTCATGAAAAGAAAGGTTTCTTAAATATAGAAAGGGACCATGAAAATTAATCTAATAGGTGCAAGATGATTCAAAGAAAAATAATATAAAATTGATAAGAGTCTATGAAAAAGCAGGAGATAGTACAAATGACATTTTTAAAAAAATAAAAAATCTTTTCTCAAAAGTAACAGCAGAAAAATTCCCAAGCAGGGAAAAAGAATTTTGATATACAGATAAGTGAGGCATACAGAAGTCCAATTATGATAAAAATGATTTTAAAAATCTACGCCAAGGCATATAATGCTCAAGATTCCAGAAATGCAACACAAGAACAGAATGTTAAAAGCTATTAGAGAAAAGAAACAAATCATGTATAAAGGAAAGCACATCAGAATCACAGCAGACTTATCAATACAAACGCTCATGTTAAAGAACGTTTGGAATGAAGTATTTCAAGCCCTAATAGAAAATGATCTCCAACACAGATTGATACACCCCACAAAACTCTCTTTCAAAACTGATGAATAAGACACCTCTATGACAAAAAGTGCCCAAGAAATTCATAACCACCAAACCAGCACTCTAAATGTTTTGAAGGCCACTCTAGAAAGAGATGACAAGGACTAAAACTCCATGAACCACAACAGAATTAATTCACCAGGCAAGACAGCAATTAAACAGAGGGGAAAAGGGGGGAACCAAAAACAGGAAAATAATATGACAAGGATAAGTCAATACATATCAGTTATAACCATCAATACAAATGGTCTCAATTCACCAATCAAAAGAAACAAACTGGCAGAATGGATCAAGAAGTAAAATCCAAACAATATGCTACATACAAGAAATACACTGAGCTCCAGTCCTTTGACTAAATCCTTTGGTCTCCAATGTGAAGACAGACCATCTGGTTTCTTCCTCATCCCACACTGTGGGCAGGCATTGTAAACCAATCTTGTAAATTCATAGATGCTTGTATAGCTGATGTTATATCCTTTTTCTCTAGTAAATATTGACTGATACACTAGTAAAGACTGATGAAGAGAGACAAAGAAGGTCACTATAGCCTTGTAAAGGAACAATCCAAGAGGAAGAGATAACAATCATAAATATATATGCACCAAACACCAGCACACCCAACTGTATAAAACAAATTTTGTTGGACATGAAAAATCAATAAGCACTAATACACTTGAAATGGGAGGCTCAATACTCTACTGTCACCAATAGACAAACTAGACCAAAAAAAAAAAGAAAGAAAGAAAGAAATATCAGAACTGAACCAAACTTTTGAACAAATGAACAGTAAATGTCTAAAGAATGTTTCACCCCACAACATCAGAATAGAAATTCTTCTCAGCTGCACATATTAGATCATAGTACATGCTTCAGTAAATACAAAGGAATTAAAAACATCCCTTGAATATTCTCAGACCATAATGCAATGAAATTGGAAATCAGTGGCAAAAGAAATCACAAGAACTTCATAAACACATGGAAATTAAATAACACCCTCCTAAACAATCAATTGATCACAGATGAAATTTAGAAAATATTAGACAGTTTCTTAAATTAAATGATCATACCACTACAACATACTAGAATTTATGGGATACAATGAAAGCAGTCCTGAAAGGGAAATTTATAGTAGTGAATTACCATATCAGAAAAACAGAGTGAGCTCAAATAAACAAGCTAATATTGAACTGCAAGCTTCTAGAAAAAGAAAAACAAGTCAAGCCCGAAGATCATGTGAGGAAGGAAATTATAAAGATTAGAGCAGAAATGAATGCAATGGAGACTAAGAAAACAATTCAAAGAATCAATGAATCAAAGAATAATTAAAAACTTACCAACAAAGAAAAGCTCAGCCCCTGACAGATTCACTGCTGAGTTCTACAAGAAATTTACAGAAAATCTAATGTCACCACTGCTCAAACTCTTTATTGAAAATGAAAGGGAAGCAATGCTCCCAAATTAATTTCTGGAAGCAAGCATTACCCTGATCTGACCAAAGAAGAGAGAGCTACAGGCCAATTTCACTAATTAACATAGAGGCAAAAATTATCAAAAATATACTGGTAAGCAGAGTGTAGCAAATTATCAAGAGGGCTATAATCCATGACCAAGTAGGATTAATGTCAGGCATGCAGGGATGGTTCAACATACACAAATCATAAATGTTAATAGAGCCAAGGACAAAAACCATATGATCCTCTCAATAGATGCAGAAAAAGCATTTGACAAAGCCCAACACCCATTCATGATATAAAACCCTACCAAACAATGGAATAGATGGTCTTTATCTCAATCTGATAAAAGCCATCCATGACAAACCAATAACCAACATTGTACTAATTGGACTGAAAGCTTTCACTCTAAAATCAGGAACAAGACAAGGAGGTCCATTCTCATCACTCGTACTCAATATAGTTCTGGGAACATTATCAAGAGCAATTAAATACAGAAAGAAATAAAAAGAATAATGATAGGAAAGGAAGAAGTTAAATTATTATCATTTGCAGATGACATGGTACTCTGTACAGAAGACCCCAAAAACTCCACCAAAAATACTTCTAGATTTAAAATTCAGTAGTACAGCTGGACACAAAGTCAACACTGAAAAATCAATAGCATCCCTGTATAAAAATAAAATTCACTGAGGGAAATCAGGGAAACACCTTTCACAATAGTATCCTAAGCATAAAATATCAAGGAATCAATCTAATAAAGGAAGTAAAAGACTCTTACATGGAAAACTACAAAGTCTTAAAAAGGAAATTCAAGAAGATATCATAAAATGGAAAGATATCCCTTGCTCTTTGGTAGAAAGAACCACTATTGTGCAAATGGTCATACTTCCAAAACTGTTATATAGATTTAATGCAATTCTGAAAAAAATAACAATAGCATATCTCACAGAATTAGAGAGAACAATTCAGAATTCATTTGGAACCCAAAACGACCTAGAATAGAAAAAGAAATTCTGGGCAACAAAGACAAGGCAGAGGGCATCACAATCCCTGACTTGAAATTATACTACAAAGCTCATCAATGGATAAATGAATAAAGAAAACGTTTCTTATACAATGGAGTACTACTCTGCAGTAAAGAAGGATAAGCTTGAGACATTTCTAGCTAAATGGATGCACTTTGAAACCATGCTTTTAAGTGGGATAAATCAGACACATGTTTAAATGCTGCATTGTTTCTCTGGTGTAAGAAACCAAAATGTATAATAGGTATTGGGAAATAGGAAGAAAACATTCAAATGAGGAGAACAATGAGAGGGGGAAGGGGAAAAGGAAAGAAGGGAGAAAAAAATAAAATAGAAAGAAAAATTGAAAACAAAGCTTTCATAAATAAAGAGGGAAGAAGTGTCAAAGGAAGGTGGGAGTGGAGAAAAACAAGGAAGATCATGCATAGGTGCAAATTTCCTATTATGGATATTATAGTTAAGTTTATCTAAAATGTACCAATAAATGTTTTACTTTAAAAAAAAACTTAAAATTATTTTAATTTTATATAAGCATAAATTGTATTGAAAGAATATATTTTGCCATGATTGAGGCTTTTGGCATTATTATAGTTCTACTGTCCCTTGTCTACAATGAAATAAAATATTCTGAACATAAAAATTTTTTCCACAATTTTGATGTAAACTTATTGGAGAGCAAACACTTCACAGGATTTCCATTTCTTTGGATATGTTAAGGTCTTTATCAGTGCTATAAGAATGGTTTATTTTGAAAAAGTATAAAACAATTTCCATAAAAAGCAAAGTTAAAGAAAGTTTTTTTAAAAAAAATAGTGGCTTTATATCCATATGTCTAGATAAAAGCTGTTACTATTTATCACTTATTAATTCACCAGGTTTTGTTATGTCGACATTCACAGACTCTAATAGCAACTGTTTTTTCCTTTCTTTTCAATGTTTTAACCTATTTTTCTTTTTATTTCCAGAACTTCCAGAAAAATGTTGAGTAGTACTTATAATAGTGTGGATCTCCATCTTTTGCTGTTACACTTTTCAGTATCGTTCTCATTGAAAATTTTGTTACAGATGGTGTCCATAACCTGCAAAGCTCTGTATTGTAAAAAATATCAATTAATATTGAATTTAATTTAAAAAGTAATAAAATGCTAAAAAAAAACTTATTGGAGAGTAAAATTGCTAAAATGTTTACAGATGGTGTCCATAACCTGCAAAGCTCTGTATTGTAAAAAATATCAATTAATATTGAATTTAATTTAAAAAGTAATAAAATGCTAAAAAAAACTTATTGGAGAGTAAAATCTTGCTAAAATGACATGGTTATTTATGTACTTTATTTCATATGTATATTTATATATCTTGAGGCAAAAATATTAATATGTTTGCTTAGAAGGTGCTGCCTCAGACACTGTTGGGGCTGTTATGTGCATGATAAAAGGCAGATGGTTTTGTAAAAATCCTGCAAAACACATCAAGAGTTTTAGAGGGCTGCGTATTTAGCTCAGTGGTACCGCCACTCACCTCTCGAGTACAAGGTCCTAAGTTTGATCCCCAGTATTAAAAAAAAGTTTTAGGTAAGGGGCTATGGACCTGTATTAGTATATTTTATTTTATTTAGCTTCAGAAAAAAATCACATGTTTCTTAAATTTGTTTTTTCATTAATACATAAAAACAAAAACTGCACAATATATACATATATATCTAAACAAGGATAAACATGTCTACCTCTTCAAACATTACCATTTATTTTTGGTGAAAATATTCAAAATTCTTTGCTTTAGCTTTTTCAAGTATATACTAAATTACTGTTATCTACAGTCACCCTACTGTGATATGCCAGAACTTCTTGCTCTTATCAATTGTAACTTAGTACAGGACTTATTGATCAACCTCTCCACATCTCAATCTCTCTTCCACCCTCTCAGAATATGGTAACTACCATTCTACCTCAACTTCTATGAAATCCACTTTTTTAGTTTCCATGTGACAATGAGATCATGTGGTACTTTTCTTTTTGAGTGTGGCTTATTTTACTTAACAAAATGATCTTCAGTTTCATCTATAGTGTCTCAAATAACAGGATTTCATTCTTTTTCATGGTTAAATAGTATTCTCTTGTGTATATGGGCAACATTTTATTTATCCATTCATCAGCTCATGGAAATTTAAGTGTTTCCATTGTTTTGGCTGTTGTGAAAAGTGGTACGAAAACTTGGAAGTGCAGGTATCTCCTTAATAAACTGACTTCATTTTTTGATACATACTCAGTAGTAAAATTGTTAAAGTATGAAGTACTTCTGCATTTGTTTTATTTTTATTGTTCTCTGCTTTATTTTATTATTATTATTTTATTTATTATTTAATCCATGCTGGCCTTGAACTTACAAATCCTCCTGCCTGAGACCCCTGACTACTGAATTACAGGTGTGTGCCACTGTCAAGCCCTACTTTTATTTTTTGATAACTTTCACTGTTTTCTTTAGTGGCTAAACTAATTTATATTTTCAACAAATATGTTCAAGGGTTCTATTTTCTACACATCCTTGTAATCATTTGTTCACCTCTTTGATAAAAGGCATTCTAATTGACATAAAATGGTATCTCATTATAGTTTGATAATTAGTGGTCTTGAGCATTTTTTCATATACCTGTTGGCCTTCTGTATGTTTTGTCTTGAAAAATAGCTATTTGGGTTTATTGCCCTTTTTTAATTGGGCTGCTTGCTTTTTTACTATTGAATCTTTTGTATAATCTCAACATTAACACTTCAGATGTGTAATTTGCTAGTATCTCCCATTTGCTAAGTTGCTTTTCACTCAATAATTTCTTTTTCTGTGACAAAGCTTTTAGTTTGACATAATCCCACCACTTGTTTATTTTTGCTTTTGTTAACTGTTTTTTGGAGTCTTTTCCAGAAAAAGCAATCCTTGCTCATTGGAATTCCATTCTAGCGGGCTGAAGCAATTTCCTTCTGTCTTTCTTACATTTAATTCTTTACTCAATTTTTATTTTATTTTTGTAACTGGTGAAAGACAAGGGTCTAGTTTCATTCTACATGTTGCCATCAAATCTTCCCAGATATTCTGTACATAAATCCATTCATTACATGATTTAATTAGAGTTGGTGGTCTGTTCTATTAATGGAATATAATGTTAAGCCAATAAACATAATGTTCATATGGCTGAGGAATACAGACAAAAAGAAAACTGTTTATACCTAAAAATATCAGAGTTTAAAATGAAACTCTGTTAACACATGACAAATTCTTTTGCCTTTGGAATTAAATTTGTTTTCTCCAAATACTCAAATGTTAAAAGCTTGCATTTATTATTAGACATATTTATGTCTGGAAATAACAACTGTGATGGTTAATCTTTTTTTTTTTTTGGTACCGGGGATTGAACTTGGGGTGATGGTTAATCTTAATTGTCAACTTGATTTGCTTGAAAGCTATGAGAAGATTAATAAAGCACACTTCTGGGTAAGTCTGGATGGGTCATGAAGGCATGACTTTGGGGTCACTGTTCCCTTCCTCTCTGCTGCGTTTCCAGGCCACCATGAACTAAGCAACTTTTCTCCACCATAATCTTCAGCCATGATGTCTCTTCCTTGGACTCTGCTGATCATGGACTGACTCCTCAGAAACCATGGGCCAAGTAAACAAACCACTTCCCTCTTTAACTATAGAATGTCAGGTATTTTATTCTAGCAACAAGATATTGACCAATACATCAACTGACTGATGAAATAATTAAACTAATCCTACACTGAAAATTGTAATCATTTATATTGCTCCTCAAACTTTCCCAACCTTTATATCCCTTACACTCACCATGTCCTATAGTCTTAATCTCATATAATATGAATGGGATATTTACAGCTAAAGTAAACAATCAAATACACTTTGTCTTTTAGAAAATAATAGAAAAGTGGACCAGAGATTTAGCTCAGTGGCACCATGCCTGCCTCACAAGCCCAAGGTCCTGAAGTCAATCCCCAGGACCACAAAAAGAAAAAAGAAAATGGAATAGTTCTACAGGAATTTTCTACATTGTCTTTCTCAAATGCTGACTCTTGTAAACATCTATTTATATAATCCTTTAAGTCTCAATTATAATAATATGTAAGAACCAAAACTAGTGAATGTCAAAAGTGAAGTTACACATACACACACACATATATATATAAATTGAATTTTGGGAAACTTTAATGGTGCTGCCAACTTTGGAAAAAGTCATCCCAATTTACTGTGTTTTTGGCATTGTACAGAAATGGACAACCATATTGGTCTAGAAATGTTAATTTATTTTTTTCTATTTTTTTTCCCTGTGTACAGGGGTAACACATCATACTAAATATGTAAAGTCATATCTACATGGGTTTGATTACAGAAACTAATAAAGTATTCTCTAAATAATGGAAAAAGAATAAGATAAGACTATAAGAGCGAGAAGCAATTTAAATATGTTCAGGGCCTATTTTCATCTCCAGAATTAAGGATTATTTTGATGTTACATCATTGCCTTTTCTCTTTTACTTTCCTTTTTAGTTTTATTTTAGGATTCCCTATTTTTCATGTTCATACAGAGATTTCTTTAACTGAAATACCGAATAGTTTCTTTGGTGTGAAAAACTATAATAGTACACAGGATCCTAATGAGACAACTAATAATGTGAAATAGGAAGTAAAGGGCTAAAGGTGTAAGGAAAGTGGGAAGGGTGGGGGACAGGTAATAAGGGAGAGGAAAAAAATATGAGAAACTGAAAAAATGGAAATAAAGTGTTTGTAAATGGAGAGGAGAGGAGGGGGTGAAGAGAGGGCAGGGACAAGGGAAAAAAATGAGAATCAAGACCTATTATGTAAAGGTGCATGATCCCAGTAATGAATGTAACTGTATTGTATACCTAGATTATACCAATAAACTCAATAAAAAGAAAAAAAAAGTGAAGTTAGAGAAGCATGTGAATAAACAAAGTCATTTAAAATCTATTTAACAATAGTATAGGGGGTGAAGAGAGGGCAGGGACAAGGGAAAAAAATGAGAATCAAGACCTATTATGTAAAGGTGCATGATCCCAGTAATGAATGTAACTGTATTGTATACCTAGATTATACCAATAAACTCAATAAAAAGAAAAAAAAAGTGAAGTTAGAGAAGCATGTGAATAAACAAAGTCATTTAAAATCTATTTAACAATAGTATAACACTAAAAATAGCAAAAATTAAATAACTACTTATAGAAGAATATTGGAATGTTTGCTTTTTTAGATATCTAAAAAGTCAACTGTAGGTCTTAACAACAATTATAGAAATTATGGGGTTATATTCACCAAAATACTTAAAATTTAGATAATTGTATCATCAGAATGCTAGTAAAAAGATTAAAACTTTAATGGGAAAATGTAAACTAACAAGACTGTATCTTTTCCTTTGAATAAATCTGGTTATTTTATTATAATAAATTGTTGCAAATGACTGAATAGACAAGAGCTTTCTGTAATGGTAACACAGTACTTGACAAAGGGCACTTTATGAAGTTTGTTTTGTCTCATGTTTCAGGAGGTGCAACTCCAAGATTAGGCAGCACCATTGGTTTGGGTTTCTGGTGAGGTGGAGCCCATCACAATGGAAGCACATGTCAGATCAAATGGTTACATCTTGGGGCAGGAAACAGGGAGGGGGGAGGGTGGACAATAGGAAGGAAGGGAGGGAGGGAAGGAAAGAGGGAGAAGGGAGAGGGAGGGAGAGAGAAAACGGGAGTGGAGAGAAAGCACTGAGATCCCACAATACTCTTCAAGGGTGTGTGTCCCAGTGACCTAAGGACGTTCCCCTAGGCTCTCCATCTTAAAGGTCCCCAGCATCTCCCAATATTCCTCCCTGAGAACAAAGCTTTCAAATATGGATCCTGTGGGGACACATATCCCAACCACAGCAGCATGGAAACAGGATGGTAAGACAATTTGCCCATCCTCTTTGTGTAGTCTAATATTATGGCTATTTTTTACAGATTTTTCTATTATTCATGTGCTTACTACTGCATTACTTTTTTACTAAGATATACTGCTTCTACTCCTAGTTTACAGTGGTAAATCTGAACGTTCCTCATTCTCACAAATGACCAATCTCTCCCTAACATTTAGCACTAACCCATAGCAAGGCAGGGACCATGGCAGTCAGAAGCGCAAGGGCAGCACCAGGTATTTAGCTCAGTGGTGCCACTGCCTGCCTTGCAAGCACAAGGACCTGAGTTTGATTCCAGGTATCAAAAAAAAGAAAGAAAGAAGAAGTGTCAGGGCAGATGTAGTAGCAGCCATTGACTTTAAGAAGAAATAAAACAAAACAAAAAACAGAGAAGCAGACCATAGACCAGTACAACATCAACTCAAAAGCACACCCAAACTCCTCTTGCTTTTCAGCATCTTAAATCACCTCTTAGATCAGCCCAGTATTGACCAAGAAGTAATAAATGTCCAGCTCAGTGCTCATTACCCTAGTCCTAGGCTGTAAAAAAAAAACAAAAAAAAAAAAAAAAAAAAAAAAAAAAATCAGCAGTGGGAGTCCCATCAGTAGTAAAAGGAAATCCTGACACATTGTCTTTAAGAGATTTTACAATAGCTAGAGCTTTATTCTTAAAACAATAAAAAAATAATTTCCTATACTGAACAACTTTCTAAGGTAGGTGAATCAAGGAAAGAAAAACAGAAATTGAGATAATGCTGTGCTTTGTCTAATTATACATGAGTAGGTGGAATTAGAACTGTTTTCACAGTGTAGAGGTTTAGTGTTTGGACCAAAGATCCAGATTTTGAAGGCTGATTTTACCATTTCTGATCTGTGTGATATTGGGTAAATAATTAAATCTCACAGTACTATATACTGAACTGTATAATTTGCCTCAGTTTCCATGGGGATTAGTTTCAGGATCCCTGGGATACCAAAATCTGTGGATGGTTACATCTTTTATATAAAATGGTGTAGTACTTACATATAAGCTATTAAATCCTTCTATTTTAAATCAGTGACAGTGAACCTTTTAGAGACTGAGTGCCAAACTGCAACCTAAAACCCACTTATTTATCTCAAAGTGCCAACACTGAAATTATACCTGAAAACTGAGGTTTTAGTTTAAGAAAAACAACTCTACGTCAACTTTGGTCTTTAAAAAAAAAAACCCATTATAACACACATGACATAGGTTCACCACCACTGCTTTAAATCATCTCCAGATTACTTAAAATACCTAATACAGTATATATGATATATAAATATCTATTATACTTTATTGCTCAGGGAATGAGAAAGAAAAAAAAGCTTTCTACATGTTCAATGCAGCTGCAAACATTATATGCCTAGCTACTTATTTGAACCTTGGCTGCTCTCAGAATGTAAACAAGCAGCCTGGTAGCAAGCCACATCTTATTGTACAGTTGGTTACAGTTTGTCCCCCAAAGGTTAATGTGCTATAATATAAGGTTGGTCCCGTTAACCGTATTAAAAGGTGGTAAAACCTTTAAGAGGTAGGGCTTAGCAAGAGGTAATCAAGTGATGGGAATATCACTCTCAGAAGTGATTAATGTTCATCTCATAGGAGACCCATAATTAAAACTGGATTAGGTACCTAGAGCAGGTTGTTGTAAATTAAGGCAACCCTATATCTTTGACCTCTTAAGCATGCATCACTTGCCATACTTAAAAGTGCTCCCACTCTGTGAGGCCCTCCGCTATGTTACGACAAACCAACAGAACTAAGACATCCTCCCAGTGTCCTTATGTTGTAACTCACCTTTCCAAAACTATTTTTATATTCCTCTTCCATTACCTGCATATGACTTAAGAAATGTGCCCTACTTGCTTTATTTATGCCCAATGGCTGACATACAAAAAGATGTATAATTAGAAATAAAAGTTTATAATTTAAAAATTTCCTCAATGTTGTTAGGAGGTTTGCATGTAATAATAATAATTATTATTATATGGATATATATAATGTTCTTAGGAGTACCTGACAAGTATTCCATAGTGTTGTTATTATTATGCCCTCTTCCTCAAACCCACTGACCAATTACAATCATGTCAACCATATATACTGTAACATTCTTTATAAATGCTTCCACTACACTAAAATTATATCTAAGGGACAGCAGTCTCAAACTGTGATATAAGTGGTCTAACTTCCAAATTATCCCAGATCCCATTAGAGGTTCATCTGAGGGGGAATCTTTAGAGAGAATTTCAGCTCTGTGATCTCTAGGCCTGGGTATGGGATATTTCCGGTATTTGGAAGTGGCTACATGTTCTTGGTGCAAATCCAGTTCTGGTCCTTGTCATAGAATGTTGCTCCAATTTCTATAGGGAATGAAGAGGACTCGGTGAGACTTTGGGGAAAGAGGGCTGTGACTCTTCTTCCTCACTCACCCTCCCATGCCATCTAGCACTTTTTGTTCCCATTACTAACTACATTTCTAAATTATCATTTAGGTAGTTTTATTTTCAAGCTAGCTATGTACTTATCAAACCTTGTCTTATTTACACAATTATAAGGTTGATTTTTCCAAAAACATAAAGGAAATGTGGTTCTTAAATATTTTTCTAGTTTTTTTTTCCCAGAGAGTGTTTTTATATATACCTTTTCAGATTAGTTTTTTTTTAAATATACTTTCAGTAGAAAATAAAGCATTGTTTCTTCTAGTTATTTAATTCATTTCAAGGTTGTTTAATTCCAGACAAAGAACTTGTTTTTCTGGTAGGGAACCACTAACTTTATATGAGCTTCCTATTAAAGTACTGCCCAGATGATGTCTAACAGAATCTGTGAAAGTGTGGCATCCATTAGAACACAGCATGGTTTGTTTTCCCGTTTCTTTTAAAGAACCTTTTGAGAGACTATAGCCATATTTAGAGATCAGTGTCAGTGCTGAATTAGACATTGGACCACAAACTTTAAGCTTTCTCCAGAAAAAACTGGATTTCATACTAAAAGATGTCAATGTTGCACCAACTCAAACTTGCATGGTACTGGGGATAAATGCACATACACGCACACACACACACACACCATGAAAGTACAGAATGGAATTTTCCCAACATAAATATTTAAGTTCCTAAATTCTGTTTTACATGTAAATGTTCAACAGGAAGGAATACAATTAATTATGCTAAAATATAGGAAACTATTAAAATATTATTTTCAAAAAATTTTTAATAAAAGGATTTTAAAAAGTATATATATATATATGTGTGTGTGTGTAAATATCTATTTCTATCAGTACATATATATTTACTATAGAAAGGAATACACAAAATATTAAGTGGCTATATTTAGTGGTATGATTTTCATAACTCGTTTTCAAAAGTTAGTGTCATTGTTTCACAAATTCCTCCACTATATTTATTGCACCAGTAGATATTAACAGGAGTTAGTTGAGTTTACCCTTATACAGGAAATTTATCGCTGATAACGAATCCAGAACCTAAACAAACTCTTACAACTAAGTAATAATAATAATAAACCCTCATAACATGGGCAAAGGATATGAATAAGCACTTCACTAAAGAAGACGTAAGAATTTAAAATAAACAAATAAAAAGATACTCAATGACATTAATGAGATGCCATTACATATTATCAGATGTCTAAAATTAAAGACTGAAAGCACCATACATTGGTAAGGATACAAAGCAAATAAAACACTCATGCATTCCTAGTGTTACGCTTTGGGAGAGAGTGGAAATTTCTTAAGCCCACTCCTGCCTTACAGCTCAGCAACGTCACCCTAGGTATTTCCCCAAATGAAACAAAAACATGTAGCACAAAGACCTGTATGCGAATGTTTGAAGAAGTTGTTTTTTAAGTTCTGTTCGTGATAACTCCAAAATGGAAACAACTCTAGTGTCTACTAACTGACAAACAGATTGTGGAATTTTTCATATTTTACTCAGTGATAAAAGGAAAGGTATTTCAGGGAAAGAGGACAACTGGCAGAAAGGCTCAATATAAGAAATAGCTTGCTATACTGACACAATTACTGGGATTTTGGAGGTTTTATAAGATGGGCAGCAGTTAAAATAAATCACATGTGTTGTATGCTACGCTGAGACTTAAGATTTAGGTTCTTAAAGATCCCAACTTCTACAATTTAGCTACATTAGACAAAGAGGCACACACTGAAATTAATAGAGACTACTTGTTCAGTAGTGCATGAATTGACATATTGTTAAGGAACCCAAACCTGTACAGGTGCACCTGAGAGTGCAAAGCAGTGAGGTGAACAGTGGCACCTACTATAATTTTCCAGAGGGTGTGATTTAAATACACTGGACGTAACAGATCCACAAATATGCTTCCAGGAAGTTTCTCTGTTTTTGCATGAGGTGTACAGTTTTTCTTTCAATGTTCAAATGAACACTACTGACATTATCAAAATATGATCATTTTCCAAGTTAATCAAAGGACTATTAAAAACATAAAAAAGGACTATTGAGAATAAAAGAACATAATATTTTCTTCTGTCAAGTTAAATAAAGTCTTAACTATGTTTTGCGTCATGTTTGGGCTCTCAAATACATCTTCATAAAACAAAGCCAAGAAATAAGGTAATACATAAATGAAAAACAGAATTTATAAACCATCCTCAATTTAAAAAGTAAAAAGATTTATTGAACAAAGTCTTGGGGATGGGTTGGTCATCAGAAGGACCCAGATGGAAATATACAGTTAAGAAGAAGCTGGATCACCGTCACCAGGGAAATGTTGGGACCAATAAAGCAGGGGAGGTATGGGAAGCAGTCAGCTGAGCTGTTCCCAGAAAGCCAACTTAGAAAAATGAAGGCTTACTGCCAACTACTGCCTTTTGCCAAGTGTGCCTTGGCAGTCCTGTACACTCTGTCTGGGCCTGTAGTACCTAAATGAAGTAACCAAAGACCATGTTGGGGGAAAAAAAGGATCTATTTAAAGAAATCTACAAGAGGTGGACAATGAATCCACTCCAATAGGCTTTAACGCTTTCTCTAAAAGTGTATAACCCACTTGGACTCATTAATTTGTGGTTGTGTAATCTACATCAAAATTGAGCACATGTAGATTCTGCCAGATTTGTTCAGCTTGCATCACCTTATGCCACGATACTGGTAACTAGGCCTCTAGTACAGGGAAAAACTCTAGTGGTCACTTTGACTTAATTCAGATTTTAAAATAGCCATACTTTTTTGTTCCATGTGTTAGTGTTATTTCCAGTTAATTTTTCTGGTCCATTTGGAATTTTCTTAGCTTTTGCTCCTCCTACTCTCATGGAAGGGAATCTTTACTTTGATCAGTAATTATATGTAAATTCTATTCCCAAAGTAGTTCTACTAGCAATAACAAGATTCCAAAAAATAATATGGTGCTATCAGTACTATATTCGAGTTAAAAGAGAGAGAAAAATTCACTGTACTCTAAAATGATTAAAATTTAAAAAATAGACAATAGGGCTGGGATTTAGCTCAGTGTTTCTGCCACCTGCCTTGCAAACACAAGGTCCCAAGTTTGATACCTGGTGCAAAATCAAAACAAACCAAAACAAAAAAACAGACAACATAAGATTTAACCAGCAATATAAAGGGTAGGTAAAAATTTTAAAAAGAAAAATTATTTACTTACTATCTTTCTATTCATGATATAACTAAATTATGATTAAAATAATAAATGCAATTAGAACTTATAAGAAGTAATAAAATGATGAAAGCTTATAAAGACTTACATATTAATAAATTCCAATAAATTTTAGGTTAACACATCAATAGAAATTGATATTGGAAGTATCCCCTTCCTCCCAATATAAATGCATGGATCAAACATAATAATGGAAGATTTAGATATACTGTCAAACTAGAAATTGACAGAAAAATCTCTAGACATCCAGAAATTAAGGAGGAAGAAGTAATATGGGGCAGTGATTAGTAAGCTGGAACCAAAATCAAAATAGCTGACACTGTCGGGTGACATGTATGTGCTAGTTTACCAGGACTGTTTTATACCTGCTGCTCCAATTATTTATTATAATAATGTGCTTTTTTTCAATTTCTGAAGTACTTTGATATAGATGATAAATTATAAGGTTGTCTTAGCTAATGGGTATTTTAAAACTAGATATTATACTCAACTCAATAGTGGTACATCAGGATATTGATAAACGTGCATGAAGAGAGTCCTGGCCAAAAGACCTAACTATAATTTTTCTGAGTACAAGCAGTAGTCATAGGGGCAGACTATTCCATGAAATGGAAAAGCCTTAGCAATAGGCAAACTGCAAGAATATTTATTCTCCATGTAGGCTCTTGAGTAGAAGCCAGCACCTCAGCCTGTGGGTAGCTGTGAAGGCCAAATTCATTCTGTCTGCTTGGCTCACATTATTCTAAACTAAGATGTTTGCTTTATAACTGGTGCAGATATGTATAGCAAAACCCATCCAATTTAGGCAGAGGCAAATGGAAAACTGCCCTATGGATAAGACTCAACATCCTATGCACATGGCACACACCTCCTGCTGGAGCTTTACATTATACATTTGTATATTTATACAGTTGTACATTATAACTTATTTGAGGAAATGAATCACTATGAGAAAGTATCAGAAAATACAACAAATATGAGAACTTGTACATCAAAGACAAGAAAAATGATAGCCTACTGAAAAAGATGTTTTGAAATAAATATTTATAAAGATGGAAGGAGTATGAATCATAATAAAAGAACAAGGCAGTATTTTATTGGTTTGGCGTTTTTTTGTTTTTTGTTTTTTGTTTTTTTGAGACAGGGTCTCACTATGTAGTTGAGACTGATCTGGAATTCACTATGTAGCCCAGGCTGGTCTCGAACTCACAGTGATCCCCCTTCCTCAGCCTCCCAAGTGCTGGGATTATAGGCGTGCACCACCACACCCGGCTACAAGGCAGTATTTTAAGTAAGAGCAGGCAAATTTGTAAAAGAGTCAAACAGAATTTTTTTACAAATGGAATATATACTCATAAAAAAAAAGTGCTGAGAATTCACATTTCTTCTCTTTTATTAATTTATCTAAAGCTCTCGTATCCTGTGTTATTTAACCCTCAAAATTAACTCTTGTAAAGATAGGATTTGTAAACAGGAAAGAAAATTAATTTTTCCACTTGAAATTACACATAGAATCCTAGATGTTTTTCATGCTTTTTTTGAAAATTTATCTAAAATTCCAATTTTTGAGTTCTGGATTCCCCACTAAATCTCAATGATTTAAATAAGAACATTCTATGAATCTTGAGTGTTCATTGATTTATATGATGGTGCATAAATTAATATAAAACATATACACATTAACATATTACTTGGAAATCCTACAAAAATATATCCATATCAGATATTCTAGTTATAACAATAACTAGGAAGCAAAACAACAGAGGAGCATGGAAGCAGTAGAGACCCTCTGTAGACCCGCCCCTTCAGCCCTGCATGGCAGAGGAGACTGGCAGCTGCTTGCAACCCTCTGGTGGGCTTGCCTCTTCCTGCAGAGCAACAGAGGAGCCCAGCCCCACTGGTGCCAACACAGCAGTGTCTGTGACCCGCCCACCCCCTGCGAACAAAAGAAAGAGGGCCTCTATGCAGCTCCTAGATGAAAATTCAAGCTCATGGAAAAGTGAAGAAAATCTCCACAATAAAGGCACACCACATCACCATACTTGCTGTCCTCCCTGGTATAATAAAAAAGAGGTTGCCTCTAGTCATTAGGGACTCAAAAACTAAAGACCAGCTATATCTGGAAGATCAAAGTATTAACTCAGGAATTAAACAAAGGATAGGACCAATAACAAAAATAGAAATAAGAAGACATTTAAACAAGGCACAAGGGCCGGAGGTTTGGCTCAGTGGTTCCACCGCCTGCCTCACAAGTGCAAGATCCTGAGTTCAATCCCCGGTACCCCCCAAAAATAAAATAAAAAACAAATCTCTTTTGGGCCAGGGATTTAGCTCAGCAGTTTGGTGGCCTGCCTTGCAAGTGCAAAGACCAGAGTTCAATCCCCAGTACCAAAAAACATAAAATAAAATAAAATAAATAAACAAGGCACAAACACAGACTTCCACCTCACCAAAGGTAAACTGAGGAAAATGAAATGGAAAAGTCTGACAGTCAATCATCTGGACACCTTGAACCAACAGCACAGGAAATAACAAAACAGATAAATGAGGCTCTAGAAAAATTCAAAAAATAGATGAGCTCAGGACAATGATGGAAACCATGACTGCCCAGGATAGGAAAGAAATGGAAACCTTGAATGTCCAACATAGGAAAGAAATGGAATCCATGAAACATATTATTCAAACAGATAACCAGGAGATGAAAAACTCTATAGAGGGGGTGCCTGCTTCACAAGCACAAGGACCCAAGTTCGATCCCCAGTACCAAAAATAACAATAATAATAATAATAATAATTGGGGGCCAGAGATTTAGCTCAGTGGTTCTGCCACCTGCCTCACAAGCACAAGGATCTGAGTTTGCTCCCCTGTACCAAAACAAAACAAAATAAAACAACTCTATAGAAAGCATTCACAGCAGAATGAATGAATGTGAAGATAGAATTTCAGATATAGAAGATAGGATTGTGGTCAGTGACCATGAAAAGAGAGATCCCTTAAAAACAGTATGGGATCATGAATGAGAAATCAATCCAATGACTCTTAGATGATGCAAAGAATAATATAAGACTGACAGGAATCCATGAAGTAGTAGGACAAAGTACAAATGAAATTTTAAAAAACTGTTTATAGAATTAATCACAGAAAATTTCCCAAACAGAAGGGAAGAATCTGACATACAGACAAGTGGCACTTAAGGACTCCAACTATCCATGATTAAAAAAAAAATCTAAACCTAGACATATAATAATCAAGATCCTAGAAATCCAACAGAACAAAATACTACAAGCAGTTAGAGAAAAGAAACAAATCACATGCAAAGGAAAGCCCATCAGAATCACAGCAGACTTTTTAACACAAACTCTCAAGTCAAAGAGAGCCTGGAGTGAGGTATTTCAAGTCCTAAAACAAAACAACCTCCAACCTAGACTGATATATCCTGCAAAACTATTTTTCAAAACTGATGGGAAAATAAAATACTTCCATGACAAAGAACACCTGAGAAATTTAATGAACCCCAAACCAGTACTCCAAACACTTCTAAACAATACCCTGGAAAAAGAAAAAGAAGGCCACAACTACATAAGGGCCAACAGAGCAAGTACACCAGGCAAGGCAAGAAATTAAAGGGAGAGAGGAAAAAGTAAAAAAGAAAAGAGCCAACAACAGGAAAACAATATGATAATGAAAAGTCAATACATATCAGTTATAACCGTCACTGTTAATGACCTCAGTTCACCAATCAAAAGAAATAGGTTGTTAGAATGGGTTAAGAAGAAAAAATCCAACAACATGCTGTATACAAGAAACCCACTTAATCCACAAAGAAATTCACTGAATGAGAGTAAAAAGATGGAAAACCATTCTTCAAGTGAAAGGAGCCTGGAAAAAAGTAGGGGTAGCTAGCTTATCTGTAGGCAGAGTAGATTTCAAATCAAAACTAATTAAGAGAGACAAAGAAGGCCAGTATATCCTCGTAAAGGGAACAATATAAGAGGAAGAAATGACAATCATAAATATATATGCACTGAATACTAATGACCCAAACTATACAAAATAAATATAAATGGACATGAAAAACCAAATAAACACTAATACAATTGTAGTGGGGGACCTTAATACTCCACTGACACAAAGAGACAGATCATCTAGACAAAAAATCAACAACAAAATAACAGAACTGAACCAAGTCTTAGAACAAATGGACTTAGTAGATGTCTACAGAGTGTTCTAGCCCATAAAATCAGAAATACATTCTTTTTGGCTACACATGGGTCATTCTCCAAAACAGACCACATGCTAGGTCATAGACCATGCTTAAGTAAATGCAAAGGAACTGAAGTTATCCCCTGTATATTATCAGACCATAGTGCAATTAAACTGGAGATCAATAGCCTAAGAAACCACAAGAACTTCACAAACTCATGGAAATTAAACAACACTCTGATGAACAACCATTGGGTCACAGAGGAAACTAAAGAAGAAATTAGACAGTTTCCACAATTAAATGATAATGCCAATACAATATATGGGAATCTATTGGACACAATGAAAGCAGTTATATGAGGGAAACATGTCGCAATAAATGCCCATACTAGGAAAACAGAGTGAGCTAAAATAAACAATCTAATGCTACAAAAAGAAGAGCAAGACAAACCAAAAGCTCATACAAGGGAGGGAATTATAAAGATCATAGCAAAAATTAATGCAATGGAGAGTAAGAGAACGATACAAAAAAATCAAAGAGTAGGGTTTTCAAAAGAATAAATAAAATCGATAAACCCTTAGCCAACCTTATCAAAAAAAGGAAAGAAAAAAGCCAGGCGTGGTGGCACATGCCTGTAATCCCAGCACTTGGGAGGCTGAGGCAGGAGGGTCACTATGAGTTCAGGACCAGCCTGGGCTACATAGTGAGTTCCAGGTCAGTCTCAACTATACAGCGAGATCCTGTCTCAAAAAATCAAAAACAAAAACAAAAACAAAAACAAAGAAAGAAAAGAAATAAAAAGCTCAAATTCATGCAATTAGGAATGAAAAAGGTAAAGTCACACAGATCCACCAAAATCCAGAGGATCATTAATACCTAATTCAAAAACCTGTACTCCAATGAAATTGAAAATACAGAAGAAATGGACAGATTCCTAGATACAAATGAAATTCCAAAGTTGAACAAAGAAGATATAAAAAGTTTAAACACCCCACTTACATTCAGTGAAATTGAAAATGTAATTAAAACAGTACCAAAAAGGAAAAGCCCAGGTCCTGATGGCTTCATTGCTGAATTCTACAAAACATTTAGAGAAGAACTATTGTCACTACTCTTTAAACTTTTCAATGAAATTGAAAGGGAAGCAATACTTCAAATTCATTCCTGAATTCAAGTGTTACTTTGATTCCAAAACCAGGAAAAGACTCAACCAAAAAAGAGAACTAAAGGTCAAGCCCCCAATGAACATAGATGCAAGCCGGGTGTCGTGGCACACGCCTGTAATCCTAGCACTCGGGAGGCTGAGGCAGGAGGATTGCTGTGACTTTGAGACCAGCCTGGGCTACATAGTGAGTTCCAGGTCAGTCTCAACTACATAGTGAGACCCTGTCTCAAAAAACCAAAATAACAACAACAAAAACAAAAAAAATAGATGCAAAAATCCTCAACATCATACTGGCATACAGAATACAGAAGATCATACACTCTGACCAAGTCAGATTTATCCCAGGGATGCAAGGATGGTTCAACATATGTAAATCAATAAATGTAATACACTATATTAATAAGTCAAGGACAAAAACCATATGATCATCTAAATAGATGCAGAAAAAGCATTTGACAAAACTCAACACCCATTTATGATAAAAACCCTACAGAAAATAGGAATAGATGGTCTTTATCTCAACCTGATAAAGGCTATCCATGAAAAATCAATAGCCAATATCATACTAAATGGTCAAAAACTGAAAACATTCACACTAAAATCAGGAACAAGACAAGGAGGCCCACTATCACCACTCCTCTTCAATAGAGTTCTGAAAATATTAGCCCCAGCAATTAGACATGAGAAAGAAATTAAAGAAATAAAATAGGAAAGGAAGAAGTTAAACTGTCACTCTTTGCTGATGATATGATACTCTACATAGAAGACCCAAAAAACTCTGCCAAAAGTCTTCTAGACTTAATTGACAGATTCAGTAGAGTAGCTGGACACAAAATCAACACTCAAAAATCAATAGTGTTCTTTTACACAAATAACAGACTCACTGAGAGAGAAATTAGGGAAACAATTCCTTTCACAATAACATCCCCCAAAAAAGAAATATCTAGGAATCAATCTAACAAAGGAGACAAAAGACCCCTATACTGAAAATTACAGCACTCTGAAAAAAAGATACCGAAGAGGATATAAGAAGATGGAATGACATCTCTTTCTCCTGGGTAGGAAGAATCAACATAGTGAAAATGGCCATACTTCCAAAACTGCTTGCTCTACAGATTCAATGTAATCCCTATTGAAATCCCAACAGTATATTTCACAAACTAGAGAAAACAATCCAAAATTTCATTTGGAACCAGAAGAGACCTAGAATAGCAAAAACCATTCTAGGCAACAGAGACATGGAAGTGGGTATCACAATTCCCACCTTAAAACAATACTAAAAAGCCACTGTGATTAAAAAAAAAATAGCACGGTAGTGGCAAAGAAATAGACCCAAGGATCAATGGAATAGATTAGAAGATGCAGAAACAACACCAGACATACTCAGCTACCTCATCTTTGATAAAGGAGCCTACCATCCTCAGTGGAGGAAAGAGAGCCTCTTTAATAAATGGTGTTGGAAGAAGTGGATTTCAACCTGCCAAAGATTAAAACTCAATCCCTATCTTTCACCATGTACTAAACTAAAATCCAAGTGCATTAAAGATCTAAATATCAAAACAGAAACATTAAACTTACTGGAACATAAATTAGGTAGAACTCTCAAAGATACTGGCATAGGAGAAAACTTTATAAACAAATCCTCAGCAGCATGAGAACTTGCAAAAAGAATCAACAACTGGGGTCTCGTATTAAAAAGTTTTTCCAATGCAAACGATACCACCAACAGAGCTAAGAAACAACCTATAATGTGGGAAAAAAATTATTACCAGCTACTCTTCAGACAAAAGACTACTATCTAGAATATATAAAGAATTCAAAAAATCAGACCCCACCCCCATATACAAAGACCCAATTCAAAACTGGGCATCTGAAATTAATAGTCATTTCTCAGACAAACAAGTAAAAGCAGCAAATAAATATATGAAAAAGTGTTCCACATCACTGGTCATTCGAGAGAGATGCAGATGAAAACAACACTGATATTCCACCTTATCCTAGAAAGAATGGCTGTTATCAAGAAATCAACCAATATGAAATGCTGGTGGAGTTGTCAGGAGACAGAAACCGTTCTCCATTGTTGGTAGGAATGCAGACTGGTGCAACCACTCTAGAAATCAATATGGACATAGTTCAAAGAACTGGATTACAGGTTCCATTTGACCCAGCTATCTCTCTGCTGGGTATCTTTCCAAAAGAGTTAAAAGAATCATACCGTAGTGATATATGTGCATGTTTATAGTAACACAATTCATAATAGCTAAAACTTGGAAACAACCCAGATGCCCATCAACTGGACACTGCATAACGAAGATGTGGTTTTTCTATAAAGTGGAGTTTACTCAGCCATAAACAATGAGAAACTAAAGCTGGGTGTGGTGGCACACACCTGTAATCCTAGCACTCGAGAGGCTGAGGTAGGAGGATTGCTGCGAGTTCGAGACCAGCCTGGGCTACATAGTGAGTTCCAGGTCAGTCTCAACTACATAATGAGACCCTGCCTCAAAAAAACCAAAAAAAGAAAGAAAGAAAGAAAGAAAGAAAGAAAGAAAGAAAGAAAGAAAGGAAGGAAGGAAGGAAGGAAGGAAGGAAAAGGAAGGAAGGAAGGAAGGAAGGAAGGAAGGAAGGAAAGGAAGAGAAACTACAGACATTATAGCTAAATGGGTGCATGTTGAGGCCATACTCAAGTAAAATAAATAGGACACAAGTAAATATCAAATAGTTTCTCTGGTGTGAAAAACTAAAAATGTAAATATGGTTCAAATGGTATAATTGATAGTGTGAAATAGGAAGAAAAAGGCTAAAGTGGAAGTAGGAAGGGGAGGGGAAAGGAAATAAGGGAAAAGAAAAAATGTGAAAAAAGGAAAAAATAGAAACAAAGTCTTTGTAAATGGGGAGGGGAGGAAGGGGTGAAGGGAGGGCAGGGACAAGGGGAAAAATAAGAACCAAGACACATCATATAAAGGTACAAGATCCCAATGATGAATGTAACTGTATTTTTGTTTTAAATATACCAATAAGCTTAATGGGAAAAATATATGGGTAATTAATCAGCGAAATAATTATTTAACCACGTAATAATCAGTACATATTCTAAAACAAAAATTTAAGAAATAACTACTTATGACTAAAAAGAATATGCATTGGGCCAGGGATTTAGTTCAGTGGCACTGCACCTGCCTTGCAAGCAAGCACAGGGTCCTAAATTAGATCCCTGGTACCAGAAAAAAAAAAAAAAAAGAAGAAGAAGAAGAAGAAAAAGAAAAAGAATACATGGAAAATTTATAAAAATCAGCTTCTATACTGGGAACAAGTATATAGCTACTCTAGCAATACTAAATATGTGGTAATATCAGTATTACCTAAGTGTAAGTTACCTTACTATAAAAATTTTATAATTTAAAATGCCTTAATATGTCAAGGAAACAACTCTTCTTGTACTATGGAAATGTATTAATAATAAATTATATAATGGTGGAAATTCAAGTCTCTTCCCAGATAATCTGATATTTGGTGTATTTGACACTGAAGCTTTTTTTTTTTTAATTCTATGGAAATAAGTGCAACATAACAGTGGATATTTAATAAGGCTTCAAAAAGTTAATGTTACTTATTAAGTACTCCTTATGACTCAGATTCAAGCCCATAAGCAATTTAACAATGGTTATACATACTATACACATAAAATCCTTTTATTGACTGGAGAGAGATTAGTCCTTTAAAACTAAAAGATAATAAACTTAAAGCAAAATAACAAAATATACTTAAAATGGAAAAATAATCAGTGCCTTCATAAAAAGATCTTTTTCGCTAACATAAATTTAAAATTCTGAAGGCTCAAGTGGGAGATTAGTCCTTTTCCAAAAATATTTTGCTGATTTTTCCTCATTTAACAGCCAAATAAGCATCAAAGAGGATGATCAGGTAGAAAAGTTACCTATAATTGTATTTATTCTAAGCCTTTTTTAATAGATAAAATGGGTTAAGGGAAGGTAATGAATTTTACAATATGCTGATCAGACAGGCTTACATAGTATGAAAAAGGAGCAATATTTAAATCAAATAAACTTATTTTTTAAAAAAGCTAAAATCATTTTTTCTCTAGTCAATACTCTCAATAATTTAGACAACTTATCACCATCATCCAAATATAATGTGATTGTGGTATTAAATTAGTACTTAATTAGAATAAACTAAAATAAATGTTGATGTAAATTAATTGAACTGATTAAATTATTCCTACTTTTAATATGATTATAATAAAAGGCTTAATTCTATGACAGATGTTAAAATTTCTTATGAACTCAAATAAACAATGTAAATATACAATATGACCATATATAAAAATAGAATTCAGAGCAAAACAACCTGCATCCTGCCCAGGAAATCAATTACTTTATTTATAATAAACATCCTTGGAAGACAGACTGATAGTTTAAGCCAGACTTGCAGGAAGTCAAGTTGCTATCTCTAGTGACAATCCAGGAAGCTAAACATAATAACTTTTATAACAATCAGTCCCAAATGATAAGGACTTGATTAGGAATTGACCACTCCCCTGATTTTTGTCCCCAGTCCCAATTAGAGCCAACTAGAGAAATCTAGGAACCAATCACATAACTGCGTATTTAATACTGCTTCTAGTTGCCTACAGCTTCCCCATGACAACAGCCTTCAACCAGGGCACACCTGAAGCTTTCCTCTCTTCTGTCTGCCTGGAATCTCTGTCAAATTGCAAATGATGACCATTGACTCCCTTGTAATCTCAAGGTCAGAAAAAATAGCCTTTGCTTTTCTCATTTATTCAAATGTCCTTATTTATTTCCAGAAACCCACTAATGTATCAGAAAATACTACTATGAATGGCATGTCATAAAAAGCTGACAGCTAACAGTTGCTACAACCTTATTTTGAACTATAAAGTGTTTTAAATGTTTTACATGGATTATCTAATTTAATCTTACTGTAAGGGCAGGGGATTTATCTCAGCAGTTCGGTGGTCTGCCTTGCAAGCTCAAGGACCTGAGTTCAATCCCTGGTACCAAAAAAAAAAAAAAAAATCTTACAGTAAATACAATGATACCAATAGTCTGTTTTACAAATGAAGGATCTCAGACTAAGAGGTGTTTAAGTGAATAACTTGTTGATATTCAAGTAATAGTAGTAAAGCAAGGATTAAAATAAAGACAATCTGATTCCAAAGAGGTAACTTAACCACTACACCAAATTCAATCTGAGATATGTAGACATCTGTGTTTTATCTACTCTCATAAGAAAATGGAAATCACAAAATAATATTTTACTTCACTTCCAGCTCACAACTGGTAACAAAATACTGTACAAAAGAAGAAAACTTTGAATTAATTTATTCCTATCTCAGCCTTTTATAGATTACATAAGTGAGGCTCAGAGGAGGGAAATAACTTGCCCAGTATTACACAATAGTTAACAGACAAGGGAGGGTTGAAAGCCCAGATCTGACTCCCAGCCCAGATACCCAGCAGGCTTCACTGGGACACAAAATATTTGCTGGGGAAGATTTATGATGCTGCAAAGACTTAATGTAACAGTGTAATGGTAGCACATTCCAAACACATATTACCCAATATGGCTAAGCACATATCTTTTATAGAGATAATGAGCTAAATGTAATTTAGGAGGCCAATGATGTTCAACAAATATTTATTGAGTGCTCACTGGTGTCAGACACCTTTTCAGACATTTAACTTTTATTACTGAATAAAATGAAAAAACTCTCATACTGTTTTATATTCTAGAGAGGAAACAAACATTAACACAAAAGATATATGCAGGCAAATTGTAAGTTCGAAAATGGTAAGTGCTGTAATAAAATTGGGGAGCGTGAGTGATTTTGGAATAGCCATTTTGAAATACAAAGGGCAGCTTGCACTTTAGATGCAATGCTGGGGTTAGCCTCATTGAGATGGAGGGTCAACCCCGTATATGGTGTAAGTGTTCCAGGCCGAGGGACAGGCAACACAAAATCCCAGGGGACAAAGAATAACACTAGAATTATTAATCGAGGGGGGTGTTTAACCATTGAATTAACTTAATCAAGACAGAAGTTATACATTCTGTTTACACCATAAATATGCCATAATTTAAGAGGCCATAAGGAGGTTAGTGTTAATACTTTCTGAGATTTTTAACTACACTGCAAGTATTGGAATGAAAATGTTTGACTGACTGGTGTGACACTTTGTTTTGCTATGTCAACTCAGCAGAAATGTGTCATATATAACACCATATATTTATGCCAAAATTATACTCCAGATTTACAATATTATTACAGTGATGCTGAATCTTCTAGAGCTTTCAATAGTAAAAACAGCCTGCAGTGGCATGTGTGCCATAGATTCATCACTACTGATATGCCATATATTTTTTCCATAATTTATGCCAGAGTGTAGTTCATTTGTGAACTTTTTTTTTTTTTTTACTGGGGATCAAACTCGGGACCTTATGCTTGCATGGCAAGCAGTGGAACCACTGAGCTATGCCCCCAGTCCAAATCTTAACTATATTAGAAATACCAGAATGAAAATGTTTGAAAACGTGGCTAGGCACTTTGTTTTGCCAAATCAATCCATCATGCAGAAATTGCACATCGGGTATATATTAATTATTTTAAAATGTGGGGCTGAGGTTTTGTCCCCAGAGATTTTTAAAAACCTAATTCATAGTGATTGCAGTGGGGGAAGGGTGAGAGGGAGGACTGCTATGGCACCTGGCCGCTGGTATTTTTCAAAAGATCCCTGGGTGATTTTGATATACAGCTTGGTTGAGGAGTGTACTCTGGTGTAGGTGAAAATGATTTTTTTTCTCATTCCTGCTCCTGAGTAATCTGTTGAATGTGCTCATCATCGCTGCTTTGCAACTGTCATTACCTGGAACTGTGAAACCATAAACCCTCTGCAGAAGTCTTGGGACCTCTCCTATCCACCTCATTAAAACGGAAAAGTTAGGCCACATTTCCCTTTTATTGCTTCATTTATATTGTACCCACAAAACCAGTAAACACAGTCACAACATGTGAATGCCAGAAGCCTGATAAGTACGCGTTAGAGAATGGGAATATAAGAGGAATAATGAGAGAAAAGGGTAGCAAAATAGTTGGTGTCAAATGTGCTGAATGACAAATCTGAATAACAAACAGTATGCAGTTCCAAGTTTTAGCATTACCATGAAAATATTCTACTACCCCAAATCTTCAGTAAAGTCCATTTCATCTTTGTATGCCTCTCATACATATTTGTTACATGAATGAATTCAAGTGGGCTGAATCCAAAAAGCAAAAGCCCATCTTTTCCAAACCCTTCTAATTTTGTTTCTAGAAACAATCACTTCTCATTGTTTTTAGTTCTCTTGTCTGTATATAATATGCTCATGATGATATTTTTTATATATCCTAGTTAGATCTTGCATAGCTGTCACGAAAGACAAGGATTTAATTACATTAAACCACTCAAGTCTTCTCTACTCGCAACACCTAATAAATTGTCACTATTGTTAGTCTTCTCATTAATTACATCTGTGACCATATTTAACAGATTTCTTAGTTCAATTCTAAACAGTCAGACAGGAATTTAAAATACCATATCCTTCTCTGCATCTCGGTTCTCTTTTACATTATAGTGCTAACATTTACAATCTATACTATAACCATAGTTAAAATGATTCTTAGTTTGTCTAGAGATGGAGTCTTACTGTCCACAGGTGAACTGTAATTGTGAAAAACAGTAAATTTTTTCCCCTTACAGTAGTTTTCTTTTTTTTGTTTGGTCCTGGGGATCAAACTTGGGTCCTGTGCTTGCAAGGCAGGTGCTGGAACCACTGAGCTAAATCCCCAGCCCCAGCAGTTCTTTCTTATAGCCCTACAGTCTTTCAATCTGGAGAGCCAGGCCCCTGCTATATGACAATCATCCTGAATCTTACCTTCACTGCTTTTTCTGAATTAGTTCCGCTGTTTCAAAAATCTAAGCTGCTGTTTCTGGAACAATTCCCTTAGTTTGATGGACTGTATTCTCAAGTAACATCCTAAAATAATAATAATATTCAGGAGATAAAGCTTTTCTACTTTTACATTTTTTTTTCCTCCATGTTGTTGATATGCTTGAGTCAGGAAAGAATTCCAGGTTTAAAGCAACATCCCTTTGGAAGTTTTAAAACATTTTCTCTTTAATACTCAGTCCTGTTCATGAGCACTCTGTTGCCAACTTGACTCAATCTTTTACATAGGACCTGAAAGTGCACTTGAGAAACTTTCATAATCATCTCTTTATTCTTGCTATTATATTTCATGATATATCTACATGTGTGTATCTTCCTTTTTCATGTCTTTGATTTGTCTACAAGCCAACAAAGCTGACTTACTAAAGTTTTCTTGCTAAACAGGTTTTAACCAACTATCTTCTCTTTCTGTTCCTGGAATATTTATTTATTTACTTATTTATTTTTGGTACCTGATATCAAACTCAGGACCTTGTACTTGTAAGGCAGATAGTGGCACCACTGAGCTAAATCCCCGGCCGGGAACTTTTATTCTAACACTAAAAACCTGGAGTCTTATGACTTAGCTTTTGTCCTACATTGTTTTTCTCTACTTCCCTCTTATCTCTAATCTGCTGTAATGCAACAGTAAGCAGTAACACAGAAACATCTCTCATAACTAATGTTCATGCCTATTTAGTTCAAGGCTAACTTGTATCCGTCCTCCTGGATTTCTGTGTTATCTGATTGCTTGGATTCACTCCTACCACAAGCCATGATCTGTTTTTACTGTTTGGTATTGTCACTGAAACACAATACTTAACACTCAGAACTTAGAGGAGGAAAGGGTTATTTTGAAAGTCTGTAGAGGTTTCAGTTCATAGTCAGCTGTCTCCAAGGCAGGGCAGCATAGCAGAACTGCTCAGGGCAGGGCAGTCAGGAAGAGCATAGACCTTCCCAGGCCACATCCCCTGTGAGCTACCTCCGCTGACCAGGCTTCACCTCCCAAACCACATGCAGCTATAAACTCAGCAGACTCATCCACTGATCGGAATCACACTCCCGCGACCCAATCACCTCCCAAAAGCTCACCCGTGAGCTTATGAAACTTTGGGGGAGCATCTAGATATAAACCATGACGTGTATATCAGTGAACAGAGAAGTTCCTTACTTTGTAGTAGACGAAAGCAATTTTTGTAATTTTAAAATACTGCATGTCAGGCACAGTTCTAGAGTCAGCAGCTGCAGCCATAGCTCTCTGACTTTGAAGGGGACTTCTTGTTCACAGATGGGCAGCAGCTCCCTTGTCACCTACTCTTGCAGTGCAACTTTAGAAATTTTTCTGAGTCCTTCCTTTATTCTGTTTCTTTAGCCTTCCAATGATTCTGCAGAACACATAAATTCTTTTTATGCTTAGATTAGGCAAATTCTGTGAATTGTTCTCTACAAGTGAATCTGCTATAATATTCACCAAAATAAACTTTTACAATTTTTTTTTTTAGTGGAAAGCCCCCTTGGTATTTTTCTTTGTCCTCTAAGATCAAATTGCAGCACCAAATCCAAGGCAACACTGTCATCATCCCCAATTTTGAACGTACACAGGGAAGCATTCCTACTATTTGCCATCTAGGTAGAGAACCCGATGCAGAGAATTCCAAGATCACAGCTAAAGAGAGGTATTTTACTGTAAACAGCAAATATCAGTGGGCTTATAGAAAATAACCCCAAGACATCTGAGCTTCCAAAGTTTCAAGTCAATAAAGATGTAATTTTCTCTAGAATATTTTCTAGAAGCCTATTATACTATCAGGTTACTGGTTTTTAGGACATGGTCCTTGTGTAGAGTTTATGAAACTCAAGTTTATTTTGTACAGTTGACATTAAAATTGTCAGGTGTGGTGGCACAAATCTGTAATCCCAGCACCCTGGGAGGCTGAGACAGAAGAATCACGAGTTCCAGGCCAGACTGAGCATTTAGCAACTAGCTGAGATCCTGCCTCAAAATATAAAAAGAATTAAAAAAAAAAAAAAAAAGGCTGTGGATGTAGCTCAGGTTGAAGGCCTTGGGTTCAGTCTCCAGCACCACACACACTGTATATACTCACAGGTGCTTATAATTTGTTTGCTTCTACAAAGTACAAAAACACAATGTCTTAGCTTGGGCTACCATAATACCATAGACAAGGTAACTTAAAACAATAGAAATTTGTTTTCTCACAGTTCTGAAGCTGGAAATAAGATTAGAGTGCCAGCTGATTCGGGTCCGGTGAGGACTCTATTCCCAGCTTGCCCCATTTTTATGCTGTGCCCTCCACTGGTGAGAGTGAGCTCTGGTTTCTCTTCCTCTTAGAAGGCATTAATCATAACTGCTTAGGGGTCCTACCTCACAGCCTCATTTTGTCTGTGAATCTGACAGGCAGATTTCAGGTTCCTCGGTATGTCAAGCAATGGACTGCAAAGCACACACTCAAGGATGAAGGAAAAGCAGCAACTTTTATTGAAGATCAGAAACAAATGGACGACAGAAAAGGAACAATACAGGTCATGGAGACAATCAGGCTCCTGGGCTCAAGAGTGGGAGGGGAAAAAAGGGCTTGAATGTGCTTTGGTCTGGGTTATATGGAATGCTCCTAAAGTGGTGGTGGAGCTCAAGTGGGCAGAGGAGACTGACTTTCTCAATTCCTAATATCCTAACTGTACTAATTTTACCTTAATTACTTTCTTATGGGCTGTAACTCCAAATACAGTCACACTGGAAGCTAGGGATTCAATATACAAATCTAGGGAACACAATTCAGTTCATAGCACACATTTTCTAGATTTTGCTCTTAAGAAATGTAAAAATATTTTTCAATATTAGTGATAATAACAGAAATAACATTTACTTGTCAACTAACTTGAGCCAGGAATGGTGATGTTTTTAAACATTTTCTTATCTCATCCTCACAACCAATAAGGTCTATTATCCTCATGTTTCAGACCAGGAAGCAACGGTCAGAGATATTGAGTAATGTGTCCAGGTCACACAGCTGGCATAGTGAAGATTCCACTACAGACATCCACTTAGACCCTACATTATAATTTAATACATACAATGATGGCACATATAGAATATTAAGAAGAATGTTAGGTAAGGACTCTACAACCAGGTGACACTGCAGATTCAGAAGGTACCATTAATGGTGCTATTAGCCCACCCTAACTATATACTGTATTGTGTGCACTTCGTGAAAGGACTGAGTTCCTGAAGTGCAAGTGAGAAGAGTTTGGGATTATATACCAATTTACACTCTCACTGACTCTGTTTCCCTATCACCTCAGCGACAATGATTTTTTAAAATTTATATAAGATTTTTACCTACTACTTCAAAATAAAAATATAAGAATTCTGGGATGTCCCATTTACCTTAGAAAAATCCTGTATAGTTACTGTGACCTAGTTTAATCAAAAGCCCTTATAAAATATAAATTATGATGGCAAATCAGAGGAAGCTCAAAAAGTGACTCACCAACTTTATCATCATTCTGAGAATACTGCAAGAAAACTCAAAATGAAAACAAAATATCAAAGGAAAAATGTACAACAGAACACTTGTAAACATTCTTATAGTGTCAGTTATTAAATTATCCCCTAAATTAGGTTAGCACACCTGTCCTTTAAAATGAGGGCCAGGGATTTAGCTCTGCCTGCCTCACAAGTGCAAGGACCTGAGTTCAACACCCAATACCAAAAATAAATAAATAAATAAATAAAATAAACTTGTCAGGCTGTCTGTAGTTCAGAGGAGTGTGGCAGTTACCTGTGGTGTCAACTTGATTAAGAAATGCCTACAGGATCAGTTTAGCACAGTTCTCCCTGCAGATGATGGACGTACCAAAGAGGGAAGACCCACTCTGGGTGTGGGTGGCACCATCCAACGGGCTTGTGGGCTGGATGGAATAAAAACGCAGGAAATCTGGCTTGGCACCGTTGGAGGAGCTCCAGTCTTCCTTCCCGTTGCCTTTGGATATCCCTTTTCAGCCTTTCAGTACAGACTTCAGCCTTCTAACGCTGACCCCTCCTCCTGACTGGACTCTAAAGGGACTCAGCAGTGAGCTACGGGACTTCTGACTGGATCCTGCAGCTCTTTCTGCGCGTAGGCAGCCCTTTTATACTCTTCCATACATGACTCTGCAAGCTGCCACTGTAAGCCTACCTTGTAAATTTTTTAAATATCATCTATAACTCTATTGTATTTCTCTAGTAAACCCGAAGAGAAAAACAGATTTTTAAAAATTTGGTGAATATACAGTACTCTTGGATTGGATAATCCTAGAGTTCTCTTTAAGTGCCCCAGAATTTAAAATACTTGCAAATTATAAATGTATCCAGTAACACAGCAAACATACTTTCAGAGTTGTTTTTAAAACTATATTTAAAAGCTAGGGGTGGTGGTGTGCTTCTGTAATTCCAATACTCTGGGAAGCTGAGGCAGGCAAGTTCCAGCACAGCCTGCCTGGGCAACTTAGGGAGACCCTGTCCCCCAAAGCAAAAGCAAAACAAAATCAAAAACAAAGAAAAAAATCCCACCCCACGTACTGTAGGATAGTATGGGATTAATCCCTCCTAGTTGTCTGTCTCTGCCGCTCCAGTGCTCCTTTTAACTTCTGACAAGGGACGTTCCCTATCAGAATCCTTCTAACCTCTAGTAGCATCACAATCAACCTGGAGCAGCCCAACTGCCTTCCCCCCCACACACTCGGGGAGTCTGCAGGAGTCGACTTAGAGTTGGATGTTTGAGAGTCACTTACTTAAAGGAGGGGAGCTGAGCCCTCCCAGGAAGCCGGACTTCCACAATATGAACCTCTGAGTGGGCCCGGCCGCCCGTGGTTTTCTGAGATGCAGGGTCCAGGGCCAGCGCGGGAGCTGCGCTACGCCGGGGTCCCAGCAGCGGTACGTTAGGGTTCCCTGGGGACATCGGCGGGGTCTCGGGCGCAGGGCACCCTCCTCCAGGGATCCCGAGGGCCCAGAGACTACAACCCCCCCCTTCGGGACCAAACCGAGCCCCGCGTCCGCG
>NW_022900917.1:24156342-24217012 GCF_012274545.1 Fukomys damarensis | reverse complement strand
GGAACCCCCCGCTCCGCCGCCTGTGGGGTGGGGTCCTCGGGGATCCTCGCTCCGCGTTCCCCGTCCCCGCCCTGGGCCGCGCCGGTCACGAGACTGCGAGACCGCTAGGCCGGGGAGTTGGTCTCGGCGAGCCCAGACCTCCAACTCCTACCAAGTTTTAGGGTGGGCTCTACGAAGGGCCTCCTTTAAATTTTTATTACTTGAAAAAAAATCTAAATTATTGGGTTGGCGGAAGGTAGGGAAGTACATTTTAGTGTCACGATGTCGTTACAAAGAGGTTCTGACTAGTTTTAAGTTTGCCAGTCATTGTAAGCCATGTTACGGTGTAGAAATACGAAAGATGGTAATTTTACGCTCAAGTGATGGGGAAAGTTGTTAGGGGTGATGAAGTTAATGTAGTTCTAAAATAAAAGTGAAGGTGTTTTCTAGATCGAGGAAAATTGTGCAGCGCTTCAGTTAAAAGCAGAAAGAGCAGAGATACCAGAAACTGTTTTTTAATTCTGGGAGTGAAGAAATATTAAGCTTAGTACTGTATAGACTTAAGTTCTTGCTTTACAGATAGAATAATGGAATACTTACTTTTTTGGGGTAAAATATGCAACTCTCCTCAAGAGTTCTTTAATGAACTAGGTAGAATGGAGGCAGTTCATTGATAAAATGCAGGATGGAAAGAAAGATTATTTTCACTAAATTCCAGAAACTAACATTTCCATCAATTATGAGTATAAGCAACAAATTAAAGTATTTGTGGCTGTCATTAGTAGAAATCATATTTTTCTGTCACTCTAATTGCAGATATTTAGGAATGCTATTTGTTAATCATTTCTTTAAAATAACAGTATGACACATCACTGAACTTCTAGTGCAGTAGAAAATCCCATATGCATGTCTAGAGAGTTTTTTAAATAACTATATTTTAGTGGTTTCCTTTTAAGTCCCATGTATGTTTAATAACATTATTCAGAGAAGAGGTCCACAGGCTTTACCAAAGAGATGTAAGGCACAGAAAAAGTTTAGAACTGTTGTAATAGTAACAAACTAGGCTTCTGAGTGAGTTTTTTTTATGAGTCTCTAAATTCTGAATTTTACAGAAGGCCTTGTTGAGTTGAACAGGATGAAGTGGTGCGTGATTGTAATTCTAGCAGTTAGGGAGTCAGGGCAAGAGGATCACAAGTTCAAGTCCTGCCTGAACAAAAGTGAAACCTTTTCTCAAAAGAGGAGGGGGAGGTTGCTATGTATCTCAGGGTAGTCAGGCATAGAGCACCCTTGGGTTCCATTGCTAATGCAAGAAACTAAAGGTTTTATGGAATGGACTGCTAAGTTACAACTTCTGAGAAGTTGACTGGGGTTTCAGAGTATTCGATTCACTGAAGAATCTTAGAAGTCCAGTTCCTCTTGTAAAAATGTGTTAAAGCTTCTGAGAAAAAACAATCCTTATAGAAAATACTGTCCAAAAGCCTTTTGACACCTTTGGTATACAGTTGAACACTAAAGAGCCAGTTTAGGACTCATATTCTTTCCACTAATGCCAGGTGGTAAATAGTCTGCTTATTTCTGCACAAAAATTTGGAGTTGGGGATTAAAACAAAAGTATTTAGCTGAGGGCCAGGGATTTAGCTTGGTGGTTCCACTGCCTGCCTTGCAAGTGCCTGGACTGAGTTTGATCCCTGATACCAAAAAAAAAAAAAAGTACTTGGCCGTGTTTTGGTTTTGAGAGAAAGGAAAACAAGCCTGCTACATTATCACTGTAAAAATAGTTTTGTTGTGTCTAAATTGTTTTTTTAAATTGTTTGCCCACTCCTTTAGGAATGTATTTCTAATTTACTAATGCAATTCTTTGTGCAGTATTATTAGAAACACACATTTTTAAAACATTATGACAACTTCTACATTTTAGGATTTGTGTAATAGCTGAATTGATATGAATTATGCAAGAGCTGTCCACCAGCTTTCTAAGAGAGCAAACCTCATGCTTCCTTTTCTGAAAGATGAAAGTATGACTGACTTCATTTATGACCTTAAAACCTTCTTGTGGCATTATCAGTTTAGTAAAATTTAGAGTCCTGCTTCCAGAGACTATAAAATATAATTAAGGTAGTAAAGCATTTCGTTTTAGTTTGACTGACCATTTAAAGAAGTATTGCTGTGATGTGGAAAAAAATCTGTTTGTTATCCAGATACTAAGCCTGCACCATTTTAAAAATTTTCTTTTGAAAACTGAGGCTGTAATGTTTCAAAAAAGAGAAAAAAAAAGGAAGGCTTCTAAAAATTATCTCAGATGTCTTCTACCTTGATTGACAATATCATAACTATTTCTGCATGTGTGTGGTGCTGTTCTTTGCTGTTTACTAAATTAGAAATATTTTCCAGTTTAATTTCCAAAGAAAGGAAAAGTCGATTTTTATTACTCAAAATAAGTTTCTGACTTAAATAGAATGTTCAAATTACAAATCTCAAGCCTGGTACTCTAAAACGTACAGCATAGCAAATAAAAACCTTAATCTTTGAATTTTTTATAAAGAATAGTTACTAGTAGTCCTTGTTTTACTATTGCCTTATGTAAAATCAGTTAACCATAGTTTTGGGGATTATTTTGTTGTTCTGTTGATTCAAGGTTTTTCATATTTTTGTGAAACCACTATTAAATTACCAAACAATATACAAGTTTATTACAAATAGTTTGCCATACAGATTGCACCAGTGACCACAGTACCAAAAAATTAAAACAGATTACTTACACTACATAAATTTAGATCAGCCAGTTTGTAGAGATTTTTAAGTATATTAAAAGTTTGGTTCTTCTAACACTGTTTGACCCTTGGGAGATAGTAGAGTCACATTTCTTGAGGTCTACATACAAAAAAAACCTTCCAAATTTAGTAAATGAATTCAGTAGTATTGCAGGATGCAAAATACAAAAGTGAATTGTATTTCTAGATACTAACAATGAACAATCTGAAAGTAACTTAACAAATTCCATTTATAGTGGTGTCAAAAACAATGTTATCCTTAGAAATAAATTTAATAAATGCAAGGCTATGTATCTTGAAAACTAGGAAATGGTGCCGAAAATTAAGGCCCAAATAAGTTGGGCATAGTGATACACACCTATAATCCCAGCACAGTGAAAGCTGAGACAAGAGAATGTTTTTTTTTTTTGCAGGGGATGTGTTGAGACAGAGTCTCACTGTAGTTCAGGCTGGCCTCAACTCACTATATAGCTCGGGCTGGCCTCTAACTTCCAATGATCCTCCTGCCTCAACCTTCCAAGTGCTAGGATTACAGGAGAATCTTCAGTTTGAGACCATCTGGCTAGCAGTGAGAGCCTATCTCCAAAAACAGGCCTAAACATAGTCATATACTGCATAATGATGTTTTAGGCAGTGACAGAAATGGGATAGTGGTCCCATAAGATTAATTGCCTAGTGACATTATAGCTATCTTAGTTTGCATATATGTACCTCGTGACTTTAGTATTGTGCTAGAATAGTCTGACATTTCTTAGGAAATCTGTCGTTACTCATAACATGACTGTAAATGGAAAGGAATCCTCTGGTAAGGGAGTACTCTGTATCCTACATCCTAAGGTAGATTGGGACATCCCAAGGTTACAGGAAAGCTCCTGTCTGCCAAATTCCATTTGTCAGTCTCCAGGATTTGTGAGTTGACTCGCCTCATATTTATCAGTTGGGGAAGAGTAATAAATACATTTACTAGTAAATACTAAGTTTCATTCTTCCAGACATTCTGGCTGTTGCTGATGAAAAATAACTCAGTTATTCTGTTCTGAAATAATCTGTAAAAATAACAGCATTAACCATGTTCAGGGATGCTCCATTTATCCCATGAATGTATTAGAATGTTAAAACTAGTTTCTAGAGAGGCAATTGGAAAATAAAGATTGGAAATCAACCTTAAGATCATATTATTAATATGTTGTTAGCCAGAAAAATATATAAACCTCGTTTCTTTTACCAAAATGCCCAATTTGTAATAAGTACAGTAACTTCCTTAAAATATACTAGACTACTTTCTTTAATAAAAATCAACTTTTTTTTTTTTTTTTTGATACTGGGGATTGGGTCCTTGTGCTTGCAGTCAATTTTTTAATAAGGAAAAAGTAGGAAAAAATTTGCCTTTGTAAGAGATCTCAGAATTACAAAGTCTCTCCAATATATTGCTATCTTTTGATCATTAAAGAGAACTTTATACTAATAGGAACTTGTCTACAAGATATCAGGGAGAGATAAACACTTAGTGGGGATTTATGGCTATTAAAGTGATATAGGTTGACATACACCACCCAGTAATTTGAAAGCATTATGAAACTATTGAGTATTTTGTGGCCTAAATAGAATGAATAGGGATTGATTTTTCTAGACTATTGACTCTCTCTTTCTTTTAAGAAATTATAGTGACACCAAAACTGAAGGGGAGATTTTTAATTCCTTAGTGCAATATTTTGATGATAATTTGGTGCGAAAAGTTAAAGCGATGCCATTAGTTGAAGAAACTTCTTTACTTGAAGATTCATCAGTGACTTTGCCTGTGGTGATAATAGGTAAGTTGCTTTTGTTTTTTTGGTACCGGGGATCAAACTTGGTCCTTGCGCTTTCAAGGCAGTTGGTGGAACCACCGAGCTAAATCCCAGGCCCCAAGTTATTTCTTTTTACTTCTGAAGATTACTGCCCTTATTACTTTTATACAGTTAGATAATCCAAGTTCTTAGGATTGTATTGAAAGCAGCTCATAGAATTTTGAATGTTGCCAAGACAAAGCAGTGATATACAAATATGTCTCAGATAGATATGCCATTTAGGTTGCTGTATTCATTATACATTGTATTCCTGTGTCAAATTGTCACATTGTACCCATTGTGTCAAAAATAAAAAAAAAATTTTAGAGGCTAAAAATAATGTATAAGGAAGAAGCTTCCATGGATGAGGAAGGATAACAAAGAAATTAGTTATAATTTTAAAATAAAAATATTATTAAATTATTAGTTAAAATAACTGATAAGTCTTTGGAGACAGTAATTGGATTATCTGATGTTAGTATCTGTGTTAGAATGTAATGCCTTTTACCGAAGAACTGATAATAATATCCATTGTATTAACTATGAGACAGTGCCACAATAATTCTGGAGCTCTGTATAGAACATTCTGTGTATATTACTGGAATATACTTTACAACTCTAGTCCTCTGATCTTGTCAGGGCACACAGACTGAATAAGACTCAGAATTTGAGTGACTTGTATAGCTAGTAGCTAGTGTTCTACTGTCAACAACATTGCAGTCATGCATATCCTTTGTACCACCTCAACATATAGATAGGCATATAAAATAGTGAATTGGGGGAGGTGCAATAATGGGGTTGAATCCAGAGCTTTTGCACTGAGCTAAATACCTACTCCTTTGTAAACATTTTTATTTTAAGACAAGATCTTACTAAGTTGCCCGGGCTAAGCGCAAACTTGTGTTCCTCCTACCTCATTCTCTCAGAGTGCTAGGATTATAGTCATTCCTGGCTACATAAAAGATTAATAAAATTTATTTCAGAAGTATAAAACTTTCTATAATTTTATGCATTTAATTACAGCCCATATAATATTCAAATTCAAGTCAGATAAGTACTATAATATGAGGCCAAGCGAAGAGACATAAGTGCCTTAGTTGTATATGACTTACTGAGGTTTTTTCATAGCTTGTTTCAAAGTTAGTAGGAAGGAAATTAAAGTTAAGCCTTCTGACTAGCATGTAACCAGGAAGGAGCGGGGAGAGAGAAGATCAAGACTGTTCTTCTCTATAGATTTCCCCCTAGGGTATGAGGTATGGTAATTTTTATAGTAGTTTCCATCCAATTTACATCTCAGGAACCAAATATCATGCTTCATTTCCTCCTTGATATCCAACCCTGGCTACCCTTCCATGCTATCTAGAAAGGAGTAAAGGAACTCTTATCTTTCAGAAAGGAAAAACTACCTTCATCTACACCTGTCCATCCCTATTTTTGGGGGTGGGGTACCATGGATTGAACTCAGGTCCTTGTGCTTGCAAGGCAGGCCACTGAACCACTGTGCTAAATCTCTGGCCTGGTCCATCCCTGTTTTGACTTATCTCACCCATTAGGAGTTTAACCTGAAGTGTAGAGGACCATTATTGTGACAGATGTAACACCAGCCTGAGCAAAAAGAACTAATTTTCTTATATTTGTATTTTTTTGTGGATGTCGTGGCTTTAAACAACATAAATGTATTATTTTATTGTTTAGTAGTCAGAAGTTCAATATTGGTTTTACTGTGCTAAAAATCAAGGTATCAGAGCTATTGAAAGCTCTGGAGAAGAATTTATGTTCTTCCCTTTTGTGCACAGTAGAGACTGGTCATATTCCTTGCTCCAGGCTTGCTTCTGCATCTTCAAATCCAGTAACTTTTCTTAACCTTTTTCAGTCATGCCTCCCTCCCAGCATAGCAAGAAAGGGTCTCTGTTTTAAGGATCTTGTAATTACAACAGGCCTTCCTGGATAGTTCAGGTTACTCTCCATCTCAGGGTTCTTAATATCTATAGAGACTTTGCTGTCTGAGGTAACATTCTCAAGGTCTGGGGGTTAGGACTGGGGAAGAGGAGGCATTGTGCCTACCACAAAGCTATTTCTCTGTGAACTGCCTATTTATATTTATTACCTATTTTCTTTTAAGTACTGTATCTTTTTATTTCAAGGAATTCAGATCCTAAATCCCTCTTTTGGTTACTTGCTTGTATATTTATTTTATTAATATACTTTAAAAAATAGTTTAGATTTATAGAGAAATGAAGTACAAAGTAGAGTTCTCATATACTGTACTTCTCCTTGCCTCATTTTCCTGTTATTCAAATTAGTGTCTTGCATTGGTATGGTATGTTTGTTATAGTTGATGAATAGATATTAGTACGTTTTTATTAACTAAAATCTGCAGTTACATCAGAATTCACTGTCTATATATATATATATATATATATATATAAAATCATGTCATTTTTAATAAAGATGGGTCTTCCTTCTCAATCTTTGTATCTTTTTTTTCCTTACTGCTTTAACTAGAACATTTGTTTAGTGTTGAGTTGTAGAAGGGGTGAGAAGCAACACCCTTGTCTTATTCTTGACCTTAGAGGGAAAGCATTTAGTTTCTCACCATTAAGTATGATATTAGTTGTAAGTTTTTTATATATGTTCTTTATTGTGTAGAGGCAATTCCCCCTCTTCGTTTTTGTTTTTTAAAGAGATTAACTTTGTCTCAGATTCTAACTCCCATATATTTGTTTTTAATTTTTATCAAGTTGATTTAATTTCTATTCTCTCTTTTGGCTTTTCTGTCATGCTTAAAGCTTTCCTACACTAGTATTACAAGTAGAAATATTGCCTCTTTTCTAATATTCTTATGGTTTTAATTTTTTATTTATTTTTTGGCATATTGTATTTAGGGTGATCTATAGGGCAAGGAAAAGGAATTGAGAGAATGAAGATGGCTAGCACTTGTCTCATTTGGATTAAATTTTTGATAGAGATAATAAAGGTAGGGCAACCCAGACTAAATAATTACATAAATCAAGGTACTTTAACAAGATTCAACCAAAAATCCAATTTGACTTTAGTTAAAGGATGTATACTTTTGGGAAGGCAATATTATGTGTTAGAATTGGAAAGATGGTTGAGATCAGAAAAAAAGTGTAGAAGACTGAAGTAGAAACAAGCAGTTTGCCTTTTAGAGGAAGGATAATATAATGAGGATGGTAGGGTCCCAGATTCATCTGAAGGAAGTAGGTGAATTGATTTGGGAGTGGGTGAATCTTAGAAAGGAGAAGCAGAAGACTGTTGGTTTCTTTCTTTGTGAGTGTACAGAAGTGCACATGGCGAAGACAATTGACTGGATCTAAGTGGCATAATAGGTTTAAATTCAGAATTAAATTAAAACCATACTTTGAGATGGAATGGGGTTTAACTTAAAGAGGTACTTAAAAGAAAGGACTTAGGTGTTATTGAACATAACGATCTTTGTTATTAGTGGATCAGTCAGGTGGAGTGAAATATTTACATACAAGATGTGAGATATATTCTTGAAAAAGCAGTTAGACAACAGAATTATTTTTGAGATAGTTGAAGCCTTGAGTAGATGAGATTCTCAAAAGAAAATAGAAAAAAGGCCAGACTTTTGTGAGAAAACAAAAACAACAGATTGGGGAGAAAAATCTCCCTTCATAGTAGGTATAAAGCCAAGCAAAAAGAGTATTAATGTATCCTTTCCACTCTTTGAAAAATAGGAAACGGACCCTCAGGAATATGCCTTTCGTACATGTTATCAGGCTACAGACCATATTTATCATCAGAAGCAATACACCCGAATACAATCTTGCATAGTAAATTAGAGGAAGCAAGACATCTCTCCATTGTTGATCAGGTAAATTTCTTACATGTCAATTTTTAAATTATTTTATGCTGAAACAAAAATATTTTCAGTGAACGTTGTTATGAATATGATTCCTTAGAAATACTTTATATTAAATAAAACTTACTGTCATTTTTATTTTAGATTCATAAATATATTCTGCCAGGTAATACTGATTTATTTTCTTGAATTTATCAGCGTAGAATTTCTGAAATTATTTTCTGGTAGAGTTTAATGGGTGCTGTGTGCTCAAATAAGTTTGAGAAATGTGCCACTTTTTATTATTTGAGCATCACAACTGACATCTTTTGGCTTTTGCAGTGCACAGAAGGATTTGGTTACCTTATACCAGTGATGGCGAACCTTTCAGAGCTTCCAGTGTTTATAAACAGCCAGCTCTGGTGTACATGCCATAGGTTCACCACCATGTTTCCTGTTTATTTGGCAAAAAAAAAAAAAAAAAAAAAAAAAAAAAAAAAAAAAATATGAAAGTCTGAAACAACTGCTACATTAGTAAAACCATGAGTCCAATTCAGTATGTTCCATAGAAGGAATCACAGAATACTGATGTTCCTTAACATTTTTAACAGATTTTTTTTTTTTTTTTTTTTTTTTCCCATTTAGGACTTGGAATACCTGTCTGAGGGCCTTGAAGGCCGATCATCCAATCCAGTTGCAGTACTTTTTGATACACTTCTTCATCCAGATGCTGACTTTGGGTATGACTGTCCATCCATTTTGCATTGGAAATTAGAGCAACATCATTATATCCCTCACTTAGTTCTTGGTAAAGGTCCACCTGGTGGGGCTTGGCATGTGAGTATATTTTTCTTAGTATTTTAATTCTATGTAAATTATTTTACTTGTCTTGATAAAACCAACTTTATTTTAACATTGTATTGTGATAATACTATTATATATGATGCATACTACATTTTTATCTGAAAATTTTAATGCTATACAGTTAAGTGTAGGTCTATTGCCTTTAGTAGCTAAGCCAACTTTTATTATAAGTATAGTCTTAGAATAGGCATTTTCCTATAGTATTTTCTTTTTGCATTATTGGGAATTGAACCCAGTGCCTCAAGTGCTGTGCAAGTACTCTACCACTGAGCTACATCTCCAGCCCTTTTTATTTTATTATTGTAAGAACATCCTACTGGGTAGTACCTCCTAAATAGCTAGGATTACAGGCATGTGCACCACACCCAGGTTTTTTTCTTGTAAAGTCATTAATCCCCTCCTAAGGACCTACCCGGATGACTTTACCTGACCCTCATTACTTCCCAACTTTCCATTTCCAAATGAAATCAAGCTGAGAATTGAGACTTCAACGTAAGAATTTAGAAAGCAGGGTGACATAATTTAGTCCATAGCAGAGGAGAGAGAACCAGTAAATTAAAGATTCATCAGTACTTCACTAGCTAGGGGGCCAGTAACTAATAAGTATTCTTCATTCCTATTTCCTTAGCAGTTAACACTGTATCTGTTATTGTCACTGTGTAGTGAGTGTTCATTTAGTGTTAATTTAGTTTGCAGTGTTATGAAATATATACTTCATGGGAACTTTAACATATTAGATGTCAAAATTTTAGTACAAACTTCGGTTGGCTGTTGCTGTATTAGTGCAATAAATGGCATCTGTTTAAAATGTCTAATTTGATAAGTAATGATGAACATCTCTAATAGCGAAACCACTGGTACAAGATAGGAAGCCTCAACTGGGCCCTAAACAGTACTTGACAACCTTCTCTGTTTCCTTAGTAAGTTCTTCTCAGACTTCTTTGTTTTTCTCTTTTGTGTTTAGAAATGCTTCCTAGTTCTCATTTTGTGAAGAAAATAGAATTGATCAAGATAGAACTCTCACAGTTTCATAGTCAAACCTAGGAACTTACCAGTATTCATGCTCTTTTGTTTCCTCTTACAATGGAAGAGGCTCACCTTCCAGCTATATTCTGAACCCCAGTCTTCTCAAGGACATTATTTATTTCTCTTCTTACATTTTCAGTTTCTCTGCCAGCTGTTAATTGGTCAGTATGTAAATATACTAAAATTATTTCTTAAACTTATTGTTACAATCTAGGTATACAATACAGTTACATTCATTACTGGGATCCTTTACCTTCACATGACAGGTCTTGGTTCTCATTTTTTCCCCTTGTCCCTGCCCTCCCTTCACCCCCTCCTCCCTGCCCATTTACAAACACTTTAATTCCATGTTTTCATTTTCTCATAATTTTTTCTTTTCCCTTATCACCTTTCCCCTACCCTTCCCACTGTCCCTACACCTTTAGCCCTTTTCTTCCTATTTCACACTATTAATTATCCTATTTCACACTATTAATTATCCCATTAGGATCTTGTATACTATTACAGTTTTTCACACCAGAGAAACTTCGGTATTTACACATGCGTGACTTTATCCTCAGTATGTATCCATTTTCCTATGAATGACTCTAATTTCTCATTGTTTATGGCTGAGTAGTAGTCCATTTTATAGAAAAGCCACATCTTCTTTATCCAGTTTCCAACAGATGGGCAAATGGGCTGTTTCCAAGTTTTAGCTATTACAAACTGTGCCGCTATAAACATTGGTGCACATATATCACTGTGGTATGATTCTTTTAATTCTTTTGGAAAGATACCCAGCAGAGGGATGACTGGCTCAAATGGAACCTCTAGTCCCAGCTCTTTGAGGTATCTCCATATTGATTTCCATAGTGGTTGCATCAGTCTGCACTCCCACTAACAACGGAGAAGGGTTCCTTTCTCCCCACAACCCCCGCAACATTTGTTGCTGTGTGATTTCTTGATAGCAGCCATTCTTTGTAGGGTGAGGTGGAATCTCAGTGTTTTCATCTGCATCTCTCGAATGACCAGTGATGTGGAACATTTTTTCATATATTTATTTGCTGCTTTTACTTCTTTGTCTGAGAAATGTCTGTTCATTTCAGATGCCCATTTTTGAATTGGGTCTTTATATTTGCGGGGGGCTGATTGTTTTGAGTTCTTCATATATTCTAGATAATAGTCCTTTGAGGAGCAGCTGGTAAAATTTTTTTCCACATTGTAGGTTGTCTCGTAGTTCTGTTGATGGTTTCTTTTGCAGTGCAGAAGCTTTTTAATAAGATGAGATCCCAGTTGTTGATTCTTTCTGCTAGTTCCCGCGCTACTGAGGATTTGTTCATAAAATCTTTTCCTATGCCAATGTCTTCCACAGTTCTGCCTAACTTATCTCTGGCGAGTTTAGTGTTTCTGTTTTAATACTTAGATCTTTAATCCACTTGGATTTTAATTTAGTGCATGGTGAAAGATAAGGGTCTAGTTTTAATCTTTGGCAGGATGAGATCCAGTTTTTCCAACACCATTTATTAAAGAGGCTATCTTTCCTCCAGTGGGGATGGGTCAGCTCCTTTGTCAAAGATGAGGTAGCTGAGTACATCTGGAGTTGTTTTTGTGTTTTCCAGTCTGGGGAAGTATTCTTTTTAAAGGTCACTAACTCCCATTTTTGATTAATTAGATGTGAAGTTTCAAAACTTCCTGAGCTCTACAGCATTTGATATTATTAAAGGCTGTCTTAGGTTCTCTGAACCTTCAGCCTCCCTGATTTTCTTCCTCTTTGGTCACTCCTTTTCATTTAATATTTGTGGGCCTTTGCACTTAAAAATACTGTTTCTACAGCTGGGCATGATGGCACAGGCCTGTAATCCCAGTACCTGGGAGACTGAGGTAGAAAGATTGCCAGTAGTTCAAGACCACTACTGTGCCACAGTAGTGAATTCAAGGCTAGTCTGAACTACATAGCCAGAACCTGTCTCAAAAAAATAAAACATCGCTTCTTCAGACTATCCCACGCCAATGTCATCTTTCCTTTCTCTGGGTTATCTCATCTGTTTTAGTGACTTCAATATGTATGTTTATTGATTCCAAATAAAACTGTGGTCCTTATCACGCTTTCTCATGTATCTAACTAAGATATATTCCCTTAATGATTACAAAAATATCTCAGAAACTCAGCATGTCTAAAACTGATCTTGTCATCTCATTCTTTTATGATTAAATGGCACTTTTATATGGTTATTCAAGTCACAATTCTGAGAATCTTGATTTCTGTCAGCTCTCACTTTTCAGATGTCTTTTTTTTAAAATGGAGATAGGGTCTCCTAAGTCACTAAATTGCCAGCTGGCTTTGAACTTGTAATCCTCCTGCCTTAGCTTCCTTCCTAGAGGGCTTGGCTTTCCTTTTATATTTTTTCTTTTTGTAGGCCTTTGAACTCAGTACACTAAGTACTTGCAAATACCTGCTCTGTCATAGAGCTGGGCCTTCAGCCCATTCATTTTTTTTTTTATAAATATGTTTTGAGTCTGTCTACTCTATTTCTTTTACTGAATTTGTAGATTTTTTTTCTAAATGGGTCTCCCACTTTTTCTTTTTCAGCCACTCTTCATGCCAAAAGCCATAATTGTCTTAAGACATACATCTGAAATGTATGCATTCATTAAACCCTTTGAATTGTTCCTCATTTGCCTAATGTATAGTGTGCAAATTCCCTAAGAATATTTCACTATACTTGACATGATTTAGCCCCTGCTTAGCGTCACCTCTTCTCTCTTCCTCCTTTCCTCTCCTTCTCTCTCATACACACATTCTATGATCTAGCAGGCTTGTATTAAGAAGACCAAGTTCATTGTTAGGTTCAATGATTGGCCGATATTCACAGGACTCAGAAAAGATTGTACACTCATGGTTACAATTTGTTATAATAAATGGATACAGATTAGCAATAGGAAAAGGCTCCAGGGGAACAACCACAGAGAAACCAAGTAGGGAAGTGCTTTAATCTCCCATCAGGGGACAGTCTATGACAGTGCTTGTGTAGAGTTGCTAACCAGGGAACAGGGAACCCCACTCATACCTGGTGCATAGGGATTTTTGTGGACCTGTAGTCATAGGTCAGAAATGCCTGGGCCGGGGGTTTAGCTCCACCACCTGCCTTGCAAGTGTAAGGACCCAAGTTCAATCCCCAATACCAAAAAAAAAAAAAAAAAGTGCCCATGTGGCTGACGTCAGACACTCAGACCTCTACCTGTCAAGAGAAAATTGGTATTCACCACAAATCACATTAAGATAAATGTGTATGGTTGCATTCATGTCGCATGGCAAGGGCCTCAGACATACAAAAATCACTCTCAAGTAGAGTACCCTGAAGTCTTGGCTCAGAGATTATCTCCTATGTGCCAATGGACAAGGCCTATTCCTAAAGATAAGCCTTCCTTAGTAAAGTGAACTGTTAGAGTAACCCAGGCCTGCTGACTTTATTCTTTCCTTCATGGAGCTCAGTATCTTTTAATTACTTGTAGGACGTACAGTGTTCTTTCTCATTATGAAGCTGTCATACTAATTTTCATTTTGGCCTGCAGTAGTCTCCCTTTCTAGGCACGTGATCTTCTAGGCAAATGCTCTTCTACTGAGCCAAATTCTCAAACCCAGTATTCTCTCTTTCAAATGTTATACTCCTTAAAACCCATTTTTATCCTTGAAGAAATAGATATTTGCATGGCCCTGTAGTACTTCTTTCTGGTTTGCTTATCTTAATATACTGCAGACTCCATAACAGCAGACCTTCATGGCAGCATATGTTGGCATAGGGGGAAAAGAGGTCTTTTGGGAACAAAATGAAGAGTGTAAGGAACTAGGGCTCTCAACCACTTGGAAGAACTGATGCAGAGATGATAAAGAGACCGATACAAAAAGTGAAGTTGTGCATGAAGGTTTTAGAGTTCTAAATAAGACTGTTATGGTTCAAAAAATGTCAGATGTCAGTTCCTCTTACTGAGGAACTTCTAGATTCTGATCCAGTTTTCAGGGCTAGTCTGCCTCTAAGCATTGGCAGTTTGCTGCGTTCTTTCTCTTGTGATTATCTGTGTTTTGACGCAAATAATACTTCCTGAGCTTAGTAAGAAGTACTGTGTTAATTAAAACAATAATATGCCCCTTTTCCTGGTGCTGGGCCATACAGAAATAGAGCAAGAAGAGTTTTGTGAAAAGAAGTTATTGTATGGAAGAGTTGGTTAATAGGTCATTGGGATAGGTACCTTTGACCTTGGGCTCCCCCCACACCCCTTTTTTTTTTGAGCAAAGCAGAAATAAGTAGATCAGGGGAGCTTCAACGACTCACGTCTTTGATCACATTAGTGCAACAGTGAATCTTTCTCAGGTAATAACTGCTTGCTTCTCTCTTCTAAGAAAGAAATGCTGTTATATCCAATCACCCAAGACTTCAGAATTATAATTGATGAAAAAAACCTATTTTAATTTTTGAAAATCGTAAATAATATTAAGTAGAAAATCATTTAAGGCTTTAGAAATGAATGTTTTTCCTTTTCTTTAGTAAGTGAAAATGTTACACTTGTTCTTGACATATACATCTGAATTACTATGTTAATCACAGGCCAAAGCTATGAGCATTGTGTAGGCACTGGATAATACTATAAATTTGTTTATCATTGTGTAACTATATGAAAGAAATACACATGGGTAATACCAAATGATGAAAAGGTATAAAAGTATATTGGAATAAAGTTTCAGAAGTAATTTGTACAAACAGGCCTGCTTTAAGCATACTTAATCAGTCTTAATTATAAATGGGATGTATTTGGCTTACAAAGGATTCATGTTACTGCCTAATTGCATTTTTTTAACTTTACTTTTTAATTCTAATAGAATATGGAAGGCTCCATGTTGACAATCAGCTTTGGAAATTGGATGGAGCTACCTGGTCTGAAATTTAAAGATTGGGTGTCTAGTAAAAGAAGGTAAAGATCAGATGATATTAAAATTCTTTGGTGCACGATGAAACACAGACTGTTGGAAAATTTTACAATATTTATGATCCTGTCTTGGATGAAAAATATAAATGTATGTGTCTTTCAAATAAAAATGCTTCCTTGAAGCAGGGATTATAGTGAAATGGTCTTCATTTAAAGACGTTATACAAGTAAGTGCAGGAGTAAGGGATTATTTATAAATTGGTTTCCTATGACTTTGTTAGCTATGGATTTGTGTCTGTTTTGTTAAATTACTTTCTCTTTCTCCTCTACCCACTTTTTTCCTTTTTTTTTTTTTTTTTTTTTTGTACCGGGGATCGAACTCTGGTCCTTGTGCTTGCAAGGCAGGCGGGGAACCACTGATCTAAATCTCCAGCCCTACCATACTTTTAAATACTTATTTTTATGAATGGATATGTAACTTCACTTACACTTATCTCGTGCATATATACTACAGTATTTGACTTTCAGGTTAGAGTGTGTTATTGTATGGTTGAATGATGAAATAAACTAGAATCTCGAGTATGGTAAATTCCTTCAATATGAAGGTAAATATTTTCATTAAAAATATGAAATAGGAGTAACAAAAGAAATATCATCTTGAGAAAAAATGAGTTATTTGGGGGAAAGAACCCCAAATTCAAAGGATTATGAAAATCCATATTATTTCCAAATAAAGTAAATACAAATTAGATAGGAGTTACTAATTCAGAAAATTGACTCTAATTGACCATTAAGGGAAACAAGATAAAAGCAGGAAATTAATTGGTGGAGTTAATTAAGTAACCTTGGTTAGGACAGGGATTTAACATTTGAGTCCTTGACTTCCTGTTAAATAGAAGCCATGTTAATTCATAGAGATTTGCTTTTAACAGTAAATGAGAGCATCATGAGTAGAAATTAAACCTTCAAAAAATATTTGTAGGTTTTTTAAAAAAGGAATTATATATGGGTTTGAAACTTATATTTTGTAAAGGTAAGTTGTACAAGGTCTTGATTTTTATAATTAAGCATCTAAAATTGCTCAGCATGTTCTTCCCTCTAAAATGAAAAAGAAAAGGGAAAGTTTTATGGTCTTTGCACCAAAAGTAATCTTCCTAAATTATGCATATTGTGTCTTGAATAATATGTGAAAGTGAATCTTGTGGTAAATATTAGCTTTAGTTCCTGCCTTTTCATAGTGTTAAGAGCAGACTCTTGTCTCAGAGAATGGTAAGTCCTGAGTACATACTAACTTTCTATGTTGTGACCCTGGGCAAATAAACTAGTTGTCAGTATCCTACTCTATAAAATAAAGATCATAATACTACTACTGCCAAGATTTTCTGTAAATACTGAGAATTAATACTTTATTTTCAAAGTGTTTTTTTGTTTGTTTGTTGTTGTTTCTTTGAGACAGGATCTCACTATTTAATTGAGACTGACCTAGAACTCACTTTGTAGCCCAGGCTGGTCTCCAACTCAGTGATCCTCCTGCCTCAGCCTCCCCAATGCTGGGATTACAGGTGTGCACCACCACACCCGGCTTATCTTCAAAGTTTGTTTGTTTTGTTTTGTTTTGTTTTTTTTGGTACTGGGGATTGAACTCAGGTCCTTGTGCTTGCAAAGCAGGCTACTGAACTGCTAAATCCCCAGCCCTTCAAAGTTTTAAGAAAAGCTTTAAAGAGAAGAATTTTTACAAACTTTAGTTACAGGTTATAATAAATTATGTCAAATGGTTAGGTTTTTTTTTTTTTTTTTTTTTTGTATTGGGGATCAAACTCAGGACCTTGTGCTTACAAAGCACGCACAGCACCACTGAGCTAAATCCCTGGCCCAATTAGGTTTGATTTTATTACAGCCTACTTCTAATTAAAGAATAGGTTTTAGGGAGATCCTTGACTTTTGCTTTAAAATTAAAGGGGAGGGCTGGGGATGTAGCTCAGTGATGGCTGCCGCCTGCCTTACAAGCGCAAGGACTGGATTTTGGTCCCCAATACAAAAAAAAAAAAAAAAAATTAAAGTGGAAAATGAAAAATGTACAATATATGTTTAGTATATTCCAGTTACATTTGCAATTTCTTAGTGATTATTATCTAAAAATGAATGTGATTATCTAAATAATTGTAAGATTAAATGCATTTAATCCCTTTAATTTAGTAAAAATCATCGTGCACTTATTTGAGCATACTCTGAATGACACTAGGGAAACAGGTATTAAGTACTGTCATGGGACTTTCTCTGTTGATAAAACTAAGTTATTGATATTTTCTTTAAAAAAATCAGGCTATCTTTCTAAAGTGTTAGAATGATACTTAGCTGAGTTGGTCCAGAGGAATTAAAAAGTTATAAATTTTTATCAAATGGAAGATTAGCAATCATGGAACTAAAAGTACTATCTTTATGGTATATTTTTCCTTTTAATAGGAACCTAAAAGGGGATCGAGTTATGCCAGAGGAAATAGCTCGCTACTATAAACATTATGTAAAAGTCATGGGTCTTCAGAAGAATTTCAGAGAAAATACTTACATAACCTCTGTATCAAGACTCTACAGAGATCAAGATGACAGTGATGGTCAAGACAGAGATATTTCAACAGAACATTTACAGATCGAGAAGTCAAAATTTGTTAAGACAAACTGGGAAATCAGAGGTTATCAGCAAGCAGCAGATGGTTCTCAGGTTCCCTTTTGCCTCTTTGCTGAGAATGTAGCTCTAGCAACTGGAACATTAGATTCTCCGGCCCATCTGGAAATTGAAGGGGAAGATTTCCCTTTTGTGTTTCATTCATTGCCTGAATTTGGAGCTGCTATAGGCCAAAGAAAATTGCGTGGCAAAGTGGATCCAGTGTTAATTGTAGGTTCTGGGCTTACTGCAGCTGATGCAGTACTGTGTGCTTATAACAATAATATTCCTGTGATCCATGTATTTCGCAGACGAGTAACTGATACAAGCTTAATTTTCAAACAGCTTCCCAAAAAGCTGTATCCCGAATATCATAAAGTCTATCATATGATGTGTACTCAGTCATATTCTACAGACTCAAATGTTTTATCTGATTATACCAGTTTTCCTGAGCACCATGTGCTTTCCTTTAAGTCCGACATGAAATGTGTTCTTCAAAGTGTCTCTGGATTGAAGAAAATATTTAAACTGTCTGCAGCAGTCGTATTGATTGGTTCTCATCCCAATCTGTCTTTTCTGAAAGAACAAGGGTGTTACCTCGGCCATAACTCAAGCCAGCCAATCACATGTAAGAATAATCCTGTGGAAATAGATGCATATACCTATGAATGTGTTAAAGAAGCCAACCTTTTTGCATTGGGTCCTCTGGTCGGAGACAATTTTGTTCGATTTTTAAAAGGAGGGGCATTAGGTGTTACACGCTGTTTAGCTATAAGACAGAAGAAAAAGCAGCATTTATTTGTTGAAAGAGGTGGAGGAGATGGAATAGCTTAAAGCGAGTTTACAAGTAACTTAAATGAACAGTTTACCATTAAAGATTTTTAATAGTGGTTTTGCAGTGTACTGGCTTGAATTTTCTGGACTTGAATTAACTGGAAGACAGCCTCAGGCTCTAGTAACTGCCTTTTTTATGGTTACAAGAACTTAGTGTCCTGATTTATATTGTAATGTATCAAAAGTGTCACTGTCAAACAAATAGAAACACTGCCAACTTGGTAGACTTTAAGCTTTCTCAACTAAAGCATTATCTTCCAAGACATTTTTTGTGATCATTTTTTGTTATTTTTTTTATTTTAAAATAGTGCAATATGAAATCAATAAAAACTATAGTTATTGTGTAAGGCAAAAAATTGTCCTTACTACATACTGGGTCACCTCGCTTCTCAAAAAATGACCTAAGGACTAGCAGCATCAGCTTCATCTGTAGTTTGTTAGAAATTGAGTTACTCTGCAGGCCCCACAGAATAATCAGAAACTGCATTCTTCAAAGATCCCTCAGGGGTAGGTAGGCTTGCACATTAAAGTTTCAGAGACATGCTCATCTAAATAATGGATTATTAAGTATGCTGGGGTTGGATAGGGGTAGGAGGCATTTTCAACTCAGGTTTTATTTATTTTGAAATTATCACTTGTATAAATCTAATTTATTACCAAATATGGTCTTTGAAAAACATTTTTATTGAAATCATGACAGGTACTTCATATTTTTCTAATAATTTAAACATTCCAATAATGTTGCTATATACTGTGACATCCAAGAACCCGCCAAGATATTTTTCAGAGGTCTATTCTCTCCTTAACCATCATAACATCTAATTAATCTGATTTGCAATTCAATAAATTGTGGCTGAAACTACTTATCACTGTATGAACATTGGGTTAATGTTACTGAAACTAAGATTTGGGCATGGAAAATACTTCTAAAATTGTAGCACTGTTTGGGTATTGTCAGAATTAAAGCATAATGTGGACTGTCAAAACTTTATTTTCCATTCTAGGATGATTATTACTTTGAGATTTCTAATAGTATTTGTTTATTGATGACAGCAGCGCATACTGTTGTTTTTATTGGTTTCATTTGCTCTAATGATCTTCATTTATATTTATTGTGCTTAATATCTGTATTTCCACACAATTCCCCAGAATTTTTAATGGTTGAAGTGGTGGCACACACCTGTAGTTCAGCACTTGGGAGGCTGAGGCAGGAGGATCACTTGAAAGTTTCAGGCCAGCCTGAATTGCACAGTGAGACCCTGTCTCATAAAAAAAGGAAAGTTGGACTAGGATTTAGCTCAGTGGTTCTGCCGCCTTCCTTGAAAATGCAGGGTCCTGAGTTCGATCTCCGGTACCCAAAGGTAAAAAAGAAAAGTTCTCAAGTTTGACTTGGAAACACATTTTCAGCCCCCTCATCCTTAGTTATTTCATCTTTAATGTCTTCATTAAACTTTTAATTCTCTTCTTGGAACTAAAAACCGTGGACAAACAAGTCAGTATTTTTTCTGTCCATTATCTTGCAATACTATGTGCTGGCTTACTAGGATTATAATTCACTTTAAATGTAATTGTTTAGAATATATTTCCATCAGCTAATCACGAGTGAATTCTTAGATTCTCAGTAACTGTCAGGCCTGATTAATGTGATTTTATAAACTGCAATCCAGTTTTAGTTTCATTTTATATAATTTTCAAACTAATCTCACATCTTAATTGAAATTGTATGACATTTTCTTAACTGTGCTTGACCCAGTACTCTTGCTTGCCTGTTTTTGAACTCTGACACTTCTAAATTGAAAATGATATCATTATAAAGATGGTTTCTGGAGAAGCATAAGACCCCTTGACATCTCTGTATCTCAAAAAGTCTTCTTTAACAGTAGCATTTTTAATGAGACTTTAAAAAAGACTTGAGGGAAATCAGTAAAGTCCTAAACAAGCCTGGTAGATAACTTCCTCTCTGATAACCTCTAATTTTCCAAGTCTCCTTCAGTCCTACCTATTCTATGTAGCATGTAGCATGCAACATATTTTTTTGATGTACAGTGCTATACTCCTGTATCTTTAGTCTTATTTCTACCCCATAATTCCAGATTTTTCATTACTTGTAAGACTCAACTAGCTATTAAAAGACAGGAAAATTACTAAATACTTGACTATTCATAGGATAAGCGAACGTTTTCCTATTCCTCCTAGCTTGGCATATGCAAATCATACTTAATGTGTGTTAGAATAGTTACAAAGCACAATCTATTGAGGATTAAAAAAATCTGATTTATAGTACTTTCAGTGGTTTTTTTGCAGCCTAAGTATGTGAACCTCACAACTTTATTTTCAAAATAGAAGAAACTTATGTTTCCATGGCATCAAATTTTAGTTAACAGATTTTTTTAAACCCTGAAAGGTATTTAAAATATGTAGTCAGTAGAAAGTGGTGCAAAATTCTAAATAAATCCTACAAATAAATAAACAAGTCTTGTTAACGTTTGCATTTCTGGAATACTGGGGCGCTGAGACTAAATTTAAATGTCATTTAAAACTTTAACTTGGTTACAGGATGCCTTGTTTTGTAAAATCATTTTGATCAGACCATGATTTAAAAAAAAAAAATTCACTGAATATACTAGAAGGCAAAGTGGCCAAGGTACCCAGGTTTAGGTTGAAGAAATGATGTGGAAAAGGATTAAGCAGTTCTGATTTTGAATTACTCTCCACTCAGTTAATCAAGAAAAAGGGTATTTGAGGGGAGGATTAAGGCGAAAAGGTGAGTGAGTGATCTTAGGGCAGTAAGGTGGGTGATAAACCATAAGAAGGGGAAATAACCTTTAAGAGGATGATTCCAGTGATAATGGAATAATGGTACTTCACCTTAGTCAACTAATACTAAATATAGGGGGATATCACAATGGATAGCAATCCAAGACTGAATGTTATGGAACAGTAATCTAATCACCCTGCCCCTCTGCCTCAGGGAACTTTGCAAAGTAATGGAAGTGTCTGGGTAGGAGCAAACCTCACAGTTAAAAGATTCTTGCTGGAATTTGTAAGACGGTATTACAGAGGAGGAAGTTGCCTAGAAACCCCTCCAGAAATTAGCATAATGGTTTCCTTAAGTCTGGCTCAATGACAAATAGTGCAGGGTGAGAAATCTTGAGGCTAGCAGAAATCAAGTATCAAATAGGGACCAAATGAGAGGTAAACAGTATGAGAAGATGGAGTTCTGGCCACCCAATGGAGCAAGATTTACCAATAAATCAACTACCTGCCCACTCAAAACGATGCATTTAAAGAAAGTATCTAGACACAAGAAAACAGCTACAATTTTTAGCAATAAAATAAACAGGTGTGCGGACAAAATAGAACTATCAGAAGAAAAAAGCAAAGCAGAACCAGAAATCATACAGATGTTGGAATGAACAATTTCTTTTAAACAGTTAATACACATTCCAAAAAGTTGGTAACTATGAATGAATGAAATCTGAAAAATTTAAAAACATTCTATACCTGAAAATATATTCTTAAATGAAAATTTCATTGAAAAATTTTAACAGCATATAGGACACAAGCTGGGCATTATGGTATATGTCTATAATCCTAGCACTCAGAAGGCTGAGGCAGAAGGATCACCACAAAGTTTGAGGGCAGCACAGATGACATAATGAATTCAAGGCCAGCCTGGACTACACAGTGAGACCCTGTCTCAAATAAATGAACAAATAGACACTGAAGAAAACAATGCAAGACAATGGAAGAGAACTTGGTCACTCTGCCACTAGGACAAAACACCTGACACAACATTTACTTTGACTCCTAGTTTCTGAATTTCCAGTCCATGTTCAGCAGGCTCAAATGGAAAAAGACATGGTGGAAGGGCCTCAAGTTAGGAAGCAGGGATCAAAGGGAGGAGCCAGGGAGGGAGATATACCCTTGCAGGTCACACCCCCAATGACCCACCTCTCCAACCAGGCTCCATCTCCCAAGAGAATACTCAGCTATACTCTAGTCCCCAATCATTTTCTTAAAGGCCTTTGGGAGATATTCTATGTCTAAACCATAAGATTCTAACCCTGGTCCCCAAAAGACACATCTTTTTATGTGAAAACCATTTAGTCCATCTCTAAGATTTGACAAAGTTTTAACAATTTCAATATTGCTGCAAAGTCCAAAGTCTCTTTAAGATTCAAGGCAAACTAATCTGTAAGCTACTATAAGAAATCAAGAAATTAAATGGTACAAGTTAAACTTCCCGTTATAAAAAGGAGAAATAGTAGTGTAGAAAGAAATGAAACTAAAATAAGTCTACAACCTAGTAGGGCAAACATTAAATCCTATAGGTCTGTATTCAGCACATGAGGCAAAGTTACAGTGAGATGAACTTCAAACATCTTGGGCAGCCCTACCTCTATGCTGTGGTGAGTTGCAGCTATCAGGCCTCACTCTTGGGTTGGCTCTGCTCACTGCCTATGACTTTTTTAAATGAATGTCCCACCTTCCTGCACCCTCCACGTTGCTAGGGTCTCCACTGCACTTTCAGCTTCACCCTCACAGTTTCATCCTTTTAGGGGTACACTGCCTAGCCTTCCAGTCCTGAAATCTGGAGGGAGGATTCCCTGACCTACAACTCTTGCATTCTGTGCTGTAAAACTAGCACTACATGGGTGATACCAAGATTTGCTATCAGCTGAAGCAGTAGCCAGGTACCCTTGGATCATGGCTGTAGGGCCTCCAAGTGTCTGGATGGCTGAGCACTGTGAACTGAATTCTGGGGAACCAATTCTTCAGGTGGCCTTTCTGGAGCAGGGTGTGCTGGGGCTCTCATCTCAAAGTTTTCTTTAAAAAAAAAAAGTTTACTTCTACACTTTTACACCCTTGAGCCAGTGAAGGGTGGAGTCTTGCTGATTCCTGTGATGCCCTCAGAGTATTTTTCTGATTGAAACTACTTGGCTTCATTTTTAATCTTTTCAGCAATTTTACTCTCCAAGGCTCCAACTTTACAGGCACTTTCTTTTTGGTGAAACTCAAAACTTTTAAAATTATTCATCTGTGTTGTTTTTAATTCTCAATGTGTATCTGGCTGAAAGCCAAAAACAGTACACATGCCGTAGCCTATTGTCTTGAAATTCCCTCAATTAGATTAGTCTGTCTCCCTTAATCTCAGTCTCCCACAGTCTCTCTGGACATGAGCAAAAGGAAAACAAATTTTCCATCAGACTAACAGTTTCAAGTCTAACTGCCAATGGAGTTCATGTTCCTAATTGAAACCTTCTGAGCCAGAGCTCTGTCTTTACTCTCTGCATTACTGCCAACATTCTAGTCTTCTGAGCTCTAACCAGAATCTCCTGTCAAGCTTGGCTTACAGCATTGTGCAGCTTCTGTAGCCAGCATCTCCAAACCTTTCTAAACTACTTTGACAAACCAGTTCCAAAGGTTTCTGAGCGACATCATCTGGTACAGTCAAAGTAATGGCCCCAATTCCAATACCTTCCAGTAACCCAAACTGGTATCAGGTCTCTCTAGCAGAACAGATTCTGTGTAAAATATACATATGATTATACAAGGGATTTAGGTAAGGTATAGGATCAGAATCAGAAGAATACTCATGACTGCTAGATGAGACCCAGGAGAAAGCTGGAGGATTTAGTCATTGGTGTGAATCTTGTGTTAGAAAATCTAAAATTATGCTTTTGAAGGCTAGAGACTGCTCTGAAACTTTAAAGGAATGGGAGACCAAGTTCCGAAGGCAATGGTGAAGACCAGAGCTCCTCTGAAGAAAAGAGAGATACCTTCCTTCTTCTTTCATTATTCTGCCCAAGTGATAAGCCTACTGGCTGCTGCCATCTACATCCAGAGTGGGTCTCCTGCTCAGTCTTCATCCCTATATCTCAGTTATCTACAAACCCAGAATTTACAAATTTGCTAGGGAGTTCTTACTCAAATGGATTGCAGTATTTTTAATGACACAAGCGATCCAGATATTAGTACATTGAGGTAACCAATTATAGCAAAATCTAGGCCATCTTAGCAATAGCAACAAAATCAGAAACAATAATAGTATCAAAGACAAATGATATTAAGTACCATCTTAACTGTAGAAGAGGCCTATATAGTCTAAGAAAAAACTGACACAGTAAATATCAACTGTATTCAACTATCCCTCCACTAACAACAGAAAATAATTATACAATAAAAGCATAGTTAAACTGTCCAAAGATTAATAAAGTTTACTAGATATACTTGTATAGATAGAGGTGGGGAATGGGACAGTGAGTAAATTGAGAAATTAAGCAATGGAAGACAAGGAAAAACATGAGATATAGGATTGTATTAAGGAGATTAAAAGAATTAGATAAAAGTAACAGAAAAGAACAAACAAGAAAAAGAAAAAAAGCAAAATACAGGAAAAATAAGAAAAGGGAGAGAAAAAAATAAAAGGAAAATAGGAGAAAAAAAAATCATCTTCCCTTAAAAAACAACGTAGGAAAGAAAAAAAAGAGTCAAAAACAATTCTGCACTTTTGAATGGTTTCATTCCAGAATCTGCAGTTTTAGAATTCAGCAAGTTAATGTTTTCTTCTACCTAGCTTTATGGCTGTGGGTTTGTGAGGTGTCCCTCTGCTCTAGAGGTTCCTCTGTCCATACACCCTAGGCTGCAGCAACCAAGCTGAGGCATGTCCTTCCTCATACTGATAGATGGAGAAAGCAGTTAGACCACTTTGTGTTGGATGAGGGTTCAAGAAGACCAGCGTACTTAATGCCAGCACTGTAAGATTAAGTTCTCTAGGAAAGTCATACATGCTTGACCTGGATTCTCATTATGGAGGAGGCCTTGTTCCCTTCCTGGTCTTAATTTCAACTTTTCATGAGGTCTATATCTAGACTGCATCCTCTTCATAACTGTCTCTTACGCAGTCACTGTGGCAGGGTAACACTGGAAACCCTGAAGTGAAGTGGTTCTGTGGCTCAGTCTTAAACTATTAACCTAGTCCCCCAATGGCTGATTAAACCCTCTCAGATACAGCAGGCACTGTACTAGAATTCTTTTCCAACTTTAGCTTACTGTGCATAAGGAGTCATTTCTGGAATAAAACCTCACACTTTTTGTTTACAATAGCCATGAACTTTTCTTGGTGTAGTACTGCTGGCCCTGTTGGTTATTTTTCCCTGGGGCTGCCAATCATCTGGGCTTTATCTTCTCTCCTTGTGTTGGTTTCATCTATGATCAGGTTGGTTGGCACCTCTGCTCCCCTGTGCCAAGGGGAAAAAAAAACACAAAGTAGGCTCAGTTAGCAGGTGCCTGCAACCTGGGCATAGAATCCGTGGGTGCAGTTGGTGCGGAGCGTATGTCTGATAAACTTCAGGGACTCTGGATGTGAGCTATCTCATCCATGGCTTGGGTTTTCTCTGGATGTGGGTGGGGCTCACTCCCTTCCTGCCCACATCTAATAGCTCGCCTCAAAATAAAATTTTAAAAAGGGCTGGGAAGGGCTGGAGATTTAGCTCAGTGGCATCATGCCTGCCTGGCAAGCACAAGGTGCTGAATTCAATCCCTGGTACAAGAAATTTTAAAAAAGGGCTGGCAATATAGTTCAGTGATAGAATGTTTGCCTAGCATGTGTGAGGACAAGATCAATTCCCAGTACTAAAATAAACAAAAAGAAAACACAATATATTGGATGCTACATAAAATTTAAGAGGTAATTTTTACAACAGTTCCCACAGTAGAGACCTTTATTCATCAATCTATGCATTCCTTCAGTGTTGTGGAGGGCAATGTTACACACACACACACACACACACACACACAAACGCACCCTTGACCTATATACTCAATCAGTCCCGAAGTGCCAGTTGTAACTAAAGTTGGTTTTAAGTCAATACAGCCAGATCTGGGTATTTACCTGGGTATATGCTATAGATAATAAGAGGCAAACGAATATTCCATTAACCCAAGTTGTTTGGATGTTAGGCTGCTTATAATCTGAGAGTCCACTGTATATAATGTTTCTTATACAATTTTAAATTATAATAGTGAGAATAAAACAAGGAAACAAAAGCTCTAAGACATTTGCAGACTATCCCCACAACCAGAAAGTGTGTTGTGAGGTTAGGTAAAGGTTCAAATTATCTTAACCAGATACTTAAATGTAGTGAACTTTTTGATTACATATAGGACACTGAATCTTCAATGAATATCTAGCAAGTGTATAATTAACTCATGCTTTGCTTTTTCATGTCATGTTCCAACCACCTAAAAAAATGGTTATAAAAAACAGTAATCACCTAAGAAAGATAAGGTGGCACAATTTATATGGACCAGGATGCTTTCAGTCTTTACAAAAGACTTATTATACTTTCTTGGATATATCATCAGTCTGTAGAGTTGATAATACAACTTCAGCATAATTCTTCTCCTAGTTATATTAATATGAAAAATGAAATATTTTGTTACTCATCTCTGATGAGATCTAATTACAAATTTAATGAAGTGTTCTATACTGTTTCAGTTTCTAGCATCAGAATAATACATGGGTGACATGTTCATAACTGAAGCCATTTCATTTGGGACACATCAATTTAGATGGACTATAACACAATGGAAAAAATGTTAATATGCCTATGAACTTTCTATCACATGAAAAAGAACAAGGTGCAGAACACTGCATGTTATGCTATCATTTGTATTAGGAGTTACTGAAAAATGGTATGCATAAGAGTTGGAATAGGAATTAAAAATCTGGAAAGACTAACAAGAAATTAGTATCATACATTTTTTTTCTGAGGGGAACAAAACAAGAGAGTGGTAGTGGAGATTTAATTAAAAATGAAAAAACCCTAATTGTGAGAGATGTCATGACAAAGAGAAAACAAAAGTATTCATTACCACACAAAAAAGAAATAGAGTTCTGTGCATTTTATTTTACAAATTTAGGCCACAAAAACTTAAATATCTTACATACACTGTGTTCGTGTATCTCAGCCTGAAGTAGATGCTTGCAGGGAACCTTATTTTCATAATTTCTTTTTAAAGTTCTCAATTATCTTCTCCTTTTAACATTAGGATTATACCTGAAAATAAAGAAATGGGGTTCAATGAGATTTAGAGAAGACATTCTATTTCTCTTACTTATAAAAGTCACACTTTAGGAAACAAAATGAGAATGCAAATTTGTCCTCAGAATCAGGTAATAAAAACTGACAATTCTTTATTTTCATTTATACTGGTACCTCTGTCCACGAACACTTTTGTCTGCAAACAATTTGGTTTGTAAACAGACATGTCTGGCAAAATTTTGTTTTTGTTTGTAACAAAAACAATGAGGTGACTAGACTGATACAGGACCACAGACTTCTTTCCCACACAAACACAAAAGTGGCAATCCTTTCTAAAATTGTAGAACAAATTAAGTTCATGCACCCAGCTACTACTGTACTCCCTTGATGCTACTTTGATGAATATCTGGTAAAAACAATACATGGTCAATAAAAATTGCATAACGTATCAAAATAATTAAAACAACAGCTTAAAAATTGAGTGTGGCTTTACATAGGTCTCGTGCCACCCCAAACCTCAAGTTAAAGTATATCATTTACATAAAAGACCATAATTTACTAATAATTTACAAACTTTTCTCCTGTAGCAATCAAACAAATATAGGTGGGAAGCCACATAGTCTCATTTGACTACTTATAAAATATCAGTATTTTCTGTCAACGTTTTCAACAGGGATTTACACTGTTAATTATTAAAGAATAAAAATTTGGCTGGAAAATATTTAAAACTATAATACTTCTGGAAATTTGGAAAATATTAGTCTTTTAGTATTTACTATTATGTTTTAGTTTTATTTATTGATTTGTTAAAAATTTATTGATACCGGAGAGATAATTATAAGGTTTCAAGCTGGGCTAGAATGCTGAAAATGTGCTACATCAGAATTTTTTTAAAAAGAATTAAATCATCATCATGCATTATAATTCCTCTAAAACCTCTCACAAAAACCTGCTTTGAAACTCTAATCTAGACTTTTGTTTTTATTCATGTATTAATTAAATATAAACAAATGGCCTGGCATTTTACTGGTCTGAATTTTAAAAAATCAATTCATTCATAGTCCTACTAAGAACTGAAAATCTCACAAGTGTACCAGTCAAATTCACCCAGTTTAGGAACTTTCTTTTTGCCTAAATGCTTCTTTCTAAATTTTAAGTATCTTATATGATAAAACTGAATCAAACCTTAAACCTTGAAGCTACCTGCAGGAAACCCAGTTAAGAAATGCTCAAGTAATAAAAATAAATAAATGTACTAAAAACAAAACATTCTTTTGGTGAAGGGACTAAGGGTCTATTATAAGGACATAAACAAATATATCTAGTACGTATGAATAGGATCTGAATTATATATACATCTCTCAAAGGCATGTGAAAAAGCTGAAATCAAATTTTACCTAAAGAGATCATCAGCAAGAGACTCTTCTTTTGCATGTTGCTTTTGTACCTGTCAAAAGTAACATAAGTTAAAACACTTGCTTAGTAATGAATATATAATAAAGTGTTCTACTGATAGGTTGTACAGTCATCTTTGAGACTGTCACATCCAAAACATTACTAAGTCTGTAAGTTCTTGCCTGTACACTATCCTATTCAACAGATTTTATTATCATATTACACTAACATTACAGCAAAGTGTTCTAATTAAACAACTTTCTCCAGCTAGTCTCTGAAGGTAACTGATATATACTGCTAGCTTTTTTTTGATATCAGGAATCAAACTCAGAGCCTCATGCTTGCCCAGTGGGCATTGTGCTACTGGAACATCCCTGGCCTGCTTATTGGGCTTTTAACCATCCTTTTTAGCAAAATCCTTTTATTAAAGTTCAGTCCTCTGAGATCAGAAAACTGATGAGAAAGAAATAGCACTATGCTCCTTCAACCACAGCAGCTCTGCACGCCAAGAAGCACCCTTCCTCTTGCTCCCAAATTGAGGCTTAGAGGCTGCTTACCTCACCCACAAATAACTTTATTTTTTTCTATTTTGTTTTAGCTTTATTTTTTTTAACTAATTCATTTTTAAAAAGAATTGCAAACATTTATTTCTGTAAAAATGCATGTATCACAAATTTAAAATCTGGAGGAGCCCTACCCACAAAAACTTCATAAATATAGACAGAATACGAAGTTTTTCATTTTTATTTATTTACTTGTTTATTTATTTATTTGGTGCTGGGGATTGAACTTGGGTCCTTGCGCTTGCAAGGCAGGCCACCAAACCGCTGAGCTAAATCCCCAGCACCGAAGTTTTTCATTTTAAAAGGTCATATTGAAAATGGTCAGATGATCCCCATAGGCATTTGTCCAGCATCTGAGGACCAATGAAATCTTCAAGTAGCCAGGGTTGTGAGGATCACTTCATGGCCCTGGATTTATGGTTTAAATCCCTACACAATAGGAAGTAGTAAAAGTTTTATAGCCCAGCAAGGGACAACTGCTCTGCGACTACATAGCCTGAAGTCTTCCTGGTTACTCTATTTCATCTGACAGCAACGACGTCTGTCCTGCTCCCTCTTGTTTAATGCTAGGATCTTTCTTACCATAAAGTTCATTGGTACCCTTTTTGGAATAAAGCATGCTACAACACAGGGAGGTAGACAGGAAAAAATATAAATACCCGGATGATATATGATTGCAGTATCAATAAAAACACCTGAATGTTGTTCACAGACCCTAATGCCACAAGAAGTTAGAGGATACACGAAGTCAAAGAACTCAGGCAGCATGATGGAGACAGGGCAGCTATCTCCCAGAGTAGAGTAAGCTCATGGGGCTGAATGTGCAGGTCATCCACCAGAGGCCAACAATACAGTCTAACCAAGAGCCACGTTGTAGTACAGCTCACCGACAAATTGGCATGAACATGAGTCAAATGGAAAAGACCCCTCCTAACACACCTAAGATCTTCATCATTGCTTCAGACCTCAGCCTGAGGGATCACAGGAAGCAGGAACTCTACTACAAATAACTTACAACAAATTCAACAGACTCCTAAAGTACCTCAGAGAGGATCAGAGAAACTTTATGCTGAATTCATCTTCCTAAAGTTCAACTGGAATCCTATCAGTTGCCATTCAAAAGCCTTTGATGATTTCTGTCTACCAAAGAAAACATAAACTCTTGAATTTGACCCTTAAAATATGCAAAGCTCTCTGTAATCCAGCTCCGTGTTACTTTGCCAATCACTTAACCCTTCCTTTTCACAGATCCTGTATGCTTGTTATGTTAACTGCAAAAACGAAAAGCAAAACAAAAACCTGATTTCACTAACTTGTGGCTGACTGCTTTTAATTTTTACTTTTAGTGCATGTCTGGAGTATGATTATATTCGTCAGGTAGGTTGTATATGTACATAACGCACCTTAATTCTTGTTACATCATCTTCCTCTCCCTTTCATCTCCCCGCCTTCCCTCCATTTGTGTTCTTTCTGTTCTCTGCCCAGAAAGTTAGCACCCTTTTCCCTCTTCCCACATCAATGTATATTTAATAATTATTTAGTGCCTAACACTGGTTATGTGTCAGAGAACATGTTCAAATCCTTAACAAAAGCTTCTTTTAAATTAGAATGCCTATTATGAAGAGCTCCACAAAACCTTCAACTGCCCAACTCCCAGGATGCTTATCGACTTTTATCTTCTGTTGTAATTTCTTACATATATATTTTATCCTCACTGAAACGTCACAAATTTGTTAAATACAGGTACTAAAAAGGTTAAGATTTACTTCTACTAAGTCTATTTTTTCCTCACAAAATGACTTTAGAATATAATTCCTACTGGTTAGATATGATCAATGCATATAGAGAAATATCACACTAAATCCTATTAAAATGTACAATTAATGTGTTAATAAAAATGTAATCACTGCATATTTTTACTGCTAATAATTTAGTGCATGTATTTCCTGGTACTATAGGCTGCCACACTTCTGAGATGTCGCAAAGAAAACTGACTCAATTTTATACACTAATTTTCTAGTAGGGACAGTAGATAGAATATAAACAGAAGATATATGATTTTCATAAAGTACTTGTCAGAAAAGCTGCTAGTATTATTTTAAATATTTTTAGAGGAATGATGGGGGAATGCTAATTTTAAAGGTACAGAACATTAAAGACAAATCAATGAGAAGAAATCGGTTTTATTTCATATATTTTATGAAACATTATGTAAGACATTATTAAATAGAACTGCCTCATATTTTGATAATTTTCAAGGTTTTGAGAGTGACCTCAGTCTTACGATTTTCAAAGGCAGACTAAAAAGAATGTTTTATGTGAAGAATGAAAATATCCTCAGTTTTGCTTGTTTTTTTTTTTTTTTTTGGTGCTGGGGATTGAATTTAGGGCCTCATGCTTGCTAGGCATGTACTCTCCCACTGAACTATATCCACAACCCCCAAAATGAAAATATCCTAAATTTACCAAAACTTCAGCAAGTGACACACTGACCAGAAAAACTAAGACAAGTCTGCATCAAAAGAAGACAAAGGAGTGCTGAAAAAGAACAAAAGGCAGGGAGTATGTAAAAAGAGTAATGAGGGCAAACCTAAGGAATCGAGATGTTGATTCAATTTACATTTATGGTTATAAGCAGTGCAGCAAGGATAAAGACTGCTTTACAGAATAAATCCTACATACTGTTACTAACAAGGTTTTAATTAAAGAGATCTGATAGTATAGATCTAGAACACAGTGACCACCTCTAATTCCTAATAAAGAAATCAGCAGCTGCCTAAAAGCTCTTAGCTCCTCTCCCATCCAAAACCAAGGCGTAAGACACAACAGCAGTAATCAAGAAGAGTTAAGCCCATGCCAGACTGTACAGATGCAGCTATATAAAGAACTGAAGAATTCTGATGCACCTGATCCACAACACTGCTTCAACCAATTAAAAAGTACTACAAAACTAGTGAAACCTGAAAACTCTCACTTAACATCCTAAGTATGGGGAAAAAGTAGTCCAAGCAGGGAAAACAACTACTGTTGGTCTGCTGGAAAGGGCGAATGGCATGGGGAGATGAAGTGGGAAGAACACTGACCGAAGGCCTAGGCGCCAGGGATGCCTGACAAGTTAGGTGAGCAAGTGAAAATACTGTCATTCTCTTCTGGCAAGGGTACACCTGTTGGTACAGAATCTAATTTGAATCCCAGGAGAGAGCTGGTCCAGCTTTTCAATAAGAGCTGTGCACAGCTGCAGCAGAACCCTTCCTTTTCTTCAACATCTTTAGGAGAGCAAAGGTGAGCCAATAGAAAGATGGCTATGCCTCAGATGCAGAAATTCAACAAAAATAAATTTTTAAACATATAATGGAAAAGTTTCTTGAAATGATAAGGAACTGCAACTCCAAGTCGAAACAGCTTTACGATTTCAGGAAAAACTGAATAATGGGAATAATCACAATACTGATATACAAGGTATGACCAAAAAATACAGTAAATGCTTAAATTTAAAAAAAATTATAGCAAAAGACATTGCCAAAAATGACAAAGTGTGTTTAAAGCAGGGAGTAGGGCCGGAGATTTAGTTCAATGGTTCCTGCTGCCTGCCTCACAAGCACAAGGTCCCAAGTTTGATACCAAAAAAAAAAAAAAAAAAAATTAAAGCAAGAAGTAGAAGTATTTTAGGTATTCTGAGGGGGATTGATGACAAGGTCTGTTACTATAGAAAGCTGTAAAATTTAAACATTCACTGTGTTTTCTGATCACAGTGTGTCCTCATCCACCTTATTCACTAGATCTGGCAGCATGTAACTTCTGGATCATAATGCAAAGTTAAAATGACCATGAAAAGTGGATGTTTTGAATTGTTTCAGAATATCAAGGCAGCCATGACCATACAACTAAAGACATAAAAATAGGATTTCCAGACTGATCAGAAAAAGGCAAGAACAGTAAGTGTGTGTTAAAAGTGTGGGGGAATATCTTGAGGGGACTTATGAGCTATGTGCCTTGTACTGTAATAAATGAAAAAAATTCAAGTTACCCTATTTTTTATCACACCTTGTATATTCTGACAATCCAAGTCCACTAAAATTGGGAAAAACAGGACTGTCATAAGATAAGGGAAGGAAGTACAAATAATGTCCTTAATCCTCATAGAAGGGAAACAACAAACACTATGTAAAATTAAAACATACCATTTAAAGTAAAAACTGACTCCAGCTACATAGTGTTTTTCATATTTTCACCCTTCTTCTTAGAGGATATCAGGAAATAAAGTATCTTGGAGGGAAGAAACATTTACACAATCAAGCAATACCTTCAGTTTAACTTCCTTCTATCAGTCTCACTCTTTCTCTTCCAAGTCTGTCTTGGCCTCAGGTCCTTCCTCAATAGAGGTTTGGAAAACCATTCGCTCAATGTTTAAAGAGATACTTTTGGGCCTTCTTCACTCTTTTGTGTACGGTCACAATTCTTTGGAATGTACATTTATAAAACAATAAAGCCAATTATTGTTTCAAAGTAGAAGACAGAATATGACTTCAGTCTTTCATTTTGACAGTAAATACAAACTTAAGACTCAAGGAAATCCTATAGATTATGTTCCAAGGAAAACAGTTCACATTTAAAGACCATAAAGTACTGTAAGGAGCAGTACTATTAAGCTAAATTACAAGTAGGGAATAAGATTTGGGAGAATAAAACAGATTTTAATAATGAAAATAAAAGGAAGTTAAATTACAGTAAGTTAAATTAAAATATTGCTGAATAAATGCAGTACTAACCAGAGTTGAAGGCAAATAATAAACTAGAAGACCATCTCAAAGCACTACCAAAAACACAGCCAGAGAAACAAAGAGATAAGGAAAGTGAGAAAATTTAACTTCTGCCAAACTGGAATTCCAGAAAGAGATAATAGAGAAAAGAGGAAAGGGTAATGTTCAAGTAAATAATGAGAAATATTTAGAATTGTTGAGACACAATTCCTACACTGAGAAAGGCCTGTTCACTCCCACAGAGTATATCACGTGATATATCTGTAGTATCTTCCATGTGATTATAAGCCATCCTTTTGTCATTTTTTAGTTTCCTTTAAAATTTTTGAGAATTAACCCCCCTACACACATTAAAATATACACTTAATCCATCTGTTTAGGCACACATATTTTTAAACTAACAATACAAATCTAGAATTCCTTTAAAGAAATATGGCAAGGTACAGATTAATCTTAATGTTGTTGAACTCCAAATTTTTCTGAATGACCTTAGGTCATTTATCATGAGTTTGGTTGTAAAGATAATTTGCTTCAGTGAAATCACAAAGAAGCAAAGTACAATTCAATCAACTGTGGGGCCTTCTTCTTACTAACCTCCATTTCCTTTCTCAACCAGTCTTCTAATTCTGCATTCTTTCGAACATGATGAGCTATTAGATCTGATCCTCCAATGATGTGCGGAAGCTTACCTGCTCCAGGAAATGTGACCTGTTAAATAATAAAAGTAGTGAGGTTAAACATATTAACACATGAGGTGATCATTTAAAAGGCTAAGATTAGAAAACAAAGACTATAAATCCTGGTAATACTATACTTAGGGAATAAGTAATAAATCCTGACATGCTTTTGAAATTTCAATATGTGAAGTGGAAAGGGAATTTTAAATTAGTTTTCAACATTCAGCAGTATTTTAAAAATTTAAAAAGAGCCAAGTCTCTAATTTGGAAATTTAAAGAAAAATTCAAATTCCTTTGGGATACTCTTATTAAATTTTTTTCTATATAAATTTTAGGATGAATTTCTTACATAGTTTGAAAACAAATTTCTAGGTAAGAGTGTCTATATTTTTGAAGATTTTAAATCTTTTTAAACCATTTTCTAAAAGTCCAAAGTACTTTATACTTCTTGAGAATTAACACACCACTTCAGTGCCAATGGTATTACTGCTTTTACTTTGGTAACTTAACCAATAAAAAACAGCATGTCTTTTGAATCCTGATTTTTTTTTAACAGACATTTTCTTAAACATTATTATACATGAAGTAACAGTGTTGTAAGAATGGTCCTGTTGTGTGATTCATGAGCCATAGATGTGAAGTATGAAAGCAGTGTTAAAAAAGTATCATGGTGCCATGTCAGGGTGTCATGGTAGGGAGATAAACTAGTTTAACTGAGAAATATTAATAGTAAATGTTCATAGTAGAAGGAAAAGCTACACTAATAGTCATAGCAAAAATTTGCACATCTCATGTTATACTCAAAGTAGTATTCCACAAAAATCAATTTTGAAATAATAATTATACTCTGATAAAAAAAATGCATAAGCAAAGGCTAGCAGTTAATAGTAGTCTGGGGCAAGAAGTCAATATTCCAGAGAAAACTAAACAAAGAATACAGCTGGGTCAGAAATATTCTTTGAGCCATACTGATAAAATAATATCCCAGCATTTCCTTAATGAGGAGGAATTCAGGTCTAACAATAAAGCTCAGAGAACAATGTATATTTTGTTTTATATATACATGCAATCATAAAATGCCTATAGTTTTCTATTACATGTGCTGTTACTTTACAAATCTTTCCTCTTTATAAAGTCTGGAGTTAAAGAACCTATTGAGGAAGTCACAGATCAATATCAGAACTGAAAAGACTATCATATGGGTTTTTAAAAATTTGTATTTATTTTTTTGTACTAGGGATCAAACTCAGGTCCTTGTGCTTGTGAGGCAGGCAGAAGAACCACTGAGCTAAATCCCCAGCCCTGTCATATGGTTTTAAATCCAACGCTTAGGGTGAGGAAAATCAGGTAAATGGCTACCTATAAAGAATTCAGTCTTGGTCATCTATATAGATATGCTATATATTTATTATCCATTCATTTCCTTTCTAGAATAATTTTTTAAAACCATTTTAAGCAAAACAGCCTTAGTTTTTCAACATACTTTTATTACTGTTTTGAGCCAGTGGTAGGTCTATAACCATTTCAAACACTGCCCTCTTGTGATACAGTTATAGAAATACTTACCTTTTTGAATTTCTTGAAATTCTTTAGTTGATGACCATGATCATTATTTACCCCACATATATTTCTGTAAGTGGAGTTATTAACCACCAGTGATCTAAATTCAGTCATTAACACCTTTTTTGGAAGCATCTCACTGCTGTCCTGAAGTTCATCATTATTCTTAAAGGGAGTTCAAAGAGATAGATAAAAAGTAAGAAAAGGAAAATTACTTGTTATTTAGGGATCTACAGAAAAAAGTTCAAATACCTAAAAAGAACAGTTAAAAGGGTTTATTTCTAGTACACGAAGTTTGTATTTAGAATCAAATCATCTATATTTCATAAAACTAAAAAATAACTGAGGTGCTCTGTATCTCGGAAAACATTTATAATATACTGATTTGTGATAAAAAGTTAAAAACCATTCAGTATTGTATTTTTAACTTTATAGCTTGGTCCAGTAGATATAATTCCAATAAGCAGATTACTTTGTTATCTATCATTCAATTACTCAAGATCCTTTGCTTGATGTCTTTTACTACCATCTAGTTGGTTACATATCAACTTGTTATAGCTGCTCAAGGCTTGCCCTCTAATTCTTTTAATGTTGAACTGTGTAATTCACCAGGGAATTATTAACACTTCTAAGATAAATGCAGCCTGGAAGAAGAGGAAAAAGGGAAAAGTCAGAAGAAAATATTCATCTGACAGTGATAGAATACAGAATACAATTAAGATTCAAGTAAAGTAAAAATGATCTAATTCTTTACAAATATTTCATATCTGTTACTGTATTTGACATAAACAACCACAATGTTGGAAAAGTGTCCACCTTATTTTATAAACAAAGAATTTGAGGTTCATTAATGTGAAAATGACTTGCTCATGGTCATCAATCTATGCAGTACAAAGCAGGGAATTACACTCAGGCTTCTTTCTCTGCTCTTTTTACTGCATAACGATTATAATATGATCTATCCATTCTTAGATGAGGTATGTGAATGAAACAGATCAGAATTAGCAAAGAAATATTTAGGAATGAAAAATGACAAATTAATGAGATGATTATTGTAAGTCAAATCTTTATAAAAATTTAATCAAATAAATAAGAATTTCCTCACAGATATTCCTTTAGTTGACCACAGAGATTCTTTCTTGAGCTCACATTTCTTCCCAACTTCACTTTCTTGCTAAAGAAATAAAATAAAAAATATTGTTCACAGGAATTACTAATAACCAACTCTTCTATGAAACTTAGATATTTATCCTCTGACCTAGATATGTGACTTTCTTAGGAGAAATGACAGGAAAATAAAAATAAATGTAGAAAAAGGTATTCCAGTAAAAAGTATAGGAACAAAGAATTAGAAGCCAACTAAATTCACACACTTATATATTTGTTATCTAACTATGAAAAAATATTATGAATTTAAAATGGCTACAATATTGTAATAATCATGGATTCAAGGTCTGCAATGTAAGATTTAAAAAAAAGGGGCTGAGGATTTAGCTCAGAGGTGCCTTGCCTGCCTCACAAGCACAAGGTACTGAGTTCAATCCCCTGTACAACAAACAAAAAAGATTTAAAAAGAAAACAAAAAACTCATAATAATATTAATCATGGTTGTCTGTGGAGGTACAAGTATCAATTGTTGGTCTATTTTCCTATACTCATGAGTATTTATGATTTTCAGATACATTTTATAATGATAAAAATGATGAAAAATAACCCCACATTGAAAAGGTTGATTAACTGTATCAGTGTCAATTTCCTGGTTTTGGTATTATGCTATAGATCATCAAGCTGTCCTAATTAGGGGAAATCAGATAAACGGTATCACTTTTTACATGTGAATCAGCAATTATCTCAAAATAAAAAATTTAAGAATCTCTTAGACTAAAAGTAAAACACTTTTAACTAGATTCTTACTAAAAACATTTAGTGCTGGAAGAGCAATTTCACTTTTAACACCTTCAAGTTCATTTTAATTAAACTGCTACCACTTTCCAAACATCTAGAATAATACTTTAGTTTGTACTGTATTTTTCACTTAGAATGCTGTGAGTTTTGAAATAATAAATAAGTAAAAGGGAAATTATGCTATAAAAATAAAATACTTATATTGTCTGATATCATTATACATCATGTAAACCATAGATATTAAATAACAGGTCCTTTCTGGCTATTTAGTGGAGCCTCTATCAAAGGTATGTGGTACTCAGTTCTTGTCTTTCCCTAACCTGCTTTTTTTTTGGGGGGGGGGATTTGAGACAGGGTCTCACTATGTAGTTGAGACTGACCTGGAACTTGCTATGTAGCCCAGGCTGGTCTCGAACTCACAGCGATCCTCCTGCATCAGTCTCCCTAGTGCTGGAATTATAGGCGTGTACCACCCCGCCCAGCAAACTAAACTGCTTTCTTTTTTTTTTTTTTTTTTTTTTTTTTGGTACCGGGGATTGAACTCTGGTCCTTATGCTTGCAAGGCAGGCCACCGAACTGCTGAGCTAAATCCCCGGCCCTAACCTGCTTTCTAACAACCAACACCTGGGTGATGTGCTTCAGGAGAATGTCCACTGTTTAGGAACATCAATTAACAACTATACAGGATGGAGCAAAGAGTTCTGTTATCAAAACCACAACCACTGCCACTCAGATCTGTATTCATTAGGAAAATTGGACCAACCTAGAAGAACATTTAAGGAAAATAAAAAAGGATAGTAAAAAATGGTTGAAGTAATGAGGATGAGATTAAAGGGAGAAAATAAAAAATGATCATAAAATTAAAAATAAACATTAGAGAAGAACGTACCACAAAGAAAATTATTTTTCAAAAATCTGGGCAAAGCCAAAAATTTTAAAGACTCAACATTTATATTAACCTGGGAAGAGAATATGGTATAGTCTGGAGACAAACTGAAAATGCAAATTCATAATGTAAGTAGAATAAACATAGCTTTATAAGAGATATAAATGTATTAAATATCAAATCATCTTTGGATTGTACCAATTAACCCATTTAAGTTACTTAGCTCTCTGCTACAGGAGAAATTGCTATAGAAGTTGAGATATAAAATACAAGATCTGCTTGATTCAATCAACTCTTCTGTAAAAGGATGAGACAATCTTTAAATCCTCAATAAAAAGACTGTCTCTGAAGTTCCCACTCCAGCTCCAAGATGGACAACAACATCTGTTCTCTCTTTCTTCCCTCCTAATATAACTCTAACTTTGTTGGGAATAACAACGTGCCAAGCTTTTAAAACATTTTCTAGACTGTTTCTACCCATTTAGACTGGGGTGAAAAATGGGGAGTAGTATAGACCATGACTAAATTCTGGCCAACAGCAAAATTTAGTTAAGTATGGCTTCTGGGAAAACACCTTAGAAAGTGGGCAGGGCTCAGGTGCACAGCCCTTTGTTTCTATCCCTACCATGTTCCTCTTTCTTAGCACTGCAGTTTGTTCCCGCCCTACACCTCACCTCTCCCTCACCTCCCCACCAAAAATACTCCACAAAAACTCAAGTTCAAATTTAGTTACTACTATGGCAGTCGGAGGAGGTGGCACCTTTAAAAGCTCACTAAGAAGGATTCATAGCCCTTTCTTGGGACTGGATTAGTAACAGAGAGTGAGTGAATTGTTATAAAGCAAGGCCACCTTTGTGTTTTGTTTCTTTCAAATGCACCCACTTGCCCTTCCACTTCTCCATGTTATGATACAGTACTAGGCCATTCTCTGAGGAAATTGCCCGATCTTGGGAGTTCTAGCTTCTGAAACTGAGTTAAAATGCTTTGCTTTGTAAATTATCCATTCTCAAGTTTCTTTCATGTTAAAAGAAAATGGACTAAGACACCTGGAAGGCAGATTTGATTGCTAGAGGTGGAATCTCAAAAAGCAGAGACACAAGTGTCTAGGAAAGCACTTGAATATCTACTTCCAGGTTTCTTTTATAGGCATTAAATACCCCAACCCTACCTTACTTGAGCCCCTCATTACAGAGTTAAAAATCAAAGGAATTCTTAACACAATGAGAAAACTCATTGTACTGAATCTCGGGGACTTGTGCTCGCTTGGGCAGCACATATACTGAATCTCCAGGACTCTACCTTTTTTAAAAGGTCACTAGATGACTCTAATGCAGCTGGTGCACAGAAAGGCCTTTTGGATTCACTCATAAGAAGTAATAAATAATGAAGATTCGCTTGTACACCAATATATAGGTAAGATAGGTCATAGCCTTTGTATTTCCACAACAGGTACAGATTTATACAGTGCTTGATACACACTGGATTCTCAACTGCTTTAGGAAAACAATTTTAATTTTTAATCATTTAATCTTTACCCTTTCACCTACTCCTGTCACTTTCTGTAGCTGTCATAGGAAGAAACAATCAGTGTCATGCCTAAGAGCGCACACATGGGAGATCAGACGTTTTATCTTGGCAGTAACACAGGACCTCTGCACTGGCCTGTATCTCTGGGCTCCCTTTTTTTATTTTTTGAGAGAGTCCCTCTAAGAAGTTAGTTGCCAAGGTTTTGCTCAAACTTGCAATTGTCCTGCCTTAGCCTCCCACAGTGCTGGAATAACAGGCACGGACCACCACACCAAGCAGGAAGACCAGAAAAATTTGATTTCATCCTATCTTTGCTCTCATCTACTGAGCTAACCAGTCTAGACACAGTAAGTCCATTTACTGATATATAAAATAGGAAACAAAAGTTTTCTTAGCCAAAGTGGATAAATTATCAACATTTATGAAAACACGACATTAAAGAAAAAATTCCTATTATCTACTTTATCCGAAAAATTTATTTTGTAGAAACAGTAATTGTTATACTAACTTCTTTTACCCTTTTTGCCTATTTATTCTATTAAAGCATCTTCTGTCATTATTATGTACAGACGAATGTAGAAGTCTATCAAAATAATCATGTATAGCAGTTTTATGTGATGTCATTTTATTTTACATTGATAAAAGAATCACTGTTCCCCTTGCAATTATAAATAAAAAGAATCACTGTATTTTAATCCTTTATCTTATCTACCAACAAATTTTTATGCTTAATAGTAGTTTTTGACATTAATTTTTTCCCTCAAGTAGACAAAATGGATGCTCATACTCTCAATAAAAAAAACTAAAGTAGGCCGGGGATTTAGCTCAGCGGTTCGGTGGCCTGCCTTGCAAGCGCAAGGACCAGAGTTCAATCCCAGTACCCCCAACCAAAAAAAAAAAAAAAAAAAAAAAAAAAAACAAAAAACTGAAAGTGCTTTTTAACATTCTAAGTTTCTATTTGCATTACTTCTCATTAAAAATACTACTTACAGGTATTCTGTCACTTTCTGGTATTATTTGATCAAAATTATTATTTGTTTCTATATCCAATCTTGGCTTTTTTCTAATATTGACATCTTCTTCTTGTTTTTCAACTTTCACTTCAATTTCTAACTCTGTTCTTGTGTTCTTGAATAACTGATCCAATAGTTCATCTTCTATGGCCAAATCAATTTCTTTTCTTTTTTTTAATCTTAGACTTTCAGCAGAAACACATTTACTGTCAGAGGTTTTCACATTGGATTTTAAATATCCATCATCTGTAAATAAGTTTTCAGATTTTGAGTCCATAGGTTCATTCTGAGATAGATTTTGCTCTTTGTTTTTCCATAGTGAGATTATGGCAGGTTGTGTTTGTTCTGAAAGAGAACAAGACGTTTCTATTCTTGCTGATTTGGATGAAGACTTTTCTTGGTTTTCTTCATCCCTTTCCCTTAAATTTAAAAAAACAAAACAAAACCAAACCAGAAAATGAATACAACTAAGTAATTTTTTTATCTGGCAATATTCATGACCCCCTCCATTTAATTTTTAGTGTGCTCCAGATTTATTAATTACATTGGAAACCAACAAACGTTTGAACCAGTTATGGTGGCACACATCTACAATCCCAGCATAGAGCGGGCTAAGGCAGGAGGATCACTGTGAGTTTTGACATCAGCCTGGCTACACAGTGAGTTCAAACCCAGCCTGAACCACATAGAGACCACAACTCAAAAAACCAAACAATAAATTAAAAAAATAAACATTTGAAACAGTAAAAAATTCACATTCTACTGTTTGGATAGGACTATTCGTTCCTTTTGTTAAAGCAATACAGAGAACTCTACTTTCTCTGAAGTAGGATTAGTTGGTAAATCAATGTAGAGGAAAAAGGAGAAAAATACAAAGGATTTACTGCCACAAGACAGAAGTTTACTTTATAATGTAGAGAATTAATTTAGGAATATAATCTAATGGATTAATGAGAGCTAGATACAAGATAACTATATCTAGAATATGGCACCAGCTGTGCACTGCAAATATTATGGGTATATATCACTAAGAGTATTTTAAACAACACAGTATCATTTGCTCACTATTGGACCTAGTGAACACTCTTTATGTGGACTGTATCAAGGCCCACAGCATATAGGCTTGAGTCTCTTCTCTAGGAATTTATTGGATTCATGCTGAAATGGAACAGGAAAGGTGACATTCTAGTAAGACGGTACTAGACAGAAAAACTGACTTGAGAATCTGTTTTTGTAATAATTCAAGTGACCAGAGTTAGAAGTAGGGAGCTGGCAATAGAAACAGATGGCAAGGAAGGGACTGACAAGACCCTGACGATCAGAACCAGAGGTGACAGAGGAAAAGTAGTAAGAAACTCTCTACCTCATGAGAAAGGTGATCAAAGATAAAAGGCAGAAAGGTAATTTGGGAACTTAGGTGTGGATAAATAAAACAATATGTAAGTTGAAAGATAAAGGAAAAGCTGTCTAATGGTCTCAGTGAAGGAAGAGATTGGTACATTTCTGAGATAATGAGCTCAAGGGCCACAGCTTTCCACAGAAGCATATTTAACAGACTAGTTTATGAGACTACTACTGTACAACAATATAAAAATACTAATAGTTTTTCAGAGACACAATAAAGGAGTTACTTAAAACATACCTTTCTGGGCCAGGGATTTAGGTCAGTGGTGCCACTGCCTGCCTGGCAAATGCAAGGTTCTGAGTTCAATCCCCAGTACCAAAACCAAAACTAAAACCAAAATTACCTTTTTTTGGGAGATGGCTGAAAGTAGTTTCTAATGGTATTTCTCTGTTGCTGCTGAGAAGCCTGATCTCTATTTTTATTTACACTTGGGAATTTAGTTGGTGAAAGCTGATAATTTTGGATATTTGATGTTATATTATTATTGGAGCTTGTTTTGGGGGCTTCTTTAATAATGGGTATTTCTGGTGAAGATGTTCCACATTGTTGCTCCGTTTTGGAGATTTTTATTTCTTTTGGCTTTTCACTCAAATACATACTGTAACAAAAGAAAAGAACAGAAGGTAAACCTTTAAGTTAGCAACACTTTTTATCTAGAAACAAAGATCCTTAAATAGTTCTAATGTAACATAAACTTTAGGAGATCTTTAGAAAATATTTCAATGCATACATTTTCCCATTCCAAGAAGATCCTTTGTCATCTACCTGACCCAAAGAACAATATCTCATGCTTCTTCATCCTCTATAGTCCATACGATCACCCATAAACAACTGTCACACATTCATGTAGTATCATCTGATTATCCTGTAATAAATTAGGTAATAATCCTATACAATTTTTTATTTTATTTAAAATTTTGAATTTCCTTATGTATGTAAAAGTGCGATAATAAAAATTAAAATCAAAATAAACTCCTGTTATTCCAATATCTTGTGTAATAGGATATTTACATCATTTTGGACAAACTGATATACTTACATCTAGCCAGATAGCAGTTTCTAGTATAAAGCTCTAAACTACCAGAAAAAAATATTTTAAACCCCCACACAGAGACTTTTACAACATTATATTTGAACAAATACTGCTTTTCTTTCACCAAACAAAACCCAAATGACTAAAGAGACACACAAAGAAAAACCACAGAGATAAAGTTGTTGTTCATATAACTTCCAAAACACTAAGAATTTCTCTTTAAAGTTAAATCTGGCTACAATATAAAACATGAATGTGGTAAATATTAAAATGAATATGGTCTAAGATAGTGATATTATTTAGTAACTTAGTATGAATGCTTCACTACGGGCTATTTAAATTAAAATATACTGCTTTAGCAAAAAACAAAAACAAAAGCAAAAACAAAAAAAAAACCACCAAAGAATGCCAAAGAGTTAAAACCCTTCCATTAAAAACAAAAACAGAAACAAACAAACAAACAAAAAATCCCTCTCAAAACAGAGAACCACTGAAAAACTATACTTATGAGCAAATATTAACTATTTAGCAAGGTAGAGCCTATAAGGCATCGTCAAAATTGTAAGTACTATTTAAATACAAACAGCATCATATAAAAATAATTTACAGTAGACCCCTCCCCCAACTGTGAGAGATCTGTTCCAAAAACCCCAGAGGATGCTTGAAACCATTAGCTCTATATATATTACAATTTTTCCTATATGTACATATGAACCATAAAGTTTAAAGTATAAATTAAGCAAGAGATTAACAACAATAACAATAAAACAATTATAACATAATAAAAATTATATAATTCTGGTCTGTTTCTCAAATTATCTTACTGTACTATATTCATTTTTCTTGCCACATGATACCATGTAAGGCAGAAGTGATATAAGGAAGTGGGGTGAATTACACAGACACTGTGACGTAGTGTTAGGACACATACCTCTAAGGATTACCTGAGTCCATGCACCTCAATACCAAAGACAAGTTGATCCGATAACTGTAATAGCTATTGGAGACCAACAGGCAGGTAGCATATACAGCTTGGACATGATGAACAAAGGGATAATGGCAAGGAATTTCATCAGGCTACTCACACAGCACAATTTGAAACTTATGAATTGCTTATTTCAGGAATTTTTAAATTTAATGTTGTTGGACTGTGGTTTATTATGGGTAATTAGAACTATAGAAAGTGAACTGCAAATGATTGGAACCTACTATATTTCAAACTTATTTCACCAGTCACACATGAAGTACTACAATTCTTTTAAGTCTTCCATGTACATTTACAAAGCCCTCTCTCCCAAAAGAATCCTAAGACAAGCACTGGATACCTACAGCCTACAAATGAAATCAAACAAAGGGCCAGGGATTTAGCTCAGTGGTTCTGCCGCGTGCGTTCCATGTACAAGATCCCGAGTTCGATCCCTGACACCAATCCCCCCTGCCCAAAAACTAAAACAAAACATCAAAACAAATCAAATCAAACATGTCACTTGTTTCTGTAAATAAAGTTTAACTGGAATACAGCCATACTTATAAAGCTGTTTATGGCTATTTCCATGCTACAATGGCAGAGTTAAGTAGTGATAATAGACAAAAAGCCCATAATACCATGGTATTGACTCACTGGTTCTTTACAGAAAATCTGATAATCCCTCCCCTACAATATTTTTCTTGGCATCCTTTTCATCCACACTTTATCTCCTGAGATGAGTGGATAAAGACACTGACTTTTCTTCTTGAAAATAGTATTAATTTATTGATAAACGAATTAAAATATTTGTTAACAAAGAGCTTTACCATGTATGTGCCTGGTCTGCTTCTGTGTCAGCTACGTATGTCGCAGTGTTCTCAGGAGCACTTGGCATGAGGTTTTCACTGACTGACCAGTCTTGTGAAAGGCTTGGCCCGGGAGTCACTGTCTTTAATCCTACAAATTATACAAGTGAAAAGAAAAAAATCACAACAGTATAACATAAAATGGACTTTTGATCATTGAAAACTGTTCAGACTATGCCCTGCTGAAGGGATTATAGCATCCTTTGCATGCTAAATAATATAGCTCATAGTTGTCTTCTGTTAGCAGAGCTAATAAATTCTTAACGAAATCATCTACAGTAGCCTGTTAGCATGTTGGCATCTATGATGGACTTGTCTAAACCAAATTATTTTAAAGATACATCAGCTATTTGCTATGAAGTATTACCAGCTTAATAAAAATAAAATCCACTTAAATTCTAATTCAAATTATGTTTTAACACAGTAGACCAAAAACTTATTTATTTCCCATAGGAAGTACATCTACCTCACAACTGCACAAATCAAAACCAATGGACTTTTAGTTTGAAAAGAAACACATGATTTGAAATGAAGGCATATTATATCATTTTAGAGATTTTTTGCTATTCTAGCAAATGGTTACTTCATCATTTAGTTACTGGAATAACAACCTCTTTTGAGATATGCTTGTTGAGCTTCCCTGTGACAGTTAAGCTAGATTTTCAACCTGAATGGCATGGGAGCACCTAGGAACAGTAAAGTACATTTGCAGATGTGTCTGGGTGAGTCATGGAGACATGACCATGGGTACTGTATCTGCTTCCTGGTTCACCCCTCTCTGGCACTGCTGCCCTGCTCTGCTTCCTGGACACCATGAGGTAAGCAGCTTTGCTCCATCACTTTCTTCTGCCATGATGGTTACTGTCTTGACCATGAACTGAAACCCCTGAAATGTGAGCCAAATGAAACCTGAGTTCCTTGCGTGGTAGAAATCAGGTACTTTGACTGACAGGTACACTCCTTCATCGATTTGGGTGCTCCTCATTTCTGTTTGCATAGTACTCTGCCAGTGACTGTAGTAATAATTCATTTAGCACTAGTCTGTGACCTGTAACGTTTAACTGCTCTATGCCTTAGTTTCCTCATCTATAAAATGGGAATAATTAGAATAACTTCCTCACAAAATTGTTTTAAGAATATAAGGGAAAAGAAAAAAAATATGAGAAAATGAAAAAATGGAAATAAAGTGTTAGTAAATGGGGAAGGGAGGAGGGGACAAAGGGAGGGCAGGGACAAGGGGAAAAAATGAGAACCAAGACCTGTCATGTAAAGGTACAAGACCCCAATGATGAACGTAACTGTACTGTATACCTAAAATGTACCAATAAACTAAAAAAAAAAAGAATTATGAACAATAAATTTGTTGTTTACCAAAAAAAAGAATAAAATAAACTGATATGTGGCTAGCACTTAGACAAATGCCTGGAATATAATAAGCACTTTGGCATTGTTAGCTATTACCATTATCTTTATGTTATTTGCCTTTATTAGACTGGAATTCCTTAGGAATAAAGATTATTTCTCATTTTTATATCTCTAGTACCTACAGCAATATCTGGTATACATAAGAAATTAAATTAAATGAAAAATTTTTAAATTTGACATTCACCAAGTATCTATGCCACATTATCATTCTATTAGGTACTAATGATATAGAAGGCATTTAATAAATGTTTATTACTGATTCTAAATTCAGATATTTAAATGACTTTTGCCACAATCCTAATAGTAACTTCCCCAGAAGCTCAGACATTTCCCTAAAGGAACACTGTCTCTAGAATTCATTTGAGCTTGCACAGAAGTTTGCAGAGAATAAAAATTATGAATGTTTAATCATTGAAAAGAAATATTTATAAAGCTAATCTAACAGCCCAAAATGACTAGTGCAGTGTTTGTTAACAACAGATTATTTATATGTTCTTTTCTAAAAATATGAACAGAGAAATCTGACATGATCTACTCATATCCATATTCCTAGCATGATTACTGTTATGTAACAAATGTTCAATAAATAATGACTAAATTAATGAATGAATATGGAAAGGAAAAAGGAAAAAAGGGGGGAGGGAAAGAAGCATAATTCACTGTGTTCTCTCAAAACTTGCTGTTATAAAACTGTTAAGTCAGAGGCTCATGACTTAGAACCCACATAAAATCTACTATGAATATGTGAAAGCTTACCCAACCCACATGACCTTGCTTCTATATGAAATAACACAGTAGAAAAAGTGTTGGTCTAGTAGTCAGAAAGCCAAACTTTATGATTTGCTTGGCTATGAAGTAGTTATAAATCCCTAACTTTTCTCAACTTGGTACCATCAAAAAAATTTCATTATGCTTTAATTTTTATCTCTTTTTTTCCCCGCATCTTTGTGGAGATGGGGATCAAACCCAGGAAATCATGCATGCTAGGCAAGTACTTTATCACTGAGCTATATCGCTAGGTGTATAAACATTTGCTATCAGATAGCCATCTATTTCTATATGCTCCCAATCATCCCAGATTATCATTTTTCAAAACTGCAAGCACCGAAATACAGTATAAGCCACCTGCAATGCAATGTAATGTCACAATGGCTTTGATGTAAAAGAGTCAATGTGAATCACTTACTCGGTATGTGACCTCTGGCACATTTCTTAATCTCTCTGTACATCAGTTCTCTTTATAGAATAAATGCATATGATATCTTCTATTTTAAAGGGATTGTGATGCAAATTAAATTGTAATGACTTTAATGAACTACATACTTAATCAATTTCTGGTCATTAGGCTCTAAATGAATCCCTCCTTCTAAAATCTAGCTTAAGATATTCCTTATCCACTTAAGTCAAGGCTCCAGAGCCCTCAGAAGGCACACTGATAGACAGTAGAGTAAAATGAGGTAGTGATGTTCTTTAACTTGTCTCTGTCAATTAAAGTACAGTAAATGCTAAGAAATAACTAAAGAACCAAGGAAGCAAATAAATGCATACAGAACTAGAGTAAATGCTTTAGTAGTTATGCAAAGAAAGATAAAAGTTGCTATCAAAAATGAATGTAAAACTCTCTGATGTGAAGAAGAAAGAGGTCAAGCATGTCTGTTGAGGCAAGGGGAATGTAAGTTCAAGGTTAGCCTGGGAAAATTACTGAGATCTTGTCTCAGAACAAAACAAAACAAAAAACGAGCAAAAATGTGGTGGTAGAGCACTTGCCTAGCATGCAGAAGGCTTTGGATTTGGTCTCTAGTACTGAAAAAAAAACAAAAAAAAACAAGCAAGAAAAGAAAAAATAAACCACCTTTTATATTAGCAGTATCAACTTATTTTCAATAAAAGGGTGAAGGAATATAGCAACCCTATGCATCCAGAGGACTGGTTTCAGAATCAGCCCCAACCCCATTTAGATACTAAAATCTTATGTGCTCCAGTCCCTTATGTAAAATCGTATCATACTTGAAAATAATTTACACATATAACTCCTCACTACTTACACTACCCAATACACCATGTAAATGCTGAGTAAATAGCAACTGTGCTATTTAGAAAATACAAAAAAATAATTTGTATGTGTTCAATATAGATCCACGTTTTCCCCTAAATGTTTTTGAGCAAATTTAGCTGAATTTTTGAGTGTGGAACCTGTGGATACAAAGAAGTGAACATAATAAAAGGAATATAGTGGCTGTCTGAGTACTTTCAAAATAGCTTTCTACTCTTATCCCCACTTCCAATTTAGACCCCAAGCATCTATTCTCCACACCACAGTGATCTGTTCCTTCTACCAGAAACAATGCCAGATCCCCACAGGTCTGCCTTTACCCTCATTCAGGACGCATGAAGCTCAAATATCACATCTTCAATGAGACCTTCCCTGACTACCTGGCTAACAGAGTCTGCTTTCTGACACTATCGCTTCACCATGCTTTATTTTCCCTTTGCATTTGTACCCCAGCGTATGCGTGTGTTTGCTTACTGCTTGAACTTTGAGCATCAGAACATAAAGTTAACAAGAACTGGGATTCTTGTTTATTTTATTCACCAATACATCTTGGATACCTAGAATAATTCTCAGTACAGTAGACCCTTGACTTATGAACTCAATTTACTGGTGACAGCTGGTTACAATTCAAGTTGGTCAAATGAAGGCTCAGGCTCCTCTACATAGCCTTCAAAGTCTCTCTCCTGTATACAGGCAGATCTCAGTGTTCTCAGAGAGATAACAGCCCAGGATTTCTCGATTAACCCCACATGGAAAAGGATGTTGTAATGTTCCTTCCAAAACTCTTTAAGGGTTAAACCTGTATCTAAGACCATCTGGAAGTATAAGTGGCTGCAAATGGGGTCAGAACTCAAGACTGGTTCTAAGTTAAAATTAAAATTCCCGGTCATAACCAAAGTTGTTCGTACAACTTACTTGCGTACAGGCCAGTAGTAACTCAAGGGTCCATTGTATATACAGAAATACTTGAATAAGTAAATAAATGTATAAACAGACAAGTTATGAAAGTAAATATAGTCACACATGGCAAATATAACACTGAAGTGCATACAATCTATTATCAACTTATACAACAAAGTTGCTAAAGAATCAATGAAGTAACACTTTGATTACCTGTGTTGGGCTGGCTGTGAGGATCACAGTAATTCGCTGTAGTCAGGAAAATAACTGCCAATCCAATTTCTGCTTCAGGAATAGGTCTAAGACCATGTCTGTTAGAAAAAAAATTAAGTATGACAATACATTAAAGATAATCACTTTTATTAAAATGCTATCAAGCTGAGTCAGTTTTTATATTTATACGTTTAGAGTACATAAAGATTACCATTTTCATGGGGAGTTGGTAGATATACATAACACATCTCAATTCTTTTCTTGCTCTTTTTTCACATCTGTGCTTCCCCTTTTGATTCTCCTCTTTCAAGGATATCTGAATTTTATAGTAATGATGGAATTTGAAATGCACAGAGTATTAGCTTACTCACTGGGGCAATGTTAGCTTGGGACAAGTCCACACTTATAAATATTTCAATTAACTTCTTCTACAAAATCAGATGAGTATATATACATGTATTTTAAGATAGGATCTTGCTAAGTCACTAAGTGACCCAGGTTTGCCTCAAACTTGCAATCCTCCTGCCTGGGCCTCCCAGAGTGCTGGGACTACAAGTCTGCACCACCATGCCCAGCAATGCATATATTTTCAAATGGGTAATATCAATATTTCAGTTCTGGGTAATTTCAAAAAGTTTAGTTTGAGTCTTAATCTCAACATTTTCTGCAGAAAACCTTTGTACTGCTTTACTGAGTGATGACTTACTCAAATTCTATTCAAGTAACAAGAAAAGCAGAAAATATTTAGATAAAATTATTATGTATAAAGATACTCCATTTTCTGGCATACAAGTCACAATCAATTTTTTAGTATACTCTGTAATAAAACCCTTATAATAACAATTTCTGCATCTACATTTATATTGCTATGCAGAATGTAACAAAATTAATTACGCATAAAGTCTACTAATTGCATTTTAACTAATGAAGCATAATTCTGTACCTTTGGAGTATATCCATAATTGAGTGAACCCATTTTTTCTGGGAGTCAGGAATTAAGATTTGTGTATTTGTTATTCCTATGTCAACAACACAAGTTCCAGGAGCTGAAAAAAAACTATCTTCTTCTTTGTTTTCTTCGGTTATTAACCTAGCTTCTCCACCTCCAAAAACAACTGCTGAACTTAATTTCTTATGCTGAAATGTAAAGAAACATTTTTTTAAAAAGTAATGTAATAGTCACAATTTTTCAAGTCCATTTTTATCTAAGAAAAAAGGAATAAAAAACTAGAGGAATTCATTCTATTTCCTGACTGGGTAATATGAGCTTCTATGCCGAGGAAACAAAATCCGTAGGTCAGCAGTGTCCCTGTAGCCCTTGGAGACAAATCACGACACTGCTGCCCTTCCTCATCACATTGGTGACCCTCCTCTCAAAATGGAGGATTACATGGGAGATTTTTTTCCTACAAAAGACACTTGGAATCCCTATTTTGGCACACAGTAGATTATTTCTCAGAGATTTACTAAGTGAAGAAGTTAGGACTTAAAAGTTTTGTGTACTCTCCATCTGTGAACTTAAATAAACCTCACATACATACGATCTAACTAGGCAGGTTCTGGCGCCTGGGCAGTTTTCTTCTACTTCACATATTTATAAGAAATCCCAAAACTACCACTAAGTATTAAAGCATCTGAGTTTGTAATGTTTTCTTTAGGAAAATTTAGCTTATATTACCTGTTTGGCATTTAAAAATACAAATGTTTTCCCTTTGAAGATTTGTTTTCTTTCCTGTCGTCCTGACAGATCAATATTTTTACTTCCAATGGCTGGTTCATCAACAGGTGGGTAAAAACTGTAAAAATAAAGTATACTGTAATTATATACTACTCTGTTTACTATTAAATTCAAAAGTGGGGCAATTCTATCATAATACAAAAGATTAATTTACATAACATTATTTTTAAGGTTTTTTTCTTTTTGTTTTTGAGAAAGGGTCACTACAGTTCATTATGTAGCCCATGTTGGCCTCAAACTCACAGCAATCCTTCTGCCTCAGGCTCCTGAGTGTTAGGTTACAGGCTGGTACTGGGAACTGAACTCAAGATCTTGTGTTTGCCAGGCAGGCGCAATGCCACCAAGCTACATCCCCAGCTCTCTAAGTTGTTTTGAAATAGTGTTATCTGGGACAAAAAGATAACAAGCATCCAAATATATTTTTTAGAACTAAGGAGACAGAAGCCATATGTGACAGAAATGGTTATTTTCTCAAAATAATCATAACACACATTAAATGCATGTGAATCAAAAGTTATCCAAATTACAAAAGGTTGAAAGGTTGTGGTAGTTCTCCTCTTGACCAAGTTCCACACAGAAGAAACAAAAGATGCATACAGTGGTTTGTGTTATAGGAATAAGCAAGACTGAACTTGGAAACCAGCAATTACCATAATGACCCACAAGCCAACCTGTTCTTCGCCTCGGAGGGGGACATGACCTTACCTCTCAACATTTCTCAATCCAAAAGTTAACTGTGAAAATGGCCTGCTTAAAGGGCTGTCAAGCCTGTGTATTTTGGCATATGGGCAAGTCGTTTAAAACTCCAAGAGATACACAAGAAGGGTGTAGAATACTTGTGCAAAATAAATTGAGAGAGCATCTCATGATAGGAGATACTTTGTAAAATTAAAAGCTAACTCCTTTTTTCTGAGGGGTAATTTTCTTATATTCAGATACATACATCTTGCCAGGGATTTAGCTCGGTGGTTCCGCTGCCTGCCTGGTTAAGTACAAGGTCCTGAGTTCAATCCCCAGTACCAAAACAAACAAACAAACAAACAAGAGATACATACATCTTTAATAAACTTCCCCCATTAGAGTATACATGATCAAAAGTAAATACTCCTTTTAAATGGAGTCAGAATAACTATCTACACTAGGATGGTTTACAACAATGAGCTATCACAAATCATGTCAGGTATGCGAAGCTGTAAATCTGGCTTACCCTGTTTCTTGATGGCACTGCAAATATGTAGATAGCTGCACTGAATGAGCAGTGCATTTTTTACTGGATAAAGATATTATAATCTGCATCCTAATTTAAATTCAGGACTAGTGATTATGCCTTTTCCAAATGAAAAGAGGAAGTGTTTGTGTAATAAGAGTCACTACAACTTACTTCCCTTTTGTAACTCATTATATGTAATAAATTAATTATTTTGTATTAATAATCAAGCACTTAGTCAAATTAAGTCTTCAACAAATATATCAAAATGGATCCACATAGGTACAGGGATCTATTAAGACAAGTGACTATATATTTTAAAATAAAACTGAAAATTTGCTTCTCAATTGCCATAATCAAACATGGGCTAATGTAACAGTCATTCTTGGTCAACAGTGAAATAAAACTTACTGAACAATTTTATAGTAGAGATGTTTTATTGTAGTAATGTACATTAGTGGTGTCAGAAATTGAACCAAAAGAAATTATGCTGAACTTAGAGTCAAAAACAGCTGCAGGTTAAACAGACCAGAAAATCTGAAAAAAAAAAGTGGACTCAATGACAAATTCTAAAATCTCCAGGATCATAAAAGACATTACATCTTTGTAAAGACATTATGTCTAAGTAAAAACTTATCAGACCCTCCACCTTCAAGTAATCTAGAATTAACAATGGCTTATTATCTGTAGTTCGGATAATTATTTACACCAATTATGGACTTCCCCAGAGAGGTACATCAATACGCTTCTGGGAAAAATGTCATCACGTTGAAATAGTGCAAATTTATAGTATGTAAATAGTTTCTTGAGGAGAGGCCCATGTTTTCATAGGGTAGAAGACTTAAGAATGGTTAAGAATAATTTATTTCAAAATTGAATAATTTTCCACAGTTAAAAAATATTAATTACCTGTTAACCAAGTTATAAAATACAAGAAACCTCCCAGATCAAGCCTATCGAGAGAAAACTGTGATTTTTGGCTACTGTTAAAAGCAGACATCTACTACCAATATAAGTATAAATAATCCCTAAAAACTGCCTTAGGAAAAACGGCTTATTACAGCTAGTAACAGGTTAAAATTGGTCATAAAACTTTGATCTTATAAAACATGTTGATTTTTAAAACCTTTGCAAATACTAAAGACTGTCCTAGAAAGATGAGCTTACAAATATACAGTCTGTTATGATATACAATTATGCTCTACTGACATTTAAAAAAATTTTTTTTGTACTAGGGACCAAACTGGGGACCCTGCACGTGCAAGGCATGCGGGCGGCACCACTGAGCTAAATCCCTGGCCATATGGACATGGTTTTTAAATAAGAAGTCCACCTGCTACTAAATTAACTAAAAATATCTTACCATTAAAGCCTCCAGCATTTTCATCATGCAATCTGAAAAAAGTCTCAAATATTTTCCTCCTAAACCAAATCAATATTACCTCAAACCCTCATTAACATAGTACATACAGTACAGACCTACTGTAAATTGGTTCACCAATTTGCCAATGTCATCAAAAAACTACTATGAATTTTCCCAAATATTGTTGTAATTAGCAATATTTTTTTGACAGTACTGGGGATTAAACCCAGTGTATTTGCACTCAATTATGTTCTATTCTCTTTTTAATTTTTCTTAGATTTTGAAACAGAATCTAAGTAATTAAGAGTTTGTGATCCTCTTGCCTCAGCCCCCCACAATGCTGGGATTACAGGTGTGAGCTGCCACAATGGGCAAAAAATGAATTTTTTTTTTTTTTTTTTGCAAAGAAGTTGGTTCCTGCATTATTAGTTGTAGCATATATTATCATTTATCACTATAACCCTCAAGGAATGGAAGCATAATTTTTTTTTTTTTTTTTTTTAGCAAGCAAGTATTATACCAGACAATATGCTCAGACTTTAAATACTGTATTTCAATATTTAAAAACCTGAAGAACTATCAATCTCAATTTTAAAATGAGGCAGCTGAAGCTTAGAAAAAACAGGTTCCATGCTCAAGTCCACAGTACTGTTAACAACTTTCCAGGCCCTGGACAGGGTGGTTCCTGAAGAGAGTTACTGTACCGTGCAGTGTCGGGGTTACCCTTGCGTGATGCCCAGCACTGAAACGTGCTCTTTTGCCCACATCTCAGGGCCATTTGTCGTCCTTCAATTTTTTCCTTAAATATTAGCATTTATTTAACACTTGTTTCATGGAGACAAGAAACAACCAACAAAGAATTTGGGGAATACTTTCTCCATACGCTGACAAAATAAAAACAACCTGTCATTAACACTACACCATCACAGCAACTACTACATCCTGAAAGAGACATTAAAGAAGGATTAATCTAAGTAAAATCAGTGTGTCATATATTATTATATTTGAAATATGTAATATACCTTTCAATTTGTGGAGGCTGTTTCTTTGACTGAACGGCTTTAACAAATTCAGTAAAATATTCTGGCTTTACAATTGGACGTCCACAAATGAGGGCACATATCGTCTAAAATAAAGAAAATCCAGTAAATTTATACTCATACCTTAGTTTTTAAAAGTTTTAAGTTATAAATTACAAAAAGGCTGTTCTACACTTTTTTCCTTTTCATAATTCTAAATTTATAATAAAGGCACAATTTATAAAATAGAAAATAGTATTTGGTCATGGCTCAGTTACTACATAATACTACATAATCACTCAAATTTAAATCACAAACCACAATATTTAAAAACTGCTTTTGAGAGAGAATGGAGTAATTTAACAAAATTTAAGTGAATTTTAGATTGCATTCCAATTACAAAAATTTAAAAATATTAAATTATATAGTAGAAATGAGAGCATTTAATATCTACTACATGAGAAAAGATAAGTATTAAGTATATATAAAGGAAAAACATGCAAATAAGCTAAGAGAAATTCAACCTACTTTAATGGTAACTTTGACAGATACCATAACAAGGTGAGTACATTCTTCTGTCCAACTGTTTACTGTAAGCCCTCCAAGCTGTAATATAGCTTGATGTACAGCAGTTTTCCCAGAGACATCTAAACAAGAGGAGCAGGCAACCAAAGGCTCATATTCTACTCTGTAGGTGAAAATAAGTTCCATAAAGTTGAATTATCATAGGGAGGACAACCTTTACACTCAAAATACATATAGTTACTTTAGTTTTTATTATTATTAAAATTCTTAACCTATGAAATTATTTCCTAAATTTTGAGCTCCAATGAATAGGAAAAAAAAAAAAGAACAAAGTTAATATTACACTTTCACTTACGAGGAATCAAGCAACTAAGCTCCCAGGAAGGCTCTCAGGGCCCACTCAACTCTCACTCAAACTCATCACGACCTGTGACTGATGAATGCACTAACCCCATGGGGCACCGAGTTCACTAATGGGCCAAGTAGGATTCGAAACAGGATTGTTTCCAATTTATCATCCATATGCTTTTCCTTTAGACTTTGGTTGATGTCAAGTAAAGCTACCCATTTTATTATTAATCTAAAAACTCCTTACCTGAATTTACTTTCAAACACTCCAAAGGTAACTCTATCCCCTGTCTCCAAAGTTCGAGAAAGGCCAGTCTGCATTTTATCCTCATTAACAAAGGTACCATACTTAGAATTATCTTTTATTGTTAAAGTAGGAATTTCACCTGATGGCTGCTGAAAAAAAAAAATCAACAAATAATGTAAAGTTTTTTTTTAACCACTCAATATCATCATTTCCAGGGCAAAAGCTTTCAAAAGATTAGTAACTTTCTGAATAGGGAAAAGTTAAGCAGACAATTACTACTGCTTTGGTTGCCTTCAGGGAACGATCATTCAACCAACAATTAAACTTTCCCTTAAGGAAATTGCTCAATTCGAGGGTTGATCCTCTGAGAACATAAATTTTCTTTATTTTTATAAGTCAATGGGAATTTTTCTGACTCCTCAATTTCATACATTTGGTAATTTTTTGCTTTGATATCATCTATTTCAGGTATAACATGTCAACTGCATTCCTAAAAAAATACCTTTTCCTCTTTACATCATGAATGTGACATCATAAATATTAGTCCAGTTATGAGTAAGTTTTGGTTAGCATTTCTGGCTTATAGTACAGTTTGCTTTCTGTGTAAGAATTTCAATAATGTTTTTCTATGTCTAAAAAAAGACACAAAACCAAAATATCACTGAACAAATCCAGCTTTGCATATATGCAGTCTGTTCAAAATAATGGCTTTTCTTTCTGAGTACCATAAACATTATTTTTTTCATAAAACAAAGTTTTTATATATTTTTACTGCTCATAAATTAAAACAACTGAAAGCAATTCAAAGGAGCAGCATGGCACATGCAAAAGTTATTTTCCCTAGTGAAACATATCAATTCCTACTGTAGAAGCACATGTTTTATGGGAGATGGCTATGTCCACATGGAATTATATGACCTGTATGAGCAGGAATCATGAAGGTCTGTTCACTGCTCTATCCCCAAACTTGGCACAATGACTGATACACAGTAACAATTCACAGATGTAGTATGCCTGGATCTGGAGTCTCTCCTGAAGGATTGTCTACAATGGAGACAACAGACCCTTTAAGAGGTGGAACCTAGTGGAAGGAAATCAGGTACTAGGGATATGCTCTTAAAGGGGATACAGGGACCTCCGTCTCTTTTGCTCTTTGCTTCTTGGAAGCTGTAAAGCAAGCAGCCTCCTCCAACTGCTCCTGCCATGGTGTGTGATGCAGCCACAAGGGCAAAGGAAACATGGCACAGCAACCACCCACTGAGACTACAAGCCAGAACGAAGCTTCTCTCCTGTGGGTTGTTTATCACAGGTGTTCTAACACTGTGAGGAGTGCAAAAGAGGGAAGAAATCAACTTTTCCTGTTCTGCTGATATTCTGGGGAAAGGGTCTGAAACAAAACAATGTCAGCATTTCTGTGACTGCTGCGTGTTTCTTTACAAAAATAAACTCTATGCTCCAGAAAGTGTGAGGTGCTGAGGTCCCAGGGTCCAGCCTGTGACAACAGCCAGTAGATGTAAGTACGCCCTACTTGCTCTGAGTTTCTAAGCCTTCAAGAGCATAATACTAAAACAGAAAATTCAAATACCGAAATACACAAATACCACACGAAACACTGCCAATTATGTGTCATTCTTTTGCTATAGTGGGAAGGGGTGCTGGGGATCAAACAGGGTCTCACACGCATTGTGCAAGTGTTCTACCACTGAGCCACACCTTCAGCCCCAAATATAAACATTTAATTTTATTATCACTACAAAAATCTAAACAGTTTCATGAGATAAAAGGTCCTATGAACTCTCTCACATATGCTTAGAGATAAATCATTTGTGATTTCAATTCCCCTACTGGGAACTAGAAAAATAAAATTAGAAACATACCAAGTTAGTCACAGAAAAGTTAGCTGTTAACACAGCATGATTTCGACTGATGGACTGATCCTTGTCGATCAGAATGGCACAGTTTTTCCTTCCAACAACATAGTCAACACCAGTCAAAAGTCTATATGGTTCTCCTAAGAGAAAGCAAAAAAATAACATTTTTAAAGTGCACAATGAACACACAGAAACATACACATAAATATATACTTGTACAAAATACATGATATAGGTATGATAAATATTTAAATAAAAGGCTTATTTCACTATTTAAATGTTAATCAACTTCATATCAAACTTGTTTTCTAGTAAAGTCTCACTGAAGGACACAATCTTTTTTTTTTCAGTAAGGGGACTGAACTCTGGTCCTTGCGCTTGCAAGGCAGGCCACCGAACCGTTGAGTTAAATCCCTGGCCCTTGAAGGACACAATCTTAAAAGATGGAAAGTTGTACCATTTTTGTAGAGGACAAAAATACTGAAGTGTCAGTCAGTACTCTCCAAAAACAACCAATTTAATGTACTAAAATCACAACACTCTATTTGAAACTTGGTTAAATGGATTCAGTGATCAGACCACGTCCATACGCAGTAAATATTTCATCACACTATCCCGGGAAATAAGGCAGATGCTGAGGTGGAACCGATCGGTTTCAGTAATGCCACTTCCTCTGTCAATAAATATTAAGTGGCCAAGATGCTGGATGGGCGCTCCCTGAACTCACTCTACCGGTTCCGGATCGGGGTGATGCACGACTCACGAATCCTTTCCTTCCACTGCTGAATTTAATTTGTCTAAAGTTTTTTTTCTTCTTCTTTTATCTTTCATTTACAACTACAGGAAACCCCAGAGCAAAACGCAGGCTATTTCTTGAACTCAATCTTACTTGCTCACCAACACAAAATCTGTGTCCTACCTCTGCGGTGCTACAAGCCAGAGGGATGCCTTTCTTATTGCGTTTTTTCCTTCTTTTTCGGTTTTTGAGACTATGTAGTTGAACTAACCTGGATCTCTCTATGTAGCCCAGGGTGGTCTCCAACTCACAGCGATCCTCCTGCCTCAGCCTCCCAAATGCTGGGATTATTCGCGTGGGCCACCACGCCCGGCTTGTTTTGCCCTAATCTACTGGTGTTTTTTCCCCAATCATAAAGTAAACCTGTGGACATGACACAGTCGTAGGTACCCGTTTTTCTATCTACGCAAAATGACCATACAAGAGACACCCGACTGAACATGTGATAAACATTTTCTACTGCTGGGAGCGTAAAAAAGGGAAGAAATCAACTTTTTCTGTTCTACTGATGCTATGGGGCAAGGGTCGGAAACGAAACAATGTAAGCATTTGTGACTGCCGCGTGTGTCTTTACAAAAATAAACCCCACGCTCCAGACCGTGTGAGGCGCTGCGGCCCCGGGGTCCGGCCAGCGAAGCTCCCGGGCGCAAGGCGCTGGTTCTCCTGGC
>NW_022900917.1:24116391-24155697 GCF_012274545.1 Fukomys damarensis | reverse complement strand
CGGGGCGGAAATGAAGGAGACGCCGGAAGTCGGCCGGAAAGGACCGGAAGCGCCGCTCAGGGGACTCTCCCGCGGCGCGGGCTCCCGGGAAAAGCGACCCCGACGTCCCACTCTCACCCTTACCTCGATCCGGGCCCGCAGCGGGGAGTAGCTTCCACATGGGTTCGGCTTCTCCTGACCTGGGGGGCCGTGCAGCCACGTATCCGAGGATAGCCGACGTGCGCGGCCACAGCGCCTGCAGTTCGCATGGGTACGGACGTGAGCGCTCTTGAAGCCGCGGGACGCAGTGAGTGCGTCGTGGGAGCTTGGGTGCCACCTGGTGGCTGGAAGAGGAGCAGCGCGTATGAAATATCTCTTGAGGTGCTCAGAGAATGTAGTCATCTGTCTACTTTTTTCTTATTGCGAATGAAAAGAACTTCAAAAATTATATCCAAAGCACCTTAGGGAAAGTTTCTAATTAAATACATTAAAATACGTGTCAGTCTACTATCCATTTCCACTCACCCTCTTAATACCCTAGCAGTCACCACTTAGCTCTCACACACTGCCTGCACCCTGCCAAGTGAACGCCTGAGAGCGCGCTCTGATCATGTAATTTCTCATCCGCAAAGTAGTCTGTAACAGGAAAAGAATTCTCGCTTTAAAAGGTTGGCTTAGCTGTCTCCGTTAAGGCAAAAATCCCAAACTCATAATTAGCAAGTTGAATCAAGTTGTATTATAAAAGAAACAGTTACAGCTAAGTGAGTTTTATTCCAGAAAGAGAAGGGAGGGTTAACTCTAGGAAAAACAAATAGTGTAATTCACCAGAATTTTTTTAAAGGTGAGAAGTACTATGGTCTTCATAGTTACAAAGAAAAAGCATTTGATAAAATTAAATATTCATTTATGATTATATCGCTGCAAAATAAGAACATACTAATCTGATAAAAGACATCTATAAAAAAACTACAGCTTGCATTTCATTAGGTAAATTATTTATTGTTTTTCCCTCATATCAAGAATGAAACAAGAACATATCTATTCTTAACATACATTTTCAGCATGCTATTGAAGGCTCTAGATAACACAATAAAGGAGAAAAAAGATACATATCGGAAAGGAAAAACAAATTCTTATTTATAAATGACACAGTTGTGTACATTGAAAATCTAAAAGTACTGGCAAAGTATTTGAATTAATTGACTTTGATAGGATCACTAAATACAAAATTGAATTGTATACCTTTATTCTAGAATAGAAAGTGATATATAAAATAGATAATTATAATAGTACCATAAATGATCTAATATTTAGCAGTAAGTCCTTCAAGAGATGTGATATAGGGCTGGAAATGTATAAGTAAGGCCCTGGGTTAAAAAAGATGTGAGGCAAAACATTATTGCCAGAAAAGTTTTAAAATCCTAAATAAATGCAAAAATGATAGGTCATGTTTATGGGCTATTATGCTATCATTTCTTCCAAAATTACTTTATATATTCAATGAAAATGTAGTAATGCCACAGATTTTTGAGTGAAAACTGATAAACAGATCCTAAATATCTACATGGAAATGCAAACAATGAGTATAGCCAAGACAGTTTTGTAGAACTAAGCTGGGCTACTAATATAAAAAACTATAGTGGCTGGGGATTTAGCTCAGTGGTGTTGCTGCCTGCCTCATAAGTGCAAGGTCCTAAGTTTGACCCCTGGTACCACCAAAAAATAAAAAAAAATAAAAACCATAATAAAGTTATAGTTCTTAAATCAGTATTTTGTTGGCACAAGATATAAAATAGGCAAAGGGGTCAGAAGAGACAGACTTAAAGAGATTCACAGAGATAAGATAATTTAATTTTTGAAAGATGCAATGGAGCAAGATTCTTTTTTTTCCTCCCAGTAAAATGATCCTGGGGACAGCGGTTAACATTACACAAGCAATGAAGACTGATCCCCTGACCCACAGATATAAAACAAAATAAAAATCTCACAAACTCCAGATGGATCACATTTCTAAATATGGAAATAAAATAATACCAAAAATTATTTTGGAAATGGGGTGATCTTTCTTTAACAAGACACCAAAAAGTATTCCCTTGGTTCCCCACATCTCTAAATTTCATTGATGTGGTGGATCCTCAAAAATTGGTAGGAATTTTCTCTCACCCTCTGGAGTTTCTCAACAAGGCCTTCAGCGTGCTTGCCAAAACTCTTGACATTATAAAGAAGGAGCCCCTAACCTCAAGTGAAAAGTCAGCCTCTTACCCAGCATCCTGGGTTGTGCCTACTTGGCAATCCAGAACCCATTAATCTAAGAGAGGCAGGATTTCCAGGAGGAAGGATTCTGCTACAACACGGCCAGAGAGCAGGCTGACTATGGACTAAAACTGTAAGCCCAAATAAATCTCTCCTCCTTTATGCTGTGGCTGTCAGATTTTGTGTCCCAGTCATGAAAAACTGACTAAGATAGCATTACTATTATGAAGTAACTGACAAAGGCTCCTTGTGAAATAAGAGAGGTTTATTTTGGCTTATAGCTCTGGAGGTTCAAAGTTGACTCAAGTTTCACATGAGGTTACAGGCTCCTTCTGTATATTGCCAAGCCCCAGTGTCTTCATTCTCTTGATTGAGCATACCCTGCTGGCTAACTTCTGTCTTTCCCCCCTATTAACCATCTCTAAAGCTCTCTCTGGGTCAAGAGTTTTGGCTAACACTCCAGTCTTGCCAGTCATTAGGATAATTATACTTTTCTGATAGTTGAGTGCCATTGCCCAGTCTTCTTTATTTCAGAATTCTATTATCCTCATTGCTGTGTATAAAGTCAATTCTGTAACAGCATGTATGATTATCAGTTAGACTTATGGAAGAGAGCTACCATTCTGATTTTCAATGATGCTTTTGCCCTTCTCACCAGAGAATTGCTTCTCACTTTAATAAAGGGAGTGTCTGAATCAAAACTTCAACTTTTGGTGGCATGTCCAGCCTTACATGGCATTACAAGACCACACACTCCCCACATTCCACTCAGTGTGTCCACTGTCTGGCGTGGCAATTCTGAAACTTCTGTCCCCATTAATGTAGCTCATCACTTTTTCTCAAAATTCTAGAGCTATCATATAAACACAGTAGGAATGTGTCTCAAGGTCCTAGCCACAATGTCAAATCATTTCTCTGTAGAGTTCTTCCAAATCACCAAACCCTCTCTCACCCAAGTGTATTTTCCATTGGCCTCTTGTTTAGCATCCTTGGAATCCATACAGTCCCATAAGCAATCTCCTTGTTCCTTATGGTACTTGTTAGCTAGGTCCTGCAGCTCCACCAGGGTAACATCATTACCTTCACCTTCTCGTCAAGCCTGGTCCCTTCCAGCTGAGTTACACTGTAACTTAGCCTTATTTGCTGTCACATTGCCAGGAGGGAAGATAGTGGTGGTGTGATGAAAAATGAAGAGCTCACGATTTCCATTTGTTGCTTGGCAACAACACAAATCTCATAAGCAAAGTCCAGAAAAATTGAAAAGAGGGGGCACAATGCAAATAGACTTGAAAATCAGTAGCAAATTGGTCTGCTTGTTGCTTCATGCTCCCTGCATTATTTAGCTTGCTAGCATCTCCTCTTACCTCTGTTCTTGATTAACAAACACTTTTAGGACTGTAGGATCTTTACAGAAACTTCCTCTACACCATCTCTTAAATAAAGCATGCTTCTCGCCCTAGACCACAGCTTCCTTTGATAGATTATAGGATAGTTTGCTCCGATAACTTCCCCACTGATGCCTACCGTATCTTTGGACCGAACAAAGCTACCATTTCCTCATCAAATGTCGGTTTCCATTTTAGAGTAATACTTTGCTCTGCTTGTAAAATTTTTCCTAGGTCAGGATCATTTTTTCTGACTTTCTCAGCTCTTGCCTGGCCACAGTCTGGATTTTTACATAGCAATCATCTGAGGCATTAGTACCCTACTCTAGGCTGGGGGCTGCTGCCTTTGTAGCTTCTGTATGTGCTCATTCCCTTTCACAGCTGCTGTTCAGCTCTATCCAGACTTCCAGCCACTCGATTCCTCCATTTTGTCCAGGATGCCAATTTCTTCTTATTCTCCGTCCTATCCAGGTTTATATCAGATTTATAGCTTCATATTTTTACCTTTAGATCAGCTCCAGTACCGAGCTGCAGTTCTCACAACTACTTTTACTCTCCGCTCTCACTCAAGTCCACAGCTCACACATCTATGAGCTCTAACAAACCCAAAACCATGACACGATACTATAAAGAGCTTATCTCTGAGGATTCTGGGTAAAATCTGCGCATCTCTGAAAATAGAAAGCAAACCCACAAACTCTGAACTTATTTGAAGTACAGAGCACAATTCTTTAGTTCTTTTTCCTGATTTAAGAAAAGGTATTCTTTATAATCCTGAAGAGCTGTATCATTTACTTGCCAAAATCCACACATCTGGGCACCCTTTCCCTGCCATCTAATAATATGTAAGCACACCTTATTAAGGAAATTGATGCAAGAATTTTCTTATAATTTATTACAATATTCTGCTTCCATCTCTATAGTGAGACAAACTTATTTTCTTTTAAAATCTTACCCCTATGGCCAGGGATTTGGCTCAGAGTTTCCGCTGCCTGCCTTGCAATCACAAGGACCAGAGTTTGATCCCCAGTACCAAACAAACAAGCAAACGGGTGAAAACTAGAATCTATCAGAGTAAAAAAAATAAAATAAAATCTTACCCTTGCCTTCTTATGTCTGATTTCTGTATATATGACTTGATCTTTCAGTTTAGGAACAGTTCCTCAAATTGCACATAAACCTCTTTCCTCATTTCTTCTAGGGTCTTACTTCATTAGTTATCTCTTCTACATGTCTTAAATTTCTCTCTCTGATCTCTTCACTGTAAGAACATTTAAAAGCTCACCCTATGCGGCATGGTGGCACATGCCTGTAATCCCAACTACTCAGCAGGCCTAAGTAGGAAGATTACAAGTTCCAGAGCAGCCTGGGCAACTTAGTGAGACCCAATCTCAAAGAAAAATTTTGAAAAGCATTGGACAAGTAGTTCAGTGGTAGAGAGCTTGCCCAGCATATATGAGGCTCTGGGTTCATTCTCCAGTACCACTAAACAAACAAACAAACAAGCAAACAATATTATCTTGTTCTCCAAAATTTTATTAACCCTCCCACTAGTTTCTAATAAGGTTAAATTAAAGGTTTAATGGAGGTACAATTTAATTGTTTCAAGACAAGTAAAGCTACTATAAAAAGCAGTTCAATAAGCAGGATTAAGGAATAGCAGCTTTGCAATATTATTATTAGGATTAAATTAGATACTATGTTATACATAGTTGGTATAAAACACATATTAGCTTCTCTTTTGTTCCTTGGTGGTGATGTCTAAGCTGTCTTCATGTGCCTGCTAAGTTATGCTTGTGTCTCTATTATTCACCATAGTGTGGATACATGACACCTTACCGTGCATGAACTCAACTACTCACCGAACCTCTTTCACCCCTTGTCCCAACTATTATTTTGTTGGAACTGAGTAGGTCAGTAAGGTGTGGGGTACAGAGAAGCATATGGAGAGAAAGGACTGATTCAAGATGTATTTTATGATCCTGGAAATTATTCGGTAGATAATGATAAAAGTATTTTATTAGAATAAATAATGTAACTTCTGTGTGTCTTTCTTATTTCACCTTCATATAGGAATATAACAGTATATGTAGGATGGATCTGCATATACTCAGTAGTATGAATTGAAGCACCACTGAATTACTTGAATCAAATTAGCTGTTTGGCATGACTTGTTTTTTTTAAAAAATTGAAAGAAAAGAATGTAAGGCCTTGCAAATGAAAGGTCCTGAGTTTGATTCCCAGTATCAAAAAAGAAAGGAAAAAAGAAAGATAAAATCTCAAATAACAGAGCATTAGGACCTGAACTTACAGAATGAGATCAAATAATAACTATATATATTGGCAAACTTCCATTGCAGAAGTCATTAAAAAACTAATTAATGAATGCAAAGTACTTTGAAGGTTTGAAGCTTTGTAACTATCAAAAAGGTGTAAATTGGATAAAGTATTCCAGCACCAGAGTTACATAAGACATAACTAGCAGTTACTTTACCTTAACAACACAATTTCACAATGACCTTCTTAGTGTCATACCAGGTGGCCTGTAATAATTCTGCCAAATTTAACTTATTTGTAAAATCATAGATTTTTAGAACTGCAGGTGATTTGAAATGATGTACATCATTGACCCTAATTATGAAGAAAATAAAGCTGATAAAAGTTTATTTGCCTAATAGCAGAAAGCCACTTTGTAGCAGAGTTGTGGCAAGAACAAAATAATCAGGTCATCTGCTTCTCAGCACAGCCCCTGGATCCTTCAGCTTCAGACTTGACGGAGTCCTTGGAGAGCCACTCTGGAGCAATCCCTGTGATATTCAGCCCCGAGAGTGAGCACCGGATCAAAAGCCAGATGAAGGGACACTGTGATCTTAGCCTCCTTTTCTCACACTCAGATGTATAATTTTCAGGGTGCTGCTGGGCATTTTTCTTGCATCTCCCATGAGATGTAATCCCGACTCACTTTCTGGCGATCATTACTGATATTCTTCAAAAACTAGACAGAAACCAGTGAAAGATTCTGCAGTCACTTTATTCCTTTCCCCAAAGGATACTAAGCAACCCTCTGGCCATTTGTAGGAGACATGGTTCCTTATTACCTCAGCAGTCCAAGTTGTTGTAATTACATATTTTAGGGTTAGGTGCCTAGAATTTTGGCTAACACATGCTGCTATTAGGGCAATACAGTTAAGGACAAAAATCCCCTATCACACCAGAAAACCTCTATACAAAGACAAAAGGAAACAATATTATTATTGAATATGTATTAAACCGGAATTGCAGACAATCTGCTCAGATGATTGTTCAGAAAGATCATGGAAAGCCAGGCGTGGTGGCGCACACCTGTAATTCCAGCACTCGGGAGGCTGAGGCAAGAGGATCGCTGTGAGTTCGAGACCACCCTGGACTACATAGTGAGTTCAGGTCAGTCTGAACTACACAGTGAGACCCTGTCTCAAAAAACCAAAAACAACACAAAAACAAAACAACCCCCCCCAAAAAAAACAGAAAGAAAGATCATGGGCCGAGACTTTACCTTGGTGGTGCTGCCACCTGCCTCGCAAGCATAAGGTCCCAAGTTCAATCTCTGGTACCAAAAAAAAAAAAAAATCAGCCTTCTATATGCCAAGCAGAAAAACATATCCATGTCTTGTGATAAACAATAACATTCAAGGCTTAGCAGAACCTTATGGCCCTTTCATGTGTGTATTTCACAGACAAGGATATTAGACAGAGAAAGTTTATAAGTGACTAAACATTACACATCTAGTGAGATGTATAGATCAGTTTGAGCCCCCCAACAGCCTAACTACTAAGTCTACATCCTAGCAATAAAAAATAAAGTATGGCGTCTAAGAGCATGGAGCCTACAGCCAGGGAAAACTGGGACCAGATTCTCTTTGATTCCATAACCTGGACAATAAAGCCTAACTGCTCTTTGTTTCCACTTCCCAAATGTTGATAATTCACAAAAGCTCGTGAAGATTAATTAAATCTATACATAATATGTTATGACTCTTAAGTTAAACTGTCAACTCTATTGGCGTGAGTGCTCCTTAGGGGCTGTGTACAGCACACTTTGGGTGTGTCCGGGAAGGTCACGCAGATGTGACCTGGGTGCTATATCTGCCCCCATCCCTTTCCTTTCCAGCCCTGTTTCCCTGTTGCCCTTCTAAACTGTCATGAACTAAGCAGCTCAGCCATGAAATTCCTGCCTTTGAGCCTGTAGACCATGGATTGAATCCTCTGAAACCATTAACCAAAAGACCTTCTTGTTTATTTATTTTTTGTTTGAGTTTATGTATTTATTTTTTTGGTACTGGGGATTGAACTCGGGTCTTTGTGCTTGCAAGGCAGGCCACCAAACCGCTGAGCTAAATCCCTGGCCCACTTCTTGTTTATTTGTTTGTTTTTTTGGTTTTTTGAGACAAGGTCTCACTATGTAGTTGAGACTGACCTGGACCTCACTAGTAGACCCGGCTGGTCTCGAACTCACAGCGATCCTCCTGCCTCAGCCTCCTGAGTGCTGAAATTATAAGTGTGTGCCGCCACACCCGGCCTAAAAACTTCTTGTTTAAATTGTGGGTGTCAGATAATTCATTCCAGCAATGGGAAAGCTGACCCATACACGTGGCAAACAGTCTGACACAAAGAATTATGTTGAGAAATACCAGCTTTAAAAGGGCAACCTCTCAAACACTGATTTTAGACCCTATGACTCCTGCTTAATAGGAACAATTCATTGTTTTTGGAACCAGCTGCTTACTTCATGCTCCAGTCTGCTCTTTTGTAGTTCCTGCCAATGTTACAAATTTTCCTGTAAGTTATTTTTATGATAGCATCTTTAGAAAATGGAAATAGTTTCAGGACTTTCTCATTGGACAATGTTAAGGCTTCACTATTATACTGGATATAGGAGAAAGAAAGCAAATAAAAAGATAGCCTCCTTTGCAACTCTCCCCAAATTGAGCTAATATCCCACTATCTACCAGAAGTCTTACCAATGACATAGAAACATATTTTGCATGTGTATGTTACATATAGTGAGAAACAAGAAGGAACTGTGAAAGATCATCTATTACTGTAATATGCAATTTCCTAGAGAAATGAACTGTGCATAAACAGTTTTTATGTTACTTGCAACACCTTGGCTCATCACAATAGCAACAGACAGTAGCTATGACATATCAAAGCAGTATAGGGTGTACTACAGTTAATTTTAAATAGTTATGATTTAGCTCTTCATTTTAACCTTTGTTTACATTTCTCTTGAGTGAAAATGACTATATGTATATAATCTGTGCACTTCGAGTTTGGTAAATTTTAACTTTTAAAATAGATCGGGTCTATTTTATAGTGGTAAACGATAAAATAGACTTACCTAGATATGTTTTATATATACATGATGTATGGGGTTTTTATTTATATGTATATTTCTAGGCTAAATGGTTTGCCACATTTTTTCAAGTTTTCTCGCCTCAGGTGGAGGAAGGGGGAGCTTACAGAAAAGTTTATAAGCTGATTTGCGCAGTTCAAAGCCCTTTCCTCAAGGGCGAACAATACTAAAGGCCTGTGATTGCTTTTTAGGTGTGCCTTAGTCTATTTGTGAGAAAAGCAAAAGCCGTGCAGTGCAAGATACACAGCGTTTCCGCGAAGCGGACGGTGTGTCCTGCGAAACTTCAACTGTTTGGGCCTTCGGAAAAGAGAGGCCCTGTTTTAAACCACAGAAATTACATAAGGTGATTTAGCGCCACATCGACTGTGAAATTTAAATATGCAATTAAAGAATAAACATAAGACACTGGGAAAAAACGTATTGGCACTCCGCGTGGCTTCTTATGCAAACTCTTGCAGAGCCCCCGGGTCTGTGCAACCACACAAGCACACGTCACTGCCAACCCCCCGCCCACGCCCCTTTGCAAAACACTCTGGGCCTAGAGCAAGCAGAAATCCGTCAGGGACGCCAAGCGAGGTAGCCCCCTACCACGCCCGGGTTGCCGGTCCGCAGCTTCCCTTCGCTGGTCCCGCCCCGGATCTGTGCGCTCCGGGTCCGCCCCGCGCGCTGCATTCCGGACTGACCAGCAGACAACATGGCTAGGCTGGGCAGTGTGCTTTTTGCCCGGGCGTCCCAGCTGCTCTGCGGCTTCGGTCCTCGGCGGGTAAGGCGGCGCCGGAGGATCGGAGGGTGCGGCTACTCCCCTGCCAGTGCCTGCCTCCGAGGTCGAAGACCAAGGTCCCAGTGCTCGGAGAGGCGCGCGCCAGGACTGCGCGTCCTAAGCGCCAGGAGAGAGGGCTGGGATTCTCGGGGTGCTAGGAGGAGAGCAGTCTGGGCTTCCGGGGGTCCCAGCAGCGAGGGCCGGCGGTCCCAGAACGCAGGGAGGCGCGAGCAAGGACGGGGCACCTAGTCTCCGGGGCTGGGACAATCCGGGGAGAGGAGAAGCAGCAGAGGTCATATTCCCTAGTCAGAGGTAGGTCTGTTGTTGTAGAGGGTTAAGGAGACATGGACTTTTCTAAGTTAGAGGTCTCAGAGTCGTGTGCACATTAGGTAAGGAAGGATAGAGTGTAGCTCTAGGAGAGGTCACGGTTGGGAGTGGGTCCCAGAGCGAACGCTGGTCGTATACGAAGCCCTTTTTGTTGAGGAACATCCTTCTACGGTAGCAGATGTTGGTTGTGCAATCAGTCATTAGTACAGACTATCAGAAGTAGAAAAAAAGAAAAGACGAACCTTCAGTAAAGAAGTTTTGTTTGGGAAGAAACAAAGAACAGGATTGCAATCCAAACACAAGCTCTGGTATGACTGGCGGACAAAGGAGTTTCGCTACCACAGATACGTATATCTGCAGGGTTTTTTGAGGAAAGGTCAATGGCATTTAACCTGCTTTTAACAGCTGGCAAAGCTCGGATTGGCAGCAAAGCAGTAAGGTCATAGTTCTGTAGTTAGTTGCTGACAAACTACAGTCTTAAAGATATGGTAGGTTTTCCCCTTAGATTGCTTCTATGCTAAAGTTCCTTTAAAAAAAAAAAAGTACCTGGAGTAGGCAGGCCAGAGCAGAGTTCCCTTTCTTACCCCTGGTTCCTTTACTTAATTTTAGTGGGATTTGACAAGGAATTACTTCATTAGTTTAATGAATTTTCAACAAAAAATTCACATAAAAATTAACTCAAAAATCAAAACCTGAGCTGTCTGTAGACTCCCCATTTCAGAGGTAAAACTGGGAGAGATGCATCTGAAGTCTCCCACCTCTGTGTCCCTCTGACTTCTTTGTTGTGTCAACATTTCTCCGTTGGACCTATAATGAACATCACATGCACAGATGAAAAGAACCAGGAATAGGAAAAGAAACGAGAAAGGTAAAAGAAGCAATGATATCCAAGACAGGTTCTACCCCCAGCTAAATTTGAGCACCTTAAACTTCTATCAAAAATTCTTTAGTCAAGTAGAAAAGTTAACTAGCAATTAAAACCTTTTTTTTAGTTTTTTTTTTTTATAAATCATTAGGATTATGGTAGTAAGGTCACACAGACCACATCATAGTTTCTGATACTATTAGTCAATATAGTTTGAGAAGAGAAAAATAAGTCACTTAAAGATTGATTGTAATCTGGTAATTCTGAAATTTCTTTAAGAAAAATATAAATTTAGAGGACTGGTTTTTGAGGCGAGTATGGCACCTGTCAGTGTGGTTTGTCCTCTTCCTGGCACATGGTGGATGGATTTTGAATTCCCGAAAGAAGAAAAGTCTTAGCATCTGTGAACTGGAAGGCTGTTCTGGGAACGTCATGCTTTTGAAGGCAAATACAAGTTATAATTAGAATGCCTCGTTTGAATATTTTTGTTGCCATAACCAAAAGAAATGTTTCATTATAAAACTTATTTGTAAGGGCTGGGGATTTAGCTCAGTGGTGCCACCGCCTGCCTCGAAAGCTCAGAGTCCCAGGTTCAGTCCCCAGTACCGCAAAAAAAAAAAAAAAAAAAAAAAAAAAAGTGAAATGCTATATTAAGTTTTGCTATTAGCTAGCAGGTCTCAGTTCAATAAACATGTATTAAGAAGTAGCTCTAAGCCTGGCTCTGTGCTATGTCCTGGGAATGTAAAAATTCAAAAAGAAACAAGCCCTGGTCTTGGGGATCAAACTTAGAACCTTGTGCTTGTGAGGCAAGCGGCAGAATCACTGAGCTAAAACCCTGTTTTTAATTGCTTCTGATTCCCCTGAGCATAACATCCAACCCTTCAGTTGTCTATCAAGAATTGGTAATTTTAAGTTCCTATAAAGTATTGGTGTTCTTTGGAGATGATCATGGTTGAAAAGACATCCATACCTTCAGTTCAGTAAGTTCATGTTTCTGAAACTATGGATAATTGCACAAGAGTAGGCCTTAAAATAAATTTAGTAGAGCAAAATAGGTTGTAAAAAAATAAATTGGAATAAAATGGGAAACAATTCATTTCGTGTGATAAGGTTAAGTAAGTTGATTTTGTGGCATTTTAAATTTTTACTAGTGCATGCTTGCAGTAAGTAATGATTGCATTTATCATGGGGAGTTGGTACCTGTACATAAGACATTAATTCTTTTTACTTCTTCCCCTTCCCTCCTTACTCCCTCCATCTCTTGATCGCCTTCTCACTTAAAAGATGTAGCTCCCTGTTTCCTGTTATCTTTTATTTTGCTCTTTACATTACTTGTACTTTAGGTTTCTCATATGAGATAAACCATGTGATATTTAAACTTGTGTGTCTGATTTATTTCGCTGAACATGGTCTCAAGGTACATCCATTTTTCTACAAATGGATCAAGTTTACCTTCCTTTATAGGAGAGTAGTGCTACATTGTGCATATATTCCCACATTTTCTTCATACATTCATCTGTTGATGCATATCTAGACTGCTTCCAAGATTTAGCTATTATGAATTGTGCTGCTATAAACATGGGTTTGCATGTATCACTATAATGCAATGACTTTAATTCTAGATAAAGAGGAAAAACTTGAATGGAATTTCTATTTTTACTTTTGGGATGCATCTCCAAACTGATTTCCACAGAGGTTGTACTAGTTTACCTTTCCATCAACAATTTAGAAGGGGTTCTTTTTCCCTGTAGGCTTGTCAGCATTTATTTTGTTACTATTTGATTTTTTTTTTTTTAAACCGGGGATTGGGCTCCGGACCTTGTGCTTGTCAGGCGGGCATGGCAAAACTGAGCTAAATCTCCACCAACTTTTTGATTTCTTTTTGGAATAAGATGGAATCTCTGTTGTTTTAATTGCATTTCTCTAATGGCCAGATATGCTGAACATTTTTTCATGCACTTATTGGTCTTCTGTACTTCTAAGAAGTGTCTATTTCATTTACCCACTTTTTGGTTAGGTCTTCTATTTTTTGAGGTCTCATATTTTTAATTCTTTATATATTCTAAATACTAGTCCTTTATCCAAGGAGTAGCTTCCAAACCTTTTTTCTCTAGGTTGTCTCTTCACTCTGTTGGTTGTTCCCTTTGCTGTGTAGCTTTTTAGGTTGATACATTCTCATTTGTTGATTCTTTATATTATTTTTTGTACTACTGAGATTTTGCTCAGAAAGTCATTACCTATGTCTGTGTCAAGATTTTAACCTATTTTATCTTCCAGCAGATTAAGTATTTGTTTTAATATTTATTCTTTGATCCATTTTGATTTTAGTTTAATAAATGGTGAGACATATGGTTGTAGATTTAGTCTTTTGCATGTGTAGTTTTCCTATCTTTCCTCCAGAATATGTTTTTGGCCCCTTTGTCAAAGATAAGATGGCTAAAAGGAAATAAGGGAAAAGAAGAAAAATATCAGAAAATGAAAAAATGGAAATAAAGTATTTGTAAATGGGGAAGGCAGGAGGGAGTGAAGGGAGGGCAGAGGTAAGGGGAAAAAATGAGAACCAAGACCTGTCATGTAACGGTACAAGATCCCAATGATGAATGTAACTGTACTGTATACCTAAAATGTACCAATAAACTCAATGGGGAAAAAAAAGATAAGATGGCGGAATGTGCCTGGAGTTATTATAGCATACTCAATTGTTCTATTGATTAACATACCTGTTTTTATGTCACTACCCTCCTGTTTTTTAAATCACTATTGCTTTGTAGTATAACTTGAAATCCAGGATTATGACACCTCCTGGTTTACTCTTGTTACCCAGGATTACTTTTGCTATTCTATGTCTCTTCTGGTTCCATATAAAATTTAGGTTGGTTTTCTATGTTTTTCTGAGAAACTCCTTTGGTGTTTTGATTGGGATTGCATTAAATCTATATACCAGGATCTTGTCGTCTTCCTGATTTTGGAGGAAACATTTTCAGTTTTTTCCCATTTAGTTTGATTTAATATGATGCTGGCAGTAGGTTTGTCATAAATGGAGTTTACCAGGCCCCCAAAGTAAACTCGACTTAAAGAATGGCATGTAGCAAGAAGTGAAGGAGCACGGCTTCTTTCTAAAAGCTCAGTGACTCGGTGTTGTGGAGTTTGTGAAGTATGAGGGCAGAAAAAGGTGCATGAAAAATGACACTGGTCTGGTTTCTGGGTCCTCATGGTGGACTTCATTTACTGATGTGGCATGTTGAGCATTTGCTATGTGCTAGGCACTGGACTGAGGGTGCGAAGGTGATAAGAATTGCTCATTGTTGCCCTCAAGAAGGTTACAGCCTAGTAATAGTATGGTGTTATTATAGGAGGTATATTAAGATGGGTTTTCATGACCTTGGAGGGAGTCCAAAATAAATAGCATCTCTTTTTTCCATCCTGAAAAACAAGAGTAAAGATGGAGTCTAAAACATCACTGTTTTTAGGACTTGTTCTGAGAGCCACTTGAGTCTTAAAATAACTGGACTTTCTGAATTTGGTAGACTTATGGCCTTACAAAGAGGTTGGGCCATTGCTCTCTGCAGGCAGCTAGTTCCTAAGAAGATTAGGTCTAAGAAAGTCTCCTGAGGTTTGATGATTCTACTAGGTTTTACCAGATAGACCATCTCTATGGGGACAGGGTGACTAAGGGGGCAGAAAGAAGGCTAGCATTGCATAACGGAACGGAGCTCCCTACAGCAGCACTGGAAGAAAAAAGCATTTTCTCTCCTTCATACCACCTTTTCCCCATTTAATTTTATGGCACTGTGTGTGTGTGTGTGTGTGTGTGTGTGTGTGTGTGTGTGTATCTAAGCAGAGACCTAAATTAAGAAAAGTAGAAGTTAGCCAGGGGGAAAGCTGTAACAAAGTGTAAGAAAGTTCAAGACAAGAAAGTGGTTTATGTGAAAGACAGGAATAGAGGTTATTGGTTGAGTGTGGAAGCAAGGACTTGGAAACAAGATAATGAACAGGTAGTGGGCCAAAAAGAGTTAAGAGGTTTATCTCAAAGGCACAGGAGTGGAGATAAGAATGTAGACAAAGGGTTAAATCTTGGGTGATTCTCCAGATGAAAGATAGTATGGGCTCAACTAAGGAATAGCCCTGAATGGAGAAAGACTTGAAGTAGAGGGATTTTAGGATGAGCTTTGAGAGTTTTTTGTTTTCTTTTTTTGGTATTGGGGATCAAACTCGGGTCCTTGCATTTGCAAGGTGAGAGTTTTTGATGAATGGTTGAAGTGGGGCTTTTGGTAAGGAAGGAAGAGTGGGCCATGCTGTGAAAGTGATACAGTGCCATCAAACTTATGAAAACGAAGATGATCTCATCAAGTAAGACTTGAGAGATGAAAACCAGAAATCAAAACTGAAATAAAGGGATCAGAATTCATGATAGCATAACAGTTGTGAGCACTAAAATCCCAACTTGATGTTTTGACAGTGGGTTGTATGACGAGCCCAGATTTCTATTTTTAGCATCTGAGCTAAGGACAGGACCACTCTCTGATAGAGGGAGTTTGAGGGGGAGGAGAGAAGTGAGAGATGTCAGTCCTGAAATATCAGTGGGCTCTGGGACTCCTAAACTGGCGTGTAAGTAATTAAGTTGCAAAGATGGAAGTGAGAATGTTAATTCTTCCAGGAGCATTAGTGAAGGGTGGCAGAGCTCCGAGAGCTAGGTTTGGATGATGAATGTTGGGTGATAATAGGGAGCAGTTCATGGAAGGTAAGGAGGTAGGAAATAGTGTTTGGGGGAACCCTGATCACTTTTTTTTCCCTAGTATGAATTTCAAGGAAGATGAGGAAGGAGAGATGAGCAATGGCTTGCGATGCTGTGTGAAGCTGAGGAACTTGTACTTTATGCAGCTTTGGGAACCATTGGAGAACTCTGAGAAGTAACATGGTCATGTGTTCAGTTCCTTGCAGAGCAGTATTTCAGATGATTTGGGATGGGCAGAGGCTGGAGATCAGCAAGTAGGGGCACTGAGTAGACCCTCAGTATTTATGAATGCTGCAAGATAAGGGTCTTGGAAATTAGGCTGTGGATAGGGAAGAAAGATACTGTGCCCTAAAATAAGGGCTAGAACTACAGGCTTTCATAACTACTGCAATGGTAAAATGATGTCACTATTGGCCTTGAGCCTTGATTTTTTTTCTCAGCTTTCAAACTTATTTCCTACTCTGGCTTAGATATCTCCAGGTAAGTATTCCGCAGGTATTCCAGGCACAACATTTCTAATATAGAAGTTGGTATCTTAAGTCTTCCAATATAGGACTCATGTGGATCCATTTATTTCAGTTGTAGCATCTTTGGTTTTTATCTCTTCTCTTACTCTTGGCTAGGTAGCATCTGTGTGTAGGCTAACTTACATACCGTGTCTCCTCTTCATTTCTTCTGCTCTAAACATCTCTTACCTTGACAGTACCTCCTTTCCAGTAGGTCTCTATTTTCGCTTCCTTGCTCACAGTTAAGTCTTAATCTTCCTAGATTAAGCAATGTAAAATAAGACACCAAGGTGAAGTTGACACAGGTGGAAGAACTCTCAGTTCAGTGGCCTTAGCCGATTTGATGAGCAGGAGATCTCTTTGTCTACATGAATGACTGTGAAATGACATTCAGAGTATGATAAGGTTGGATTTAAGGCAAGAAGAAATATAGGTATAGATAGGCAATATAGGTCTGCTTATTTTCTGGGATACAAGTAATTGTATGGGCCAACTTCTCACCACTCCTGATGACAGCATCCTGGTTCACCCATCGCCATCTCCTGCCTGGCCTGCTGCACAGTGTTACACCAACTCTCCGTGCCTCCATTCTTCTCACCCCACCCCACTCTCAACATAGCAGTCAAAAGGAACCTCTAGAAACCCCAAGCATCTTAGTGATCTGCTTCAAACTTCCTAGGTGTTTTGCACACAGCTCAGACTCAGAGCCTACGTCTGCGTCGTGCCTGACATCTCGGTCCAGTCCCCTTTGCCCCACTCCCTCGCCTTTCCCTGCCTGTTTCTCCAGGCACTAGGCACACGTTCTTCTTAGGGCCTCTGCTCCATATTCTTCCATTGTCTGAAACTGTCACTCGTCCTTCATCTCTTTCAGGTCTTCACTCAGATGTCACGTTAGTAAGGCCTTTGCTGACCTGGTTAAGCTGGCAGTGCTCTACCTCTATCCCATGCCTTATTTTTCCCTGCAGCACATACCAAATTTTAATATAGTATCTATTGAATTTAACTGGCTTATCCTTTGTCTTCCCAAATATAATATAACCAAGGGCCTAGAACCATACCTGGGGGATAGCAGATGCTCAGGAAAAACTTGCTAATCTTAACTAAATGAATGAACTCTATGCCTAATTATAATGTTACATATATCTGTATATTTTTTGGATGTAGCAAATTCCCAAATCAAAACAAGCCCTTTGTTAAGACTGAAGGTTCTGATTTTTGGTTCAAAAGAAGTCATGTTAGCCAATATAATAGGGAATCATCAAAAGATGACTTAAATGAGAGACAGACATGAGTGAAAACCTCAGTCGAATACTTCGAATTACCTCCTGATTTATCTCTAATTGTAATCTCCATTTATTTATTTAAGTACTGGGAATTGAACTTGGGACCTTGTGCTTGCCAAGCAGGTGCAGCACTGCTGATCTACATCCCTGGCCCTAGCTCTCTTTATTTTGTAGGATTTGGATGCATTTATTCAGTGTGCATCTAACAGCAAACAGATAAGAACTCTAGTAACAAAAATAAGTACGCCCTGTAGCACAGGGCATCTACTTTTTCAACGACTTGCATTCACTGTAGTACATTCGGTGCAGTATGGTGTTTCGTTACTCAGCAATGTAATTTCTGCCTTGCTACTGGCAACTGTACGCCTCAGCCTAGCTATTGGAGCTGAGTCCAGTGAGCCAGTTTCTTTTATATTTGCTCAACCTTCACGTTGCTGTGGCAACAAGATCTGTGCTTTGCAGGAGCTCTGGATGTCTCAGGATGCAGAACCCTGATTTAAGTGAAGGAATGAATGGACGTGTTCAGAGAGTGCACACAAGAGAGTAAGAGCTTCACATGGGTGTGGCAGAATTGGAACACTTCAATTTCTTAAAGTTTTCAAGTTCACTGTTGTTATTCGGGAAAGGACAGTTTTTGATTTTACAGGATTTTCCTTTTCTGCACCAGGATGTCCTGTAGAGTGTCCCCCTATTTGCCTCTTGTTTTTCTGCAAACCTGGGGCCCAGAACCACATACATTGTGCTGAAGTGGCATTGGTCTGGGCATTGGAAAGAGCCAGCATGGCACAGACAGTTGCCCTCTAGCAATCAAAATAAATTGGGATGTAGCTTTGGAAGGCTTACTATGTGCAGGTGTATAAATACATGAAGGGCTTTGGGAATGCAATGATGTGCCTTCTTCAAACTCCTGCTTTAAAAATACGGCTTCCCAGTGTTTTCTAACCTGATTTTTATATGATAGTATACAAAGCTATTGTGTGAATTTGAGTCAGAAGAAAAATTTGATCTAAAAATTTCCATTTGGCCTAAACCAACAGATACTTAGTACTCCCTTTCCCAGACAGCTATAGAAGTATTTTGTCTATAAAGACAGCTCACATTCACAAATTACATATTGAGAATTTACGTGTCAGGTGAGGCATATGTCCTTATTAAACTGATTCTATGCCTCCTCCTCCTCTTCCTTCTTATTCTTCTCATGAGATAGGGTCTCACTATGTAGTCCAGGCTGGCCTCAAATTTACGGCGATCCTCCTGCCTCAGCCTTCCAAGTGCTGCAATTACAGGCATGCACTCTATGCCATCTTCTTGTTATAACTTTGTTTTTCTCTGCACCATTCCTGAAATATGTGCTTGCATATATGATTCAATTTTGTGTTTTTAGTGAGATATTAATTAAAATACATATTGCACATTTAAGCTGTATGAAGGCTATACAGTGCTAATATACTGTACATTGTTTTATAAGTGGGAAATCCTTCCCCCAAGATGTTATTACAAAGAATAGTTTCTTATGGATTCTTGTAGCAATTTTTACATATATATTAATATGTATGAAGATGCCCTCATTGTAAAAAAGCCAAACAAATGAGAACATATTATTTATGTTTGTCTATCTTGGGTTTTTGATTTAATAAGTAATACCTCACACTGTTGGTATTCAACAAATATTTGTTGAATGATCAAAGAGACAATGTATCTGCAAGGATGTTTATAATCCTTTTTGTAGATAATACATTCAGTAATATTTTTAACTATTTTGAATCTGTTGCATTTCATTGCTTATTAAATTTAGTATAATCTTATCAACTTGCAGAAAGCCAACCAGGATTTGGACAGGGATATAATTGAATCTGTTGATTGGTGTAGGATAGTATCATGTTCTACACAAAATAACTTTTCTAACCCATGAATGTACGTTGTCATTTATTTAGATCTTTAATTAATGATATTAATGATTCATTGTAGTTTTCAAACGAACAACCCTTGCTTTGTTTTCTTTTTTCTTTTCTCTCTCTCTGTCTCTCTGTCTCTCCCTTTCCCACCTCTCTTTCTCCCTCCCTTTTTGGTAGTACTAGGGATTGAACCCAGAGCCTTTGGAATGAGCTATATCCCCAGCCCTTTTCATCTTTAGACCAGGTTTTCCTAAGGCACAAAATTGCTCAGGCTGGAATTTACAATCCTCCTGCCTCAGCTTCCCAGTGTTGGGATTATAGGTGTGTGCCCCATGACTGGCATTGCACTTTATTAAATTTAATTTTCTTTGTATTTTATTCTTTCAGTGTGCTCATAAATAGCACTACTTTCTCAATCTCTTTTTTATCTTAGTACACATCCTTTATAAGTGGTGCTGGGAATTGAACCAAGGACCTTGTGCAATTGAACCAGGCAAGTGCTCACCACCAAGTTACACCCTTTTGGTGCATAACTGTGAGGGCATCACCTGCATCACTCTTCCTAAATGAGTGAGTGTGTCTGTTAGATAAATTCCTGAACGTGGATCAAAGGGTCTTTATAGTTAACATTTGATAAATTTTGCCTCCAAGAACTTGCCATGATTCATATCAATAGGTTAGATTTCTCATATATTATAAGAAATTTGTACTTTAACCAATCTGGTTGAAGAAAAATGTTACCTTTATTTATATATGATATTCAGTTATAACTATAGGCAGATTTAAAATTTCTAACAAAGATATTTTGCCAAAATTGAAAGCTTTTAGAGTTTTTAAGAGAGATAGGCCACCACAAATCTTCACAGAAATTAGTCTTGATTTGAAAGGTATTATTTATTTGCAAAACAGCTTACTTCTAGAAAAACTGCAAAGCAAGATTTGAAAATCTTTCAAAGCTTATTTTGTATTTACTTTCTGTAATTCAAAAGAAAATGGCCAAAGGCACCTTCAGGTTATTTATGAGGCTTTTTGTAGAAATATAAGAGTAAACCCATTATGATCCTGTAAGGTCTGATCATTTAAATTGAAATGAAAAACTTACTTTAAGGCAAAGAGATGGCTGAAGTTTTATTCATGGATATGCTGTCAATTGTTAGAAGGTAACTAAGTTAAAATAGCATATCAGTTTTTCTACTTTTTGCATCAGTAGGGAAGTGAAATAAAAAGATCAGTATTAACAGATTAAATAAAATAGGCAAGGTTGTTATGTAATCGTTGCATGATAACACTAGGAATTGTTATTATCAAATATGAATTTTTTACCTTTAGACATTGAGAAAATGCTTTCAAATAAATATTAAGTTTGTATGTAAATATCTTTTTAAATTGTCTTTCAGAGAACTTCACATCAAATTCCCTACACAAATTAACACAATAAAAATAGAACCTTTGGAAAATTAGAATACATTTTTTCATTATTATTAGGTAGTGACAGTTACCAGCCTACCTGTGCAAACTTCCTGATTCGTCATCTTAATATAATGATTCTGGAGGTGGGTGGCAGTCTTAAGTAAAACTGCCATTTATGCAGAAAAAAAATGATTGTAGGTTGCTTGGATTATCATGCTTTTGTAAAAGGATACCAAAATAATAATAATAATCTGCTTTGTTAACAAGAAGCTAAAAGAAATATGATGACTGGCTGAAATAGCCAGATTTACAATTTTTTCTTCATTTTATATGTGTTCTCAAATTTTGTCTTTCCATAATTATTTTCCTGATTATAAAATCAAATCATACTTAATGGATAGATTTTGAAAATATTTAAATCCTACCAAACAGGAAAAAAAATTACTCTTAATTATATCACTTAGAGACAGTAACTGTAATGCAAAAGATAGACTCTGAAGTCACCCAGATCTTGGGTTTGAGTCAGGTCTGTACTAATTTACCTTATAAGGCTGCAATGAGGAAAGTCGAGAGGAGACACTGGCATATGGTAAGTATTCAGTCTAGTACTCACTGTTATTGTAGCTTTTTTCTAAGCATTTTTATTTGTAGTTAAGAACATACTGTATGTTTGTTTCTTTTTCTTCATATCATAAATATTTTCTTGTGTAATTATTTAGCTTATAGGAGCACCCTAGAAGGAAATGATAGATTCTGGAGTTTTGATCTTTCATTATCACCTGATCAGGGAGTAACATCTATGCATCTGGTGTGATTATTAAGCTTAGTAGGAGCTCAGAGAATAGGTAGGCAATATGCAGGGTCATTATCACAGGGGCCTGAGGCCTTGTGAGCCCATATTTGATCTTGGTCCTGCAACTTTGTCAATGTTTTAACCTCTCTGAGCCTGTCTTGTACAAGGAGGTAAAAACAGTACTTATTTCATGTGGTTGTTGTGGTGATCAGTTTAATATCTAATCCTGGCCCATGGTAACCACTTAATGAATGTTAGCTTCTGTTGCTATGCTCAATACTTGAAATTTGTTTTTAATGTCTAAATGTGAGAGACTATCAGTGGTTTTATTTTTTTTTACAAGTAATGTGATTGTGTGCTAAAATATAAAACAGGGCAACACAAAATTTTTGGTTTAAAATGGATTGAGCTTCCCCATTTCAAGTATAATAGCAATAGTTTATCTATTGTAAATGTATTTGCCAGAAGAAAACATGGAAAGAGGAATTTGATTTAATAAACCATATAAAGAATTATTATTATTTTCAGTACCAGGGATCAAATTCAGGACCTTGTGCTTGTGAGGCACATGCAGCACCAGAGCTAAATCAGTGCCACTGAGCTAAATCCCCGACCCTTTCAAAGAATCTTAAAATAATTTTTTCAGTAATTTAGAAATGGAATGTCCTTTTTACCAAATTATTCTTTTAAAAGGCAAAAATGCTTTATATTAGTTTTTTAAGTTAGGCAAAATACTTGCAAATAATAGTGCTAGCATACAAAGAATCCAAATGATGCTCCTACATACAAATGTGATTGTTTTACTTGTGTTAGCTCATGTAACCGCATGGTGTTCTGTGCAGAAGGTTTGTTTCTTGTCCCTGTTTCACGGAGGAACCACAGAAAAGTTAAATAGCTTTGCTGGTACTAGTTAGTTACATAACTAGAAAATTCTGCCCTTTGTTGGTTAGCTTCAGAGACCTTTTTTTTTTTTAACCATTTCATTATGTTACTTAACACTCAGGAAAGAATAATAATAGAGTAAGTGCAGTAATTATATTGACTACATATAAAACCACCGTGAGTATATTGATCCAGACATTTGATTAACATTAAATTTAAGCATGTTTAAAAAGTTAATCTAAAAAGAAAATAAAAAAGTTCTTCTCTTCTGTAGAAACCCATGTATGTACATTTCAATTCTTTTTTTTTTTTAATTCCCTTTTAGTTTTTCAGTCATGGGAGAAAAACATTATATCAAAACGTTGAAGCTCCACAGGCTAAATTCTTTCGACCGCTTCTAAAAGCTATGCTACCACCTGATACTTTTAAAGGAAAAGTGGCATTTATTACTGGAGGGGGTACCGGCCTCGGCAAAGCAATGACAACTTTTCTGTCCACCCTGGGTGCACAATGCGTGATAGCCAGTCGGTAAGTTACACTCAGGAGTCACGTGAGAGAAGAAACCGTCTGTGCCTCAATATATTGAAAGCATTGTTTGCCAGCATTGTTTGATTTGCACCTTAATCTTACAGGAATTGTTCTAGAGATTACTTAAATAAATGTCCTTGGAAAAAGTCGGTTATAACTTGAGATGATAGAAATAATGACAGTCATGAAACTGGTGACATATATGCTCCTGAATCCAGTGTTTTGGGGGGTATTGGGGTTGAACCCAGGCACTTCACAGTGAGTGACAGTCTCAGAACTTTTTGTATTTCTGTTTGTTTATTTTGAGACGGTGTCTCACTAAACTATTAAGTTACCTGGGCTGGGCTTGAATTTGAGATCCTCCTGTATCAGCCTCCCAGAGTGATGGGATTACAGGCAAACAGTAGCACACTCAGCAAGTAGCTTCTTTTCTGTATGTAAAGATGAAGTTTAAAAGGTAAGATTAAAAAATGCTACTTTGAGTCTACGTTAACGTTCAGTGGGAGTGGTTAGGATTACTGCTTTGATTCATAACTGACCTTGTAGCAGGATAATGGATACTTCAGTTTTCTTAGACAGCTATTTCAGAACAACTGTTGTAATAAACAGGAAGGATAAAGCCATGTGAAAGGAATTATCTTCTTTTTTGGGCGTATCCTGGCACTCTAAGTCTGGAACTGTAAAGTCTGGTCAAAAAACCCACCGTTTCCTCCACTTTTAAATGGTGTATCATTTTATTGGTCATCTCAGTAATGGTCATTATATCATTCATCAATGCAAATTGGCCAGAATTTTTTTTTGTTGTAATGTATTTAAAATTTTTTAAATATTCTATTTTAATACTACATAATTTATCTTCACATATTTGTGTGTGTGTGTGTGTGTGTGTGTGTGTGTGTGTGTTTTAAGGATGTAAGACAAGGCATCCATGTTATCTGAACCTGTAACTTTGCGCTAAACCTACTAACACAGCATAAAGGTATATTCTTTGTGAAGCTAGCATGGATGAAAGCATGGGTACAATGATTATAATTAGGGGAATTTAAATCTATGAGTAGATAATCCAAAGTGATTGGTGTAAAAGTAACTGATTCAATGAATTAGTATCAGATAAGTAAAAATTATTTGAATTCAACTTTCAGAAAATGAGTTCATTCAAACTAATTTGTGTTGAGAGATCACACTTCAGCAGAATTCTTCTCATGCAGCTGTAGATTCTCCATGTCCTTTAACTTATGGAACTAGAAAGAAAAATATAATAAGTCATTTCAGAATTCATGCAAAATATCTGCCATGTATTTATTTCTAGGAACACTGATGTTTTGAAAGCTACTGCAGAACAGATTTCTTCTCAAACTGGAAATGAGGTACATTAAACAGCAGTTATTTAAATTAGGTATAGGAATTGCAATATGTATCAATAATTTATTCCTGCTCTTGTTTTAGGAAGTCTAGAAAATGTAGGGTTCTTTTTTTCTGTTTTTTTGCAGGTTCATGCAATTCAGTGTGATGTGAGGAACCCTGAAATGGTTCACAACTCTGTGATGGAACTGATCAGAGTAGCAGGACATCCTGATGTAAGTGTAATGGTGATGAAACCAAAGCACAAGGCTTTTGATGTTGATAACACTCACCAGGATGCACAAAGGAAACAAACTCTTCATGTGGGTAAGAGCTGTGTTGAGAAGGACTTACTTTGTTTCCAGAAGAAAATGTCAGCTTGGCTTACAGCAGGGAAAAGATGAGAAGGACCACTATACTACTTCCTTCCAGGGATATTTTAAAGATGCATTTATAATCATAGAACAAACTTAAATTCAGTTTATATAAATAAGACTGTGAAACAATGGGAGCAGTTATCCAAAAATACAATATCTAGTTTAAATGACTCATAGTATCTGCTTTTCCTGATAACTTTTTGGTTGTCATTCTCAGTGGAAGAAAGCAGTACAAACTAGGAAGACTGCAAGAATTTCCAAATTTCTCCTGTTAAGATGTGAGATATAAATAGATATTTTGCTGTTATTTGGTTCATTTATTAGAGAGAAGAGATTTGTTCCCAATAGTCTGACTTTTCATTGTTAAAGATATTTTTAGAGGGACCAGTAATATTGAATCTGCTGTAGAATTAAGTAGAACATTTATATAATGAAGAAAAAGATTACCAACCAAGAATTTCATGAAGTTAAATAATACTACAAATTGAAAGGCATTTTTTGAGGTGCCTTGAAATAAAGTATAGTCACATGATAAATATGCTTAATCTGTTTTTGTTTTCTTAATAATGGATTATACTCTAAAGATAGGTTTAGGATTCTGGAATTGGGAAATAATGTGATTTTTATAGGCTCCAAAAACATTAAAGCAACCCAAATCTCATGGTATTATTTTGTATCTATGAACTTCAGCTGTATTATATCATTTGGATTAATACATTTTGGAAATAAAAGCCTTAGAGTAAAAGTGTTTGTTTTCATCCAGAAGTTTCTGTAACTTGTCTTATTCATGTATTAGATTGTGATAAACAACGCAGCAGGGAATTTTATTTCTCCCACTGAAAGACTCTCTTGTAATGCTTGGAAGACCATATCTGACATAGTTCTAAATGGCACAGCTTATGTGACCCTGGAAATTGGAAAGCAACTAATTAAAGCACAGAAAGGTATGTTTATTTATTCAGACCATATTGGGCCATATTCATTTATTCTTCTCATTTTCGTATTAAGCTCCTACTGTGCACACATTCTGAGCTAAGTGTTGGGATACATTAGAAATTAAATGAGACAAGTCTACTTGTTCGACTCACACTGTGATGATAAAGATACTTAAATTTCATACATTATGATGTATGTCATACTAAATAAGTGTTTCAAGTGCATTGGAAATCCAGACACAGGAATAACTAACTCTTCCCTAGGGTCAGTGATCAGATTGAGGAATGAAGTGGAATTTGAGCAGAATTTTCAAAAATCTAAGTGTGAAGGAGAGAAAGGAAAGATGAAAGTTGCTGTATAGAGACCTGTTGGAGGAAAGACGTGTTTAGGGAATGATAAAGAATTAGATGTTTGTAGGGAGGGGGAGAGACAGGCATATGAAATGGTTATGGGAAGGTGGATTGAGGTGTAACTGGGAAAATTCCAATACCAAAATAAAGAATGTATTGGTTGGGGTTATCAAGAGGAACAGAATCAATAGGCAAACAGATACAGTAAAATTATGCAAGGGGATTTATCAGATATACTCACAGGATCCAAGGTAAGATAGTCCACTATGGCCACCTGTGTGTGGGGGAGCCAAAGGATCCATTAGCTGCTCAGTCCCTCAGAACAAGAGGGATCAAAGGTGCTGTACCTGTCTGAGACTCTCCACAGGGTTGGAGAATGTGTGACTCTCACTGCAATGGAAAGACATTGGAGTTTGATGTCCAAAAGCAATGACAGTAGCAAAGGATGCACCAACCTCAAGTAGAATGAGCTTTTCCAGATGCAGGTGGACTTCCTCCTTCTTTCTGATTCAGTCCATCTGGGCTGCAAGCCTATTGGATGGTGCTACCCACAGTTAGGTTAAGTCTTCTCCCCTCAGTTTGATGGCCTTCGTGTCAGTCATCTCTGGGAACATTTCACTAATCTGCTAGGTGAGTTTTAATCAAGGTGACAGTCACTGATTAAGGGTCACGAGGAGTTTGATATTCATTCTTTCCATTGAAGGTGTGTCATGAAGAATGACTCAATTGAAAAGGGTGCTGGCAGCCATGTTGGGATTTGAAGAAATCCATTTGGAAGAGTGTTTGGCTTTGGGAGGATGTGTATACACGGCTTGGGAGATGAAGTAGGAGACATTGAAGAGCAGCAGGCCTACAAATGAGAACTTTTAGCTGGGGTGAATAGTTTGGATGATAATGACATCAATGAGATTGAAAGGAAAGTAGATTAGGATGGAAAATTTTTGAACATTTCTGTTAGTACTTTGAATGGATTTCTTTGTTGAAGTTTACATAAATAATAAACTTTTATAATGTATGTATGATCTAGAACCAGCATACTTACAAGCTGACTTTTGCTGACTTTTGTGAGTCAAGAAAAGTGCTGTATCCCTGAAGCAGAGGAGGTGAAGACTCTGTCCCGGAATACATTGGGGTTGGGACTTGAAGAAGGATGGGGCTTTCTGTCAGAAAGCATTATGAAAAGGGACAAGAAGGAAAGCTCATGCTCTTCAGAGGATATCCTTTGAGGCTTGAGGGGGTTAAGAAAGTATGGAGGTGATTCAGAGGTTCAACTTCTTTTGTGCAACACGAATAATTCTCAAGCCAGCTTGAGAAAGGATGCAAATGCAGATGGGAGGATGATAGGCATTGCTTTTTAAAACAAGTCCATTCTCCTTGCATTTTTTGAAATAGAAATTACTAGTCACTGATTTTCACTATAGCGAAATGTGTATGATTCAGATTCGGAGGTTGAGTGGTATATTTTTTATTTTATTTGCTTTTTTCCCCAGTAGGGATAGATAAAATTGGGAAAGGCGATAAGAAAGAATGAATTGACTTCTCTTTCCTTGATCTTCGTATCTCTTCTCTGTCTGCCTCTGTCTTATTTCCTCTTTCCCCAAGTCTTGCTCCTGCTCTATTTCTTTATCTTTTTACCTGTGTGAGCTTTTCAGTTTTGGTTCTCTATTTTTCTTTACCTCTGTATCTTTCATTACTTTGTCTTTTCCTCCTGATTATCTCTTATCTCTTCCCTTGCCCATCTCTGTGACCCTGAGATTTGTCTGACTCTCTCCTCATTATTGTCTTTCATTTTAACACAGACTTTTGATCTATTTTTATTCATCACACTGAATTAAAATTCTATGGGTTTCATTAAAAATATATTAAATAAGGCTTTTCAAAAATTGGAAGCCAGGTTTTCTTCCTCTAAGATTCCTGTCAGGTATTGATGTTATAATCTGACAGTTTGGAGAGCTTGCCCCCTAAGACTAAGGAGAGTACAGTGCAAAGGTCTTATTATGGTAGTGGATCAACAATAAATGACCTCAAATTAATGATTGCCCAAGTGTGTAAGGGCATGAGCCTGGAAGTCAGTTCAGGGAGCAATATACAGTAGTTATTAGAAGTACATTAGGTGGTCTAGCATCTAGGAATTCTGTCAAAAGAAGATAATGGGGCAGTCAAATGGGTGAAGGTGAGGACACCAGCAACTGTACTATAGAAGCTCACTTGCTGGGGGCAGGAATTGGACAGCATGTACTTAGAAGACAAATGATGACAGAATCAGGAGCACTGTGGCCCTATTAGGGGCAAAGAAGCTAAATTTAGAAGGATAAGCAGCAGTCACACAAAATTTATAGTTATGAAGAAATGAAAGATGTAGGAAACTTCTAAAGACTTTAGTCTGGTTGTGTTGGTACAGCCACACAGGTTAGTAAATACATGGTTTACTTTATTGGGAAGGAAACAATATTGAAACTATGTTGAGATCCATTTGTCAAGAGTATAATATATAAACATGAAAAAGCTAGTAAATACTGTGGGGAAAAGAACCTCACATTCATTGAATTGAGAAAACTTACAGAGTCAGGAAAACAAAGAGACCTCATGTCCCCTCCTCTTTTAATGAGGGCAGTTCCTGTAATGAGGGTTCTACTCTGGTGCCTAGTTTCCTTCTAAAAGTTTCACTGTCAGATACCATCACATTGGGAATTAGGGTTTCAACATAATGAATTTTGGAGAGAAAACATTCATTTGAATGTTGAACATTCATTCAATTAATAGCAAAATGCTTTATAATTAAAATGTGATTTTGTCTACTATTATGAAAACAGTATAATTCTGTGTATTATAAGCTTAAATATGGAGAGATTAAAGTGTGAATCAGTGTGTAATGTATCTTACACATATCAATGGATTATTTTTAGTTTGCTAAAATCACAGTAAATTTACATGCAGTGTACAGGTCTTTTATATACACAAAAATTGCTGTTTTGATAAACTTAAATGATCAGGAGAGAATATTTGTTCATGTTCAAAAGTTCTTTCTTGCTACTTTCCGTTCATTTTTCAGTATGTAATTAAGGCTTTAGACCATTTTTTTATTGGGTTGCTTTTTACTATTTATTTGTAGAACTCCTCATATAATCTGGACCAATTCTTTTGTTAGGTAATGTGTGTATTAAGGATATGGATTATATATCCTTATAGCCTATAATTTGCCTTTTCATTTGTTTAACAGTGTCTCTTGATGAATAGAAGAAAAATTTAAATTTGGATAAATCTTCAGATTTCTAAATTGGTCATTCCATATTACATCCTCAATAGTAACTTTAGAAGTTGTGGTTTCTCTACATCCTTCCAACACTTGCTGTTGTCAGTATTTTTAAATTATTACCATCCTAGGATTGTAGTGGCTTCTCATTTGTACCATTAAATTACATTTTCCAAATGACTAATTAAGCTTAACGTCTTTTTATGTGTTTATTTATCATTGGTATATATTCTTTGATGAAGTATTTGTACAAATCTTCTATTCACGTAAAATTGGGTTCTTCTTGTTATTGAAATTATTTTTATTTATGCTAGATAGAAGTTGTTTATGAGATAAATGTTTTGCAAATATTTTGTCCAACAGTGGCCTGTCTTTCATGTTCTCAGCAGTGAGTTCTAAAGAGGAAAGGTTTTTAATTGTGATATTGTTCAGTTTTTCTTGCGTAGCTCAGTCCATTTTGAGATTCTGAGGAACCTTTGCCTAATGCAGAGTCATAGGTAACTAATGCATTTTGAAGTTCCATAGTTTCCACTTCTAGTGTTAGGTCCATGATCCAGTTGAGATGTTTGTGAAAGACATGAGGTAACAATTGAGATAAATTTTTTGTTTGTGAAAAGCTATCCATGTTTCCTCACCGAATTACCAAGGAACTTTTGTCAAAATTGTCTATCTCTATCTATATTTCATATATACGTCAATTTTTGAACTTCTTATTTTGTTCCACTGATCTATGTGTCTCTCATTATTATTTATTTTTATAATATAAACACATATCATGTATTTCATATGTTCCACATTGATCAGCTTCGATATTAACTTGAAATGAGGTAGACTGTGTTCCTCAATTTTCTTCTTTATTAAAATTGTTTTGGTTCATTTATGTCTTTTGTGTTTTCATGGAAATTTTAGAATTAAATTGACAATTTTTACAGAAAAGCCTTGAGATTTTTACTGTATTTGTGTTCAATTTATATTGGAGAAAATTTTATAATATTTGAACAATATAATATCTTCCAATCCATCATTACACCTCTCCATTTAGCTAGGTCCTCTTTAATTCTTTCAGGAGTGTTTCACTGTGTTCAGGATATTGTTCTTGGATGTATTTTCTTGAGTTTGGTATTTTATGTTTTTGATGCTAATAAGATGGTATTTTCTAAATCTTATTTTCTGATTGCTTGTAGTATATAGAAATATAATGGGCTAGTTTTGTGTATTGACCTTTTTCTTGGGAACTTGCTACATTTACTTAATAGTTCTTACAGCCTTTGTGTTAGATTCCTTTGATTTTTTTCTTTTTTACATTGATGATAATGATGAAAAAAGAGTATTTTTCTGTCCTCTTTCCTAATATGTTTGCCTTTTCTTCTTTTTTCCTGTTAAGGTGGGACTGCCAGTGCAAATGTTGAATGGCAGTGTTGAAAAATCATCTCTATTTTGTTCCTAATATGAAGAACAAATAAGATAGCATTTCTTCCTGACATTAGGAGGAAAGTACATTCACCATCAATTACGATTTACTTGTAGGTTTTTGTAAATGTCCTTTACCAATATGAGAATTTTTCTGTATCTAGTTTGCTGATATCTTACAAAGAAAATAATATGTAGATTTGGATTTGTTAAGTCCTCTATTTATCAAGATGGCCATATTTTAACATGTTAAAGTGAATTACATTTATTACTTTAAAAAATAATCCCAACATTTTATTTCTATCTTAAATTATGTGTGCTTAGGATTATTTATTTGCATATTACTGGATTTATTTTGCTAAAGATTTTTAAGGTTCACTTTCTCAGCTTTCAGTTGTTACTTTTTTTGAGTTTTTCAGTGCCGTTCTGTATTTGCTCAGTTCAGGGGTCAGCCAAGTATTTGAGAGAAGTTTATATGCAGATGTCATTTCCTCCTTTCCAGCTGCTCTGTCCTGCAGAAGCAGGTTATATGTTGGCAAATGTCCTGCTTTTGAAATTGATAGTATGTTCAACATAAATCCATCATGTGCCCCTTGTGCCCCCATCAAAGACATCAGAGGAGTATTCCACATGATGATACTCTTCATATTTGGATGTTTTCAGAATTTTTGTGGCTCTTTTTTTGGTGGTAGTGGAGATTGGACTGAGGACCTTGCACATGCTAGGCAAGTGCTTTAGCCCTGAACTCCATCCCAGGGCCTTGGTATTTTATTTTTGAGGCAAGGTCTTGCTAACTTAACCAGGCTGAACTTGAACTTGCAATTCTCCTGCACCAGCCTCCGAATAGTTGAGATTTTAGGTGTGTGCTGTGATGCCTGGTCAGGCTCTTCAGTTACTTTATATGTGAATAAAAATGATAGCCATATATTCATTATTATCTTTTTTTTTTGATACTGGTGGCACCACTGAGCTAAATCCCTGGCTCTCATTATTATCTTTTAAAATGTGTCCAAGAAAAACTGTTTTTTCTCAAATTTTATTCTTGTCTTTAACGTGTTTGCATATATCAATTTTTAAAAATAACCACCAGCCTGGTTATTATATATATATATTTTTAATTGAGTTTATTGGTACATTTTAGGTATACAGTACAGTTACATTCATCATTGGGATCTTGTACCTTTACATGACTTTTTTCCCCTTGTCCCTGCCCTCCCTTCACGCCCCCCTTCCCTCCCCATTTACAAACACTTTATTTCCATTTTTTCATTTTCACATATTTTTTTCTTTTCCCTTATTCCCTTTCCCCTACCCTTCCCACTTTCCCTACACCTTTAGTCCTTTTCTTCCTATTTCACATTGTCAGTTATCTCATTAGGATCTTATGTACTATTATAGTTTTTCACACCAGAGTAACTATTCATTATTTACACATGTGTGACTTATTTATTTAACTTAGGAGTATATCCTCAATATGTTGGTTATTATATTTTAAACTAGCTTTGGTAATTCTAGGGTAGAATTTCTTCCACATAAGAACCGACTAACATTTTATAGTAATTACTGCAACTTCTTTAAGTATTAAAGATTTATAGCACAGCATGTGTTTAAATACAGAACAAACCAAAATGTGAAGCATTAAAGCCTTAATTTTAAACAATTTCTGTCCTTTTTTTAAACAACAAACTTTTGTTGAGTGTTTTTTCTGTATCAGTTTTTATTTTAAAGGCTAAATCCTGACTGACTTATTTAAAACTTGCAATACTCTTATTAAATAAGTGCTGTTTTATTCCCTTTTATAGTGGGTGGAAACTGAGGTGTAGAGTTAGTTTTTTAAAATATATGAGGTGGATGTTTTTGATACTTTTACAGACAAGAAACTATGGTTTATTAAATATTTAATGCATTATTACTATTAAAATTAATTATATAATTTAAAAATTTTAATTGTTACAAGTGATCTGGTAGGAAAGAGTATTGGAATATTTTAGTCATGGCCACATAATTTATACTTAATACATGGGTAGCTAGTGAATCATGGTAATTTTAATACTACTAAGCTTTCTCATTTGTAAAGTAGATTTGATAATATATCACTACTCAAATGTTATAAAAATGAGTGTTAGATGTAAAAGCCTCATGAAAAATACAAATTGCTTTATAGCTGCACATGGATTTGTGTGAACTGCATGTAGTCTAGATAATTTAACAAATTTGTTGGAAACACTTTGAAGAGCTCCAGAGAATCTAATAGTTAGGGATAATCAGAAGCAACAGAAGGAATCGTGAACCACATGGAGCCTGAGTCAGGGAAAGAGAAGAAGTGACTACAACTAAATTTCAAATCCTACTTATTTCCAATGTATGGATATAATACTTGGCCAGATTTTCCTCTCTCATCCTCCATCACCCAGCACCCCAGCACTTGTCCAAACTTGTCCTTCTACAACAACCATTATCTGCCCTATTCCAGGTGCTCTGGTGTGAATCATGTTTCCCTCAGTTCCTGAAGCTGTACAGAATCTTCCCCTCCAGACTGAGTCTCACTCCTCCATGAAGGACTCCCTGCTAGTGGCTGCAAACACTTTCAGTATTGAAACACATGCTGCATGTTACTGTTTCGTGGTGGAAGCCTCCTTTTCTTACCCATCAAGATCCATCAGATCCTTTCCGTCTGCTTCATCTTTTCCATTCCTTTCTTTTCTCCCTGTCATTTCCTAATTCAGTACGAGTCACAAGGATGGTGCTTTGTGCAGTAAGTGACTCCTTGTAGAGACCCACACAGACATGAGTCGAAGGCGTATTTAATACTTCTTTCAACTATGTCCTTCACCTTTGCTGTTAGAGGGAAAAGAAGAGGACTGGTCACTTGACGTGATCTAGTGCAATGCAGGTAAATGTACCTAGTTTCAGAAGCAGAAAGAGTAGAGCAGAAAAATAAGCTTTGTTTATTTATTAGTTATCTTAGTGCAGGGTATTTGCTGTTTGGATTTTAAAGTGTATAAGAACCACATGCACACATTTCTTTGTAATGAGTCCAGGGCTTTATTACAACAATGGGTGCATTTAAAGAATATTTAAAATTTAATTTTTGGTAATCAGCTGAAATTTATTATAGCAGCATTAGTATCCTTTTAAAGTGACTTTTTTTTTTGGCAAGAGTTACTTTACTCTGTTGATGGAAAATTTCATCAATATTTGTTAAAATAGCTCCCATTGGAGCCATATGGGCACAGCTTATTCCTCCAGAAACTCACTGTGAGGGGTTTTCTGCCTAAGGAAGCTTGTTTGAGTCTAAGCCCTGTAGGCTCTTGTTTTAAAAATAATATACATAAGAATGTGTTTAATAATTTTACATATTTATGGAGTTCAGTAAGATAAGTCAATACTGTTATACCACATGTGATGATCAAATCAAGGTGATTAACATTTCTTTTGTTGGGAAATGTCAAACTTTTCCTGTTATTTAAAAATATATAATAAACTTGTGAATTGTACCCCACTGTGCTATAGAACGCTAGATTTATTCCTTCTACCTAATTATATTTTGGTATTTATTATTCAGCCTCTCATTACCCCCCCAGTCTTCCTATCCTCCTCTAATGACCACCACTTTATTTCTTTGTTCTATGAGAGCTGCTCATTTAGCTTGTACATCAGTGAAAACTGTGATATTTGTCTTCTTTCCCTGGTTTATTTAATTTAATCCAATGTCCTTCGGGTCTATCCGTTTTGCTACAAATAATAGGCTTTTCCACTCATTTTATGGCTAACATATATATCCATTTGTCCATTGGAAGAAGACTTTTGTTGCTTTTTTATCTTGGCTATTGTGAATAGTGCTGCAGTGAATATGAGAGTGCAGCTATCTCTGTGATAAATTGATTTCATTTCTTAGTATATATACCAGTATGGAACTGCTAGATCATGTGTAGTAGTTTTTTGAGGAAACAACATACTGTTTTCCATAGTAGCTCTACTAATTAACATTCCCACTAGGAATATTATGAGTTCTCCTTTGTCTACATCCTTGCCAGCATTTATAATTTTTTATCTTTTAAAAAAATCAGCCATTCTGATTGGGGTGAAATGTTATCTCATTGTAGTTTTTTTTCGGGGGGTACTGGGGATCAAACTCGGGTCCTTGTGCTTGCAAGGCAGGCGGTAAAATCACTGATTTAGCACCACTGAGCTAAATTCTTGGACCTATCTCATTATAGTTTTGATTTGTGTTTTCCTCCTAATTAGTAATATTAAGCATTTTTTCATGTGCTTTGTTGGCTATTTTATATTCTGTTTTGAGAAATGCTTACTTAGATCATTTGCCCATTTTAAAAACTGGATTATATGTGTTTTTGCTTTGAGTGTTTTGAGTTCCTTGTATATCCTGAATTTTAATCCTGCTTGGATGAATAGTTTGCAAATATTTTCTTTCATTCTGCACGATGTCTTACGGTTTGAAAAATATACCAGTTTAATCCTACTTGGAAGACAGTTGACTTTCTGTTGGAGCATTTGCTGTGTATAAATCATTGTCACTTTTTGAGTAGTTTCATACTTTTGCTGTCAGAATATGCAGTTAGCACCTGATGCTACAATGGAGCCCACACTTGTTCCATGTCCCTCCTTTTTCAGAATAAGATTCTAGAAGCAAATTAGTTTTCAAAGATCTGAAAGGCTGAGTTTGATATATAAAAGGTGATGCCAGAATGACTAAGGTAACCATTCTTATTTCTCATAGTCTTAAAATGGCATTCCTGCCCCCTCCTCCACCCCCATGTTCTCCAGGGTGTACTGGGTTTTGTTTCTATTCTGAAAAATGCTGAGGGAAAGTGAAACTAAATTCATGGAGAGAAGAAAAACTTATCTGGATGTTCTTCAAATATATTTTTTGTAGTCTTTACATTCTTAAAGCATGTTTTGGAAAACATGTAAGTGTATTTTAATTCTTCTGCAAATATAAACATTTTCTTATCTGGTTGTATGTCTGGATAAGAAATAGAAAATCACTGATTTCTCCGGAGCTATAGGTCACACTTCTAACCTCTGATTCATTCAGTTAATTTGAAAATCTTTACTATGCCCAGGCACTGATGATTTCTGCATATATAGTGTCACTTGGTAGAATACCTTTGTGCAGAGATTTTTGTTTCAAAAGAAATTTAGGGCCAGGGATTTAGCTCGATGGTTCTGGTGCCTGCCTTGCAAGTGCAAGGCCCAGAGCTCGATCCCCAGTACCAAAAAAAAAAAAAAAATTTAAACACAAGAATATTTTTTCCATTTACACACAAATTTGTCATTTCTTTTTTAGGGGTGCAGTATCAGAGATTGAACTCAGGACCTTGCCCTTGCTAGGCAGGTGGCACCACTGAGCTAAATCCCCAGCCCTTATCATTTTTGATACTGAGCATTCCTTTTCATGATCTGTGTTTCTATCTAGTATCATTTTTATTGAGCCTAAAGAACATCCTTTAAAATGTCTAGTGGCAGTGCTTTCTCTCAGTACTCACACGAGTGAACCTTGTTTTTTTCTAAACTCTTGTTTTACTAGTACATTTTTGAGACACACAATAATTACATTCACCTTGGGGAATTGGTACATATCCATGTACATATCGCATCTCAATCATTTTTACTTCCTCTTCCACTGTCACCCTCATTTCGGAAGGATATTTTTGCTGAATAAATAATTTATACAACTTTTTTATTTCAGCATTTCATAGATGTTAACAATTTTTCTTTATCCCTGGTTGGAAATAATTGATTAAATTACTTATTACCCTCTCTCATAATCTTGCTAGGGATTTGTTTAGCTCTCTAGAATTACCTATTGGTTTGTTTGTTTTTTTAACCAAGGTTGGAGTTTTTTTCAATCTTTATTTCTAAGGTACTCTTTTTTTCTTATAGAACTATACACACACACACACACACACACACACAGTGTTTATGTGTGTGTGTGTGTGTGTGTGTGTGTGTGTATGTTAAAGAGCTAAACATTATTCCATAGGTCCTCGAGGCTTTGGTCTTTTTATCCCCTCAGCTTCTTCCCCCTCTGTCCTTCATTTAACATAGTTTATATTGCTGTGTTCAGGTTATTAGATCTTTTCTTCTGCAGTTAGGCTTATTCATTTTCTTTTAAAATTTTCAGATAATTCATGTTTCTACTTTAACAATTCTGCCTAAAATTGTATATTTTCTTATATTTATCTTTTCTTTGAACTCTTCACATATAATATTCTAAAGGCCTTTGTTAATTTTATCATCTCTGTCACTTCTGAGATTCTTTATATTAATTTTTCTCCTAGTTATATTTCTAAGTCTTTTTATGTGCATAATTTTAATTATATGCAGGAAGTAGATGTTATTGTAGGTGCATGAGTGTTTTTTTTTTTTTTTTTGGTACCAGTGATTGAACTCTGGTCTTTGCACTTGCAAGACAGGCCACCGAACCACTGAGCTAAATCTCTGGCCCTAGGTGCATGAGTTTTAAGTTTTCTTTTGAGATGTGTTGATTTTTATTTCTTACATCATTTCAATTCTCATTTTGAAGATTTATTTAGGTGAACATAGAGCCTGATATTGGGCTAATTTATCTCTTTTCTTAAGGCATGTGTTTTCCAAGCTCTCTACAGAAAGCCCTGTGTATTCAGCGAAGTTTCTTAGAATGCACTGTATATGAATCCTTCAAGTTACATCTCTGGAGAAGTTTATGGATGGCTTGTCATTTGGCCAGACTCAAGGAGACTCTGAAGATCCATGGAGCTTGTCTCAGCATACTTTTCTCCTTTGGTGGACTCTTACCTCAGAAAGCTCAGTTTCTAAGCCTTTACAGACTCGACTGTCTATCTCCTCAACTCAGTGCAATTCTCTGCTTGGATTCCTGTTATGCTATGTAGTATGTTTAGATAAAGGAAAAAAAAAAGTGAAGCAAGGGCTCATTTAGTTCATTTCCCTTCTCCAAAAGATCCCTGTCCTTTTCTGGCTGCTGTATAGTATCTGAAAATAATTGTATCATTTGTCTAATAAAACAGATAAAAGAGTAGGGCAAGTCCACCATGGCTAGCCTTTCATAATTTTATTTTATTCTGATGTATTCTTAATTGGTACTTAGTTAATGGGAATTCTATCCAGCTGGTTATTAGAACAGTGTTACAAGAATATACCTCTGTGGGCTGGGGATTTAACTCAGAGGTTCCACCACCTGCCTTGCAAGCACGAGGACCTGAGTTCCATCACCAGTACCAACTCCCCCAGCCAAACAAGAATATGCCTCTGAGATTTTGCATTAGTATTTACTCATTGGGTGTAGAATATCCCAAGTAAGTGCAGACTGGGCTACCTAATGCCATCAAAATTAGTAGTAAGTCAAAACAGTATTCTTAGATTACTATCTCATTTATACATGGCTAGTAAATATTTTAGTTTTTGGGTTTTTTTTTTTTTTCGGTACTAGGGTTTGAACTTGGGACTTGGGACCTTGCACTTGGGAAGCAGGCAGCAGGACCACTGAGCTAAATTCCAGCCCAATATTTTATTTTTTAATGCTTCAGCTTTTGTTATACCCTTTTGAATCGAATCTTAATTTTGTATATCATGTTTTCCTGATATTCATTGAAATAGCTATATTGTTAGTAACCCTTGTCCTTTAAAATTTCAGGAGCAGCATTTCTTGCCATTACAACAATCTATGCTGAGACAGGATCTGGTTTTGTTGTACCAAGTTCTTCTTCCAAAGCTGGTGTAGAAGCTATGAGCAAGTGAGCCTTCTACATTTATCCTGATGCTGAACATAAATAAAGTACTTTGGTAGTTCGTGGAACTAAATTCTTGCTTTCTGGTTTCCATCCAGAGAGAAGTAAAGAAAAGACTAATTTGGATTCACCAAGAGACACATTCTGTTTCCTAGTAGGGCCCTATTTGCCTAAAACAGCATTTTCCAGTGGAATTTTATATAGTGATAGAAATATTCTATAAATCTGCAATAACCAATACCCAGTGTAGTGATTGAACCATTGAAATGCAGCCACTGTGACTGAGAACTGAAGTTAAAAATTTTAGAGTCAAATGTGGCTAATGTCTTCCTTAGCCATCACAGGACTTTTGTCCTTCTGTGTGTCCTTATTTGGGCCATCCCTAACCTTGTAAACACATTTTCATCCTTCTGTTATATCTAGTGTATAAGATTAATGGTACTAACACAGACCATGAGCACATGCCAAGTCTAACCCTTTCCCCAGCAGAGAATGATTGCTCTTTGAATTTTTTTCCACTGGCCTTTTCCATTGTCTCTGTTGTAAAGGAGAATTCTCATCATCACTTAGAATTTTCCGCTTCATTTATACTTAGGATTTGTCCTATAAGAACTAGGCTTACCATTTTTATATAAGGTCATGAAAATTTTTGACTTCTTTTTGCAATTATATGAAACATCATCATGCACTTAGATATGACTCTCATTCTCAGCCCTTTTATATTTCCTTCTCCCTTTTCCTCTCACCTCCTTTGCTTCTTCCTTTTCTTTCTTTCCTGTTGCATTATTTGTGCTTTTTAATAAGCTACCTTGAGTGCTGGGGATTTAGTTTAGTGGTTCTGGCACCCGCCTCACAAGCACAAGGACCCAAGTTCAATCCCTGGTACCAAAAA